>NW_025728763.1:0-345415 GCF_021461385.2 Schistocerca piceifrons
AGTATCAAAAGAAGTTGTGTGGTGGAGCAGCACATGCAATTCACGCTTCCTAGATATTCGTTACTGCATAGAATAATTCTTTTGTCTGCGGCGTCTTCAGTATCCGTCTTCTGGAAATTTTGCTTGCAGTATATTGTGCAATCTTTTCGTTACGAGTTGGTGCCTGGTTTCCCGATGTTCTTTTGTTTAGTGCATTCGCCTTCTCTTAACCCTGAGAAACCACATACCGAAACTGAGGCACTGCCGGCTGTTCATAAGCAGTGCTCGATGCAGTTATTTCGCTTTTTATTCGTTGCCTTTAATATTCTTCTCATCAGTGGTGAGTGCTGCCTGCAGAAAGCGTTTATCTTGCGAATTCACGTGAAAGTTTGTGTTCCCTGTGAGGCGCACTACTTGGGATTAACTTGACTGCTCCAGCCAGGTGGCTCGTTGGTCTAGGGGTATGATTCCTGCTTTGGGTGCAGGAGGTCCCGGGTTCAAATCCCGGACGAGCCTGCCATTTTGACCGTGCTGAAGAGTAGGTGGAACTCAGCCCCGGTTGCAGCTCCTCAATGAAGAGTAGACGCCTGTTATAGCACGTGGATATAACAAGAATGCGGCACCAGTAAAGTACGTAGGTGGAATTCGGTAGAAAAGCAGACGGTAATTTTGCATGCAACGGAAAACAAGGTTGTCTTTGCGGGATATGTGCACCGTGAGTGGAGATTCAGCTTAATTGTGCGACAGTCTACCCTCATCTTACTAGCGACGGCAACAACCAAGGGGTGGCATGTAAGATTGAGCGTGGCTAAGAGTTTCTCATTATTAGTTAGCATCACACTTTGACAGAGCTGTGACAAGGCGAGTAGGGTGAGCTCAGGAAAGCCAGTAGCAAGCGCACTTGAAGTAGCCCTGAAGAACCGGATTATAAATTTTGCCAGCCATAATGGAGCTAGGGGCGTTCTCAGTTACCAAATACCGGTGCAATAAGAGAGCAACAGTATTTGACCGTAAAATGACGCCCTATCCGTCTAGCATACGACATTGCTTGTCTCTGCATACGCGGACGTGAGGTCATCTCGGAATGAAATCCGAAATATAGATTAAAATTGTTGTGTTCCCGCCCGGGATCGAACCGGGGACCTTCTGCGTGTAAAGCAGACGTGATAACCGCTACACCACGGAAACGACGGTTCTTTTCATGTACCACCCGGAGACTCGTAATAGCAACAGTTTGTCTTCTGTGTTAGCAAGGGCATCGGCTACGAGCTCCCTCCGATTCGTGAAGTTCCTGTAGTAAAAGACGTCGATGGAAACAATCCAACCGCGACAGACAGGGAGAACGCTGGCTGAGCTGCAGCCCTACATGGTGAGACCATCAAAGGTGGCGTCATTCACATGCAGTGCGTTTTCGGAACGAATAGGCTCGTTGGTCTAGGGGTATGATTCCTGCTTCGGGTGCAGGAGGTCCCGGGTTCAAATCCCGGACGAGCCCTTGCGTTTTGTACAACGGTGCGGTAACAAATCGCATGGCGGCGGCTGTTTCGCGCATTTCCAGGCCTCCAAGTCAGCGCTAAAATCCGACAACCAGTTCTGAAACCGTTTCATGTTTCATTTGAGCCATGTGCACCCTGCTGATGGAACGTTTGAAGTTGATTTAAATGGTCACAGTAGAGATCGTAGCAAGTGTCTTGCTGAGTGCGACGAAAACGGGTTTCCGCCCGCAATCGAGCCGGGGACCTTCTGCGTGTTAGGCACGGCGCCTGGGCTCGGCGGCAGCTGCTGCTCTTTCCTTCCTTACGAGATACCGTCGATTCGCGCAGTCGTTATTGCAAAAGATGTCACCAAAGGCAATCGCTTCGTTAGCGGCACGGTGCCTGGGCTCGGCGGCAGCTCTACATGGAGGCACCAGCAGCCCAGCCAGGCCGCCGCCGGCACCGGTGCGCCACAGCCCAAGGAGTCGGCGGCCGCCCTGCAATGCCCTGTCGTTGCATATTCCACCCGCCTCATATCCTCCCCATGTCTGACTCACTACCCCAAATGACACTGCAGTGGACGTGCTTATTACTATCGCTTTTGGAAGAACCAAGGCGCAGTATTCTAGTGTCGAACCGGTACTGCAAATTGGGATTAAGCAAAAATTTATTGTGTGGTCGAGCGACAGCTTCGGCTCGCTCTTCCTACATGATCGCTTCTTGTGCGGAATAATTCCTAGCTCGCCGATGGCTTCAGAGTTGGTCTTCTCGAAGTTTTGCTTTCGCACTGCATTCCGCAATCTTTTCGTTATGAGTTGTGTGCTTCGGTTTCCCGACTTTCTTGTGTTTAGTGCGTTTGGCTTCTCTTAACCCTTAGCCACCGCTTGCCGAAATTTCCACACTATCATCTGTCGATCTGCAGAGCTCGATGAAGGCATCGCGGCCGTTCCTGAGCTCGTGGAACGGTCGAATCTGTAGTTGTTTCCAGATCTCTCCCACACAACGGCCTCCCAGAAGCTTGGATTACAGAAGTACGCCACTACTCCCAGCCGGAGATTCACGATTGAAAGCAGAATGACATGAGCTACACGCAGCTCCGATTTTTTTTTTGTGTCTGACCTACTTTGAAAGACTTTGTAGTCGATTTACTTACTACTATCGCTGTTGGAAACCAGGTGATAACCGCACAGTATTCTAGAGACGATGAGGTAATGAAAATTTAGAATAAGTAAAACAGTATCAAAAGAAGTTGTGTGGTGGAGCAGCACATGCAATTCACGCTTCCTAGATATTCGTTACTGCATAGAATAATTCTTTTGTCTGCGGCGTCTTCAGTATCCGTCTTCTGGAAATTTTGCTTGCAGTATATTGTGCAATCTTTTCGTTACGAGTTGGTGCCTGGTTTCCCGATGTTCTTTTGTTTAGTGCATTCGCCTTCTCTTAACCCTGAGAAACCACATACCGAAACTGAGGCACTGCCGGCTGTTCATAAGCAGTGCTCGATGCAGTTATTTCGCTTTTTATTCGTTGCCTTTAATATTCTTCTCATCAGTGGTGAGTGCTGCCTGCAGAAAGCGTTTATCTTGCGAATTCACGTGAAAGTTTGTGTTCCCTGTGAGGCGCACTACTTGGGATTAACTTGACTGCTCCAGCCAGGTGGCTCGTTGGTCTAGGGGTATGATTCCTGCTTTGGGTGCAGGAGGTCCCGGGTTCAAATCCCGGACGAGCCCTGCCATTTTGACCGTGCTGAAGAGTAGGTGGAACTCAGCCCCGGTTGCAGCTCCTCAATGAAGAGTAGACGCCTGTTATAGCACGTGGATATAACAAGAATGCGGCACCAGTAAAGTACGTAGGTGGAATTCGGTAGAAAAGCAGACGGTAATTTTGCATGCAACGGAAAACAAGGTTGTCTTTGCGGGATATGTGCACCGTGAGTGGAGATTCAGCTTAATTGTGCGACAGTCTACCCTCATCTTACTAGCGACGGCAACAACCAAGGGGTGGCATGTAAGATTGAGCGTGGCTAAGAGTTTCTCATTATTAGTTAGCATCACACTTTGACAGAGCTGTGACAAGGCGAGTAGGGTGAGCTCAGGAAAGCCAGTAGCAAGCGCACTTGAAGTAGCCCTGAAGAACCGGATTATAAATTTTGCCAGCCATAATGGAGCTAGGGGCGTTCTCAGTTACCAAATACCGGTGCAATAAGAGAGCAACAGTATTTGACCGTAAAATGACGCCCTATCCGTCTAGCATACGACATTGCTTGTCTCTGCATACGCGGACGTGAGGTCATCTCGGAAATGAAATCCGAAATATAGATTAAAATTGTTGTGTTCCCGCCCGGGATCGAACCGGGGACCTTCTGCGTGTAAAGCAGACGTGATAACCGCTACACCACGGAAACGACGGTTCTTTTCATGTACCACCCGGAGACTCGTAATAGCAACAGTTTGTCTTCTGTGTTAGCAAGGGCATCGGCTACGAGCTCCCTCCGATTCGTGAAGTTCCTGTAGTAAAAGACGTCGATGGAAACAATCCAACCGCGACAGACAGGGAGAACGCTGGCTGAGCTGCAGCCCTACATGGTGAGACCATCAAAGGTGGCGTCATTCACATGCAGTGCGTTTTCGGAACGAATAGGCTCGTTGGTCTAGGGGTATGATTCCTGCTTCGGGTGCAGGAGGTCCCGGGTTCAAATCCCGGACGAGCCCTTGCGTTTTGTACAACGGTGCGGTAACAAATCGCATGGCGGCGGCTGTTTCGCGCATTTCCAGGCCTCCAAGTCAGCGCTAAAATCCGACAACCAGTTCTGAAACCGTTTCATGTTTCATTTGAGCCATGTGCACCCTGCTGATGGAACGTTTGAAGTTGATTTAAATGGTCACAGTAGAGATCGTAGCAAGTGTCTTGCTGAGTGCGACGAAAACGGGTTTCCGCCCGCAATCGAGCCGGGGACCTTCTGCGTGTTAGGCACGGCGCCTGGGCTCGGCGGCAGCTGCTGCTCTTTCCTTCCTTACGAGATACCGTCGATTCGCGCAGTCGTTATTGCAAAAGATGTCACCAAAGGCAATCGCTTCGTTAGCGGCACGGTGCCTGGGCTCGGCGGCAGCTCTACATGGAGGCACCAGCAGCCCAGCCAGGCCGCCGCCGGCACCGGTGCGCCACAGCCCAAGGAGTCGGCGGCCGCCCTGCAATGCCCCTGTCGTTGCATATTCCACCCGCCTCATATCCTCCCCATGTCTGACTCACTACCCCAAATGACACTGCAGTGGACGTGCTTATTACTATCGCTTTTGGAAGAACCAAGGCGCAGTATTCTAGTGTCGAACCGGTACTGCAAATTGGGATTAAGCAAAAATTTATTGTGTGGTCGAGCGACAGCTTCGGCTCGCTCTTCCTACATGATCGCTTCTTGTGCGGAATAATTCCTAGCTCGCCGATGGCTTCAGAGTTGGTCTTCTCGAAGTTTTGCTTTCGCACTGCATTCCGCAATCTTTTCGTTATGAGTTGTGTGCTTCGGTTTCCCGACTTTCTTGTGTTTAGTGCGTTTGGCTTCTCTTAACCCTTAGCCACCGCTTGCCGAAATTTCCACACTATCATCTGTCGATCTGCAGAGCTCGATGAAGGCATCGCGGCCGTTCCTGAGCTCGTGGAACGGTCGAATCTGTAGTTGTTTCCAGATCTCTCCCACACAACGGCCTCCCAGAAGCTTGGATTACAGAAGTACGCCACTACTCCCAGCCGGAGATTCACGATTGAAAGCAGAATGACATGAGCTACACGCAGCTCCGATTTTTTTTTTGTGTCTGACCTACTTTGAAAGACTTTGTAGTCGATTTACTTACTACTATCGCTGTTGGAAACCAGGTGATAACCGCACAGTATTCTAGAGACGATGAGGTAATGAAAATTTAGAATAAGTAAAACAGTATCAAAAGAAGTTGTGTGGTGGAGCAGCACATGCAATTCACGCTTCCTAGATATTCGTTACTGCATAGAATAATTCTTTTGTCTGCGGCGTCTTCAGTATCCGTCTTCTGGAAATTTTGCTTGCAGTATATTGTGCAATCTTTTCGTTACGAGTTGGTGCCTGGTTTCCCGATGTTCTTTTGTTTAGTGCATTCGCCTTCTCTTAACCCTGAGAAACCACATACCGAAACTGAGGCACTGCCGGCTGTTCATAAGCAGTGCTCGATGCAGTTATTTCGCTTTTTATTCGTTGCCTTTAATATTCTTCTCATCAGTGGTGAGTGCTGCCTGCAGAAAGCGTTTATCTTGCGAATTCACGTGAAAGTTTGTGTTCCCTGTGAGGCGCACTACTTGGATTAACTTGACTGCTCCAGCCAGGTGGCTCGTTGGTCTAGGGGTATGATTCCTGCTTTGGGTGCAGGAGGTCCCGGGTTCAAATCCCGGACGAGCCCTGCCATTTTGACCGTGCTGAAGAGTAGGTGGAACTCAGCCCCGGTTGCAGCTCCTCAATGAAGAGTAGACGCCTGTTATAGCACGTGGATATAACAAGAATGCGGCACCAGTAAAGTACGTAGGTGGAATTCGGTAGAAAAGCAGACGGTAATTTTGCATGCAACGGAAAACAAGGTTGTCTTTGCGGATATGTGCACCGTGAGTGGAGATTCAGCTTAATTGTGCGACAGTCTACCCTCATCTTACTAGCGACGGCAACAACCAAGGGGTGGCATGTAAGATTGAGCGTGGCTAAGAGTTTCTCATTATTAGTTAGCATCACACTTTGACAGAGCTGTGACAAGGCGAGTAGGGTGAGCTCAGGAAAGCCAGTAGCAAGCGCACTTGAAGTAGCCCTGAAGAACCGGATTATAAATTTTGCCAGCCATAATGGAGCTAGGGGCGTTCTCAGTTACCAAATACCGGTGCAATAAGAGAGCAACAGTATTTGACCGTAAAATGACGCCCTATCCGTCTAGCATACGACATTGCTTGTCTCTGCATACGCGGACGTGAGGTCATCTCGGAAATGAAATCCGAAATATAGATTAAAATTGTTGTGTTCCCGCCCGGGATCGAACCGGGGACCTTCTGCGTGTAAAGCAGACGTGATAACCGCTACACCACGGAAACGACGGTTCTTTTCATGTACCACCCGGAGACTCGTAATAGCAACAGTTTGTCTTCTGTGTTAGCAAGGGCATCGGCTACGAGCTCCCTCCGATTCGTGAAGTTCCTGTAGTAAAAGACGTCGATGGAAACAATCCAACCGCGACAGACAGGGAGAACGCTGGCTGAGCTGCAGCCCTACATGGTGAGACCATCAAAGGTGGCGTCATTCACATGCAGTGCGTTTTCGGAACGAATAGGCTCGTTGGTCTAGGGGTATGATTCCTGCTTCGGGTGCAGGAGGTCCCGGGTTCAAATCCCGGACGAGCCCTTGCGTTTTGTACAACGGTGCGGTAACAAATCGCATGGCGGCGGCTGTTTCGCGCATTTCCAGGCCTCCAAGTCAGCGCTAAAATCCGACAACCAGTTCTGAAACCGTTTCATGTTTCATTTGAGCCATGTGCACCCTGCTGATGGAACGTTTGAAGTTGATTTAAATGGTCACAGTAGAGATCGTAGCAAGTGTCTTGCTGAGTGCGACGAAAACGGGTTTCCGCCCGCAATCGAGCCGGGGACCTTCTGCGTGTTAGGCACGGCGCCTGGGCTCGGCGGCAGCTGCTGCTCTTTCCTTCCTTACGAGATACCGTCGATTCGCGCAGTCGTTATTGCAAAAGATGTCACCAAAGGCAATCGCTTCGTTAGCGGCACGGTGCCTGGGCTCGGCGGCAGCTCTACATGGAGGCACCAGCAGCCCAGCCAGGCCGCCGCCGGCACCGGTGCGCCACAGCCCAAGGAGTCGGCGGCCGCCCTGCAATGCCCCTGTCGTTGCATATTCCACCCGCCTCATATCCTCCCCATGTCTGACTCACTACCCCAAATGACACTGCAGTGGACGTGCTTATTACTATCGCTTTTGGAAGAACCAAGGCGCAGTATTCTAGTGTCGAACCGGTACTGCAAATTGGGATTAAGCAAAAATTTATTGTGTGGTCGAGCGACAGCTTCGGCTCGCTCTTCCTACATGATCGCTTCTTGTGCGGAATAATTCCTAGCTCGCCGATGGCTTCAGAGTTGGTCTTCTCGAAGTTTTGCTTTCGCACTGCATTCCGCAATCTTTTCGTTATGAGTTGTGTGCTTCGGTTTCCCGACTTTCTTGTGTTTAGTGCGTTTGGCTTCTCTTAACCCTTAGCCACCGCTTGCCGAAATTTCCACACTATCATCTGTCGATCTGCAGAGCTCGATGAAGGCATCGCGGCCGTTCCTGAGCTCGTGGAACGGTCGAATCTGTAGTTGTTTCCAGATCTCTCCCACACAACGGCCTCCCAGAAGCTTGGATTACAGAAGTACGCCACTACTCCCAGCCGGAGATTCACGATTGAAAGCAGAATGACATGAGCTACACGCAGCTCCGATTTTTTTTTTGTGTCTGACCTACTTTGAAAGACTTTGTAGTCGATTTACTTACTACTATCGCTGTTGGAAACCAGGTGATAACCGCACAGTATTCTAGAGACGATGAGGTAATGAAAATTTAGAATAAGTAAAACAGTATCAAAAGAAGTTGTGTGGTGGAGCAGCACATGCAATTCACGCTTCCTAGATATTCGTTACTGCATAGAATAATTCTTTTGTCTGCGGCGTCTTCAGTATCCGTCTTCTGGAAATTTTGCTTGCAGTATATTGTGCAATCTTTTCGTTACGAGTTGGTGCCTGGTTTCCCGATGTTCTTTTGTTTAGTGCATTCGCCTTCTCTTAACCCTGAGAAACCACATACCGAAACTGAGGCACTGCCGGCTGTTCATAAGCAGTGCTCGATGCAGTTATTTCGCTTTTTATTCGTTGCCTTTAATATTCTTCTCATCAGTGGTGAGTGCTGCCTGCAGAAAGCGTTTATCTTGCGAATTCACGTGAAAGTTTGTGTTCCCTGTGAGGCGCACTACTTGGGATTAACTTGACTGCTCCAGCCAGGTGGCTCGTTGGTCTAGGGGTATGATTCCTGCTTTGGGTGCAGGAGGTCCCGGGTTCAAATCCCGGACGAGCCCTGCCATTTTGACCGTGCTGAAGAGTAGGTGGAACTCAGCCCCGGTTGCAGCTCCTCAATGAAGAGTAGACGCCTGTTATAGCACGTGGATATAACAAGAATGCGGCACCAGTAAAGTACGTAGGTGGAATTCGGTAGAAAAGCAGACGGTAATTTTGCATGCAACGGAAAACAAGGTTGTCTTTGCGGGATATGTGCACCGTGAGTGGAGATTCAGCTTAATTGTGCGACAGTCTACCCTCATCTTACTAGCGACGGCAACAACCAAGGGGTGGCATGTAAGATTGAGCGTGGCTAAGAGTTTCTCATTATTAGTTAGCATCACACTTTGACAGAGCTGTGACAAGGCGAGTAGGGTGAGCTCAGGAAAGCCAGTAGCAAGCGCACTTGAAGTAGCCCTGAAGAACCGGATTATAAATTTTGCCAGCCATAATGGAGCTAGGGGCGTTCTCAGTTACCAAATACCGGTGCAATAAGAGAGCAACAGTATTTGACCGTAAAATGACGCCCTATCCGTCTAGCATACGACATTGCTTGTCTCTGCATACGCGGACGTGAGGTCATCTCGGAAATGAAATCCGAAATATAGATTAAAATTGTTGTGTTCCCGCCCGGGATCGAACCGGGGACCTTCTGCGTGTAAAGCAGACGTGATAACCGCTACACCACGGAAACGACGGTTCTTTTCATGTACCACCCGGAGACTCGTAATAGCAACAGTTTGTCTTCTGTGTTAGCAAGGGCATCGGCTACGAGCTCCCTCCGATTCGTGAAGTTCCTGTAGTAAAAGACGTCGATGGAAACAATCCAACCGCGACAGACAGGGAGAACGCTGGCTGAGCTGCAGCCCTACATGGTGAGACCATCAAAGGTGGCGTCATTCACATGCAGTGCGTTTTCGGAACGAATAGGCTCGTTGGTCTAGGGGTATGATTCCTGCTTCGGGTGCAGGAGGTCCCGGGTTCAAATCCCGGACGAGCCCTTGCGTTTTGTACAACGGTGCGGTAACAAATCGCATGGCGGCGGCTGTTTCGCGCATTTCCAGGCCTCCAAGTCAGCGCTAAAATCCGACAACCAGTTCTGAAACCGTTTCATGTTTCATTTGAGCCATGTGCACCCTGCTGATGGAACGTTTGAAGTTGATTTAAATGGTCACAGTAGAGATCGTAGCAAGTGTCTTGCTGAGTGCGACGAAAACGGGTTTCCGCCCGCAATCGAGCCGGGGACCTTCTGCGTGTTAGGCACGGCGCCTGGGCTCGGCGGCAGCTGCTGCTCTTTCCTTCCTTACGAGATACCGTCGATTCGCGCAGTCGTTATTGCAAAAGATGTCACCAAAGGCAATCGCTTCGTTAGCGGCACGGTGCCTGGGCTCGGCGGCAGCTCTACATGGAGGCACCAGCAGCCCAGCCAGGCCGCCGCCGGCACCGGTGCGCCACAGCCCAAGGAGTCGGCGGCCGCCCTGCAATGCCCCTGTCGTTGCATATTCCACCCGCCTCATATCCTCCCCATGTCTGACTCACTACCCCAAATGACACTGCAGTGGACGTGCTTATTACTATCGCTTTTGGAAGAACCAAGGCGCAGTATTCTAGTGTCGAACCGGTACTGCAAATTGGGATTAAGCAAAAATTTATTGTGTGGTCGAGCGACAGCTTCGGCTCGCTCTTCCTACATGATCGCTTCTTGTGCGGAATAATTCCTAGCTCGCCGATGGCTTCAGAGTTGGTCTTCTCGAAGTTTTGCTTTCGCACTGCATTCCGCAATCTTTTCGTTATGAGTTGTGTGCTTCGGTTTCCCGACTTTCTTGTGTTTAGTGCGTTTGGCTTCTCTTAACCCTTAGCCACCGCTTGCCGAAATTTCCACACTATCATCTGTCGATCTGCAGAGCTCGATGAAGGCATCGCGGCCGTTCCTGAGCTCGTGGAACGGTCGAATCTGTAGTTGTTTCCAGATCTCTCCCACACAACGGCCTCCCAGAAGCTTGGATTACAGAAGTACGCCACTACTCCCAGCCGGAGATTCACGATTGAAAGCAGAATGACATGAGCTACACGCAGCTCCGATTTTTTTTTTGTGTCTGACCTACTTTGAAAGACTTTGTAGTCGATTTACTTACTACTATCGCTGTTGGAAACCAGGTGATAACCGCACAGTATTCTAGAGACGATGAGGTAATGAAAATTTAGAATAAGTAAAACAGTATCAAAAGAAGTTGTGTGGTGGAGCAGCACATGCAATTCACGCTTCCTAGATATTCGTTACTGCATAGAATAATTCTTTTGTCTGCGGCGTCTTCAGTATCCGTCTTCTGGAAATTTTGCTTGCAGTATATTGTGCAATCTTTTCGTTACGAGTTGGTGCCTGGTTTCCCGATGTTCTTTTGTTTAGTGCATTCGCCTTCTCTTAACCCTGAGAAACCACATACCGAAACTGAGGCACTGCCGGCTGTTCATAAGCAGTGCTCGATGCAGTTATTTCGCTTTTTATTCGTTGCCTTTAATATTCTTCTCATCAGTGGTGAGTGCTGCCTGCAGAAAGCGTTTATCTTGCGAATTCACGTGAAAGTTTGTGTTCCCTGTGAGGCGCACTACTTGGGATTAACTTGACTGCTCCAGCCAGGTGGCTCGTTGGTCTAGGGGTATGATTCCTGCTTTGGGTGCAGGAGGTCCCGGGTTCAAATCCCGGACGAGCCCTGCCATTTTGACCGTGCTGAAGAGTAGGTGGAACTCAGCCCCGGTTGCAGCTCCTCAATGAAGAGTAGACGCCTGTTATAGCACGTGGATATAACAAGAATGCGGCACCAGTAAAGTACGTAGGTGGAATTCGGTAGAAAAGCAGACGGTAATTTTGCATGCAACGGAAAACAAGGTTGTCTTTGCGGGATATGTGCACCGTGAGTGGAGATTCAGCTTAATTGTGCGACAGTCTACCCTCATCTTACTAGCGACGGCAACAACCAAGGGGTGGCATGTAAGATTGAGCGTGGCTAAGAGTTTCTCATTATTAGTTAGCATCACACTTTGACAGAGCTGTGACAAGGCGAGTAGGGTGAGCTCAGGAAAGCCAGTAGCAAGCGCACTTGAAGTAGCCCTGAAGAACCGGATTATAAATTTTGCCAGCCATAATGGAGCTAGGGGCGTTCTCAGTTACCAAATACCGGTGCAATAAGAGAGCAACAGTATTTGACCGTAAAATGACGCCCTATCCGTCTAGCATACGACATTGCTTGTCTCTGCATACGCGGACGTGAGGTCATCTCGGAAATGAAATCCGAAATATAGATTAAAATTGTTGTGTTCCCGCCCGGGATCGAACCGGGGACCTTCTGCGTGTAAAGCAGACGTGATAACCGCTACACCACGGAAACGACGGTTCTTTTCATGTACCACCCGGAGACTCGTAATAGCAACAGTTTGTCTTCTGTGTTAGCAAGGGCATCGGCTACGAGCTCCCTCCGATTCGTGAAGTTCCTGTAGTAAAAGACGTCGATGGAAACAATCCAACCGCGACAGACAGGGAGAACGCTGGCTGAGCTGCAGCCCTACATGGTGAGACCATCAAAGGTGGCGTCATTCACATGCAGTGCGTTTTCGGAACGAATAGGCTCGTTGGTCTAGGGGTATGATTCCTGCTTCGGGTGCAGGAGGTCCCGGGTTCAAATCCCGGACGAGCCCTTGCGTTTTGTACAACGGTGCGGTAACAAATCGCATGGCGGCGGCTGTTTCGCGCATTTCCAGGCCTCCAAGTCAGCGCTAAAATCCGACAACCAGTTCTGAAACCGTTTCATGTTTCATTTGAGCCATGTGCACCCTGCTGATGGAACGTTTGAAGTTGATTTAAATGGTCACAGTAGAGATCGTAGCAAGTGTCTTGCTGAGTGCGACGAAAACGGGTTTCCGCCCGCAATCGAGCCGGGGACCTTCTGCGTGTTAGGCACGGCGCCTGGGCTCGGCGGCAGCTGCTGCTCTTTCCTTCCTTACGAGATACCGTCGATTCGCGCAGTCGTTATTGCAAAAGATGTCACCAAAGGCAATCGCTTCGTTAGCGGCACGGTGCCTGGGCTCGGCGGCAGCTCTACATGGAGGCACCAGCAGCCCAGCCAGGCCGCCGCCGGCACCGGTGCGCCACAGCCCAAGGAGTCGGCGGCCGCCCTGCAATGCCCCTGTCGTTGCATATTCCACCCGCCTCATATCCTCCCCATGTCTGACTCACTACCCCAAATGACACTGCAGTGGACGTGCTTATTACTATCGCTTTTGGAAGAACCAAGGCGCAGTATTCTAGTGTCGAACCGGTACTGCAAATTGGGATTAAGCAAAAATTTATTGTGTGGTCGAGCGACAGCTTCGGCTCGCTCTTCCTACATGATCGCTTCTTGTGCGGAATAATTCCTAGCTCGCCGATGGCTTCAGAGTTGGTCTTCTCGAAGTTTTGCTTTCGCACTGCATTCCGCAATCTTTTCGTTATGAGTTGTGTGCTTCGGTTTCCCGACTTTCTTGTGTTTAGTGCGTTTGGCTTCTCTTAACCCTTAGCCACCGCTTGCCGAAATTTCCACACTATCATCTGTCGATCTGCAGAGCTCGATGAAGGCATCGCGGCCGTTCCTGAGCTCGTGGAACGGTCGAATCTGTAGTTGTTTCCAGATCTCTCCCACACAACGGCCTCCCAGAAGCTTGGATTACAGAAGTACGCCACTACTCCCAGCCGGAGATTCACGATTGAAAGCAGAATGACATGAGCTACACGCAGCTCCGATTTTTTTTTTGTGTCTGACCTACTTTGAAAGACTTTGTAGTCGATTTACTTACTACTATCGCTGTTGGAAACCAGGTGATAACCGCACAGTATTCTAGAGACGATGAGGTAATGAAAATTTAGAATAAGTAAAACAGTATCAAAAGAAGTTGTGTGGTGGAGCAGCACATGCAATTCACGCTTCCTAGATATTCGTTACTGCATAGAATAATTCTTTTGTCTGCGGCGTCTTCAGTATCCGTCTTCTGGAAATTTTGCTTGCAGTATATTGTGCAATCTTTTCGTTACGAGTTGGTGCCTGGTTTCCCGATGTTCTTTTGTTTAGTGCATTCGCCTTCTCTTAACCCTGAGAAACCACATACCGAAACTGAGGCACTGCCGGCTGTTCATAAGCAGTGCTCGATGCAGTTATTTCGCTTTTTATTCGTTGCCTTTAATATTCTTCTCATCAGTGGTGAGTGCTGCCTGCAGAAAGCGTTTATCTTGCGAATTCACGTGAAAGTTTGTGTTCCCTGTGAGGCGCACTACTTGGGATTAACTTGACTGCTCCAGCCAGGTGGCTCGTTGGTCTAGGGGTATGATTCCTGCTTTGGGTGCAGGAGGTCCCGGGTTCAAATCCCGGACGAGCCCTGCCATTTTGACCGTGCTGAAGAGTAGGTGGAACTCAGCCCCGGTTGCAGCTCCTCAATGAAGAGTAGACGCCTGTTATAGCACGTGGATATAACAAGAATGCGGCACCAGTAAAGTACGTAGGTGGAATTCGGTAGAAAAGCAGACGGTAATTTTGCATGCAACGGAAAACAAGGTTGTCTTTGCGGGATATGTGCACCGTGAGTGGAGATTCAGCTTAATTGTGCGACAGTCTACCCTCATCTTACTAGCGACGGCAACAACCAAGGGGTGGCATGTAAGATTGAGCGTGGCTAAGAGTTTCTCATTATTAGTTAGCATCACACTTTGACAGAGCTGTGACAAGGCGAGTAGGGTGAGCTCAGGAAAGCCAGTAGCAAGCGCACTTGAAGTAGCCCTGAAGAACCGGATTATAAATTTTGCCAGCCATAATGGAGCTAGGGGCGTTCTCAGTTACCAAATACCGGTGCAATAAGAGAGCAACAGTATTTGACCGTAAAATGACGCCCTATCCGTCTAGCATACGACATTGCTTGTCTCTGCATACGCGGACGTGAGGTCATCTCGGAAATGAAATCCGAAATATAGATTAAAATTGTTGTGTTCCCGCCCGGGATCGAACCGGGGACCTTCTGCGTGTAAAGCAGACGTGATAACCGCTACACCACGGAAACGACGGTTCTTTTCATGTACCACCCGGAGACTCGTAATAGCAACAGTTTGTCTTCTGTGTTAGCAAGGGCATCGGCTACGAGCTCCCTCCGATTCGTGAAGTTCCTGTAGTAAAAGACGTCGATGGAAACAATCCAACCGCGACAGACAGGGAGAACGCTGGCTGAGCTGCAGCCCTACATGGTGAGACCATCAAAGGTGGCGTCATTCACATGCAGTGCGTTTTCGGAACGAATAGGCTCGTTGGTCTAGGGGTATGATTCCTGCTTCGGGTGCAGGAGGTCCCGGGTTCAAATCCCGGACGAGCCCTTGCGTTTTGTACAACGGTGCGGTAACAAATCGCATGGCGGCGGCTGTTTCGCGCATTTCCAGGCCTCCAAGTCAGCGCTAAAATCCGACAACCAGTTCTGAAACCGTTTCATGTTTCATTTGAGCCATGTGCACCCTGCTGATGGAACGTTTGAAGTTGATTTAAATGGTCACAGTAGAGATCGTAGCAAGTGTCTTGCTGAGTGCGACGAAAACGGGTTTCCGCCCGCAATCGAGCCGGGGACCTTCTGCGTGTTAGGCACGGCGCCTGGGCTCGGCGGCAGCTGCTGCTCTTTCCTTCCTTACGAGATACCGTCGATTCGCGCAGTCGTTATTGCAAAAGATGTCACCAAAGGCAATCGCTTCGTTAGCGGCACGGTGCCTGGGCTCGGCGGCAGCTCTACATGGAGGCACCAGCAGCCCAGCCAGGCCGCCGCCGGCACCGGTGCGCCACAGCCCAAGGAGTCGGCGGCCGCCCTGCAATGCCCCTGTCGTTGCATATTCCACCCGCCTCATATCCTCCCCATGTCTGACTCACTACCCCAAATGACACTGCAGTGGACGTGCTTATTACTATCGCTTTTGGAAGAACCAAGGCGCAGTATTCTAGTGTCGAACCGGTACTGCAAATTGGGATTAAGCAAAAATTTATTGTGTGGTCGAGCGACAGCTTCGGCTCGCTCTTCCTACATGATCGCTTCTTGTGCGGAATAATTCCTAGCTCGCCGATGGCTTCAGAGTTGGTCTTCTCGAAGTTTTGCTTTCGCACTGCATTCCGCAATCTTTTCGTTATGAGTTGTGTGCTTCGGTTTCCCGACTTTCTTGTGTTTAGTGCGTTTGGCTTCTCTTAACCCTTAGCCACCGCTTGCCGAAATTTCCACACTATCATCTGTCGATCTGCAGAGCTCGATGAAGGCATCGCGGCCGTTCCTGAGCTCGTGGAACGGTCGAATCTGTAGTTGTTTCCAGATCTCTCCCACACAACGGCCTCCCAGAAGCTTGGATTACAGAAGTACGCCACTACTCCCAGCCGGAGATTCACGATTGAAAGCAGAATGACATGAGCTACACGCAGCTCCGATTTTTTTTTTGTGTCTGACCTACTTTGAAAGACTTTGTAGTCGATTTACTTACTACTATCGCTGTTGGAAACCAGGTGATAACCGCACAGTATTCTAGAGACGATGAGGTAATGAAAATTTAGAATAAGTAAAACAGTATCAAAAGAAGTTGTGTGGTGGAGCAGCACATGCAATTCACGCTTCCTAGATATTCGTTACTGCATAGAATAATTCTTTTGTCTGCGGCGTCTTCAGTATCCGTCTTCTGGAAATTTTGCTTGCAGTATATTGTGCAATCTTTTCGTTACGAGTTGGTGCCTGGTTTCCCGATGTTCTTTTGTTTAGTGCATTCGCCTTCTCTTAACCCTGAGAAACCACATACCGAAACTGAGGCACTGCCGGCTGTTCATAAGCAGTGCTCGATGCAGTTATTTCGCTTTTTATTCGTTGCCTTTAATATTCTTCTCATCAGTGGTGAGTGCTGCCTGCAGAAAGCGTTTATCTTGCGAATTCACGTGAAAGTTTGTGTTCCCTGTGAGGCGCACTACTTGGGATTAACTTGACTGCTCCAGCCAGGTGGCTCGTTGGTCTAGGGGTATGATTCCTGCTTTGGGTGCAGGAGGTCCCGGGTTCAAATCCCGGACGAGCCCTGCCATTTTGACCGTGCTGAAGAGTAGGTGGAACTCAGCCCCGGTTGCAGCTCCTCAATGAAGAGTAGACGCCTGTTATAGCACGTGGATATAACAAGAATGCGGCACCAGTAAAGTACGTAGGTGGAATTCGGTAGAAAAGCAGACGGTAATTTTGCATGCAACGGAAAACAAGGTTGTCTTTGCGGGATATGTGCACCGTGAGTGGAGATTCAGCTTAATTGTGCGACAGTCTACCCTCATCTTACTAGCGACGGCAACAACCAAGGGGTGGCATGTAAGATTGAGCGTGGCTAAGAGTTTCTCATTATTAGTTAGCATCACACTTTGACAGAGCTGTGACAAGGCGAGTAGGGTGAGCTCAGGAAAGCCAGTAGCAAGCGCACTTGAAGTAGCCCTGAAGAACCGGATTATAAATTTTGCCAGCCATAATGGAGCTAGGGGCGTTCTCAGTTACCAAATACCGGTGCAATAAGAGAGCAACAGTATTTGACCGTAAAATGACGCCCTATCCGTCTAGCATACGACATTGCTTGTCTCTGCATACGCGGACGTGAGGTCATCTCGGAAATGAAATCCGAAATATAGATTAAAATTGTTGTGTTCCCGCCCGGGATCGAACCGGGGACCTTCTGCGTGTAAAGCAGACGTGATAACCGCTACACCACGGAAACGACGGTTCTTTTCATGTACCACCCGGAGACTCGTAATAGCAACAGTTTGTCTTCTGTGTTAGCAAGGGCATCGGCTACGAGCTCCCTCCGATTCGTGAAGTTCCTGTAGTAAAAGACGTCGATGGAAACAATCCAACCGCGACAGACAGGGAGAACGCTGGCTGAGCTGCAGCCCTACATGGTGAGACCATCAAAGGTGGCGTCATTCACATGCAGTGCGTTTTCGGAACGAATAGGCTCGTTGGTCTAGGGGTACAGTTCCGCTTTAGACGCCGTGCAGTGTGGACGTGCCTAGTCTTCCGCTCCGCCGTAGCGTTACGTATAGTGGACTATCGTTTTTGTTACGTTTTGTGTTGCAACTTCTGAGAGTATTTCTCCGTCGTTGTTTCGTACCTTGTGTTACTTTCTGTCCTTATTTCAGTGTTTTTTGTGTAGCGGTTTCGACCGCATATTTTGAAAATGTCGTCCCAGGTTATTCCTCGTCAGGCTACAGTTAGTTTTGCTTTTGACAAGTCAACCCGCCATGTGCAACCTAGTTCTCTTGAGATTCATGATTGGTTGGTAGATACCTTTGGTGTTCATTCGGATCAGGTGCACACTGCTTATTTTGATACCGAACTGTATGTTTTCTTTGTTAAGTTTATGGACCCACTTCAGGTTGATAAAATTCTTTCTAAATATGGTCATCAAGTTCTCTTTCGGCATCGGGATGATTCTGTAAGTACCGTGCTGCTTTCCAATGCTTCCATCACGTATACCAATGTTCGTGTTTACAATCTTCCACCGGAGGTGGATAATGTCTATCTTAAGGAGGGTCTACAGAAGTATGGTGATGTAAAGAGCATTCGCCTTGAACGCTGGTCAAGCCAACATCGCCTGCAATGTTACAGTGGTATTCGTTCAGTCGAAATGCACGTTAAGCAGAATATTCCATCTCACCTGCAGATCGGTGGATATCGTGTCCATGTAACATATAGTGGTCAGGTTGGCACCTGTTTTTTGTGCAATGAAAGTGGTCACGTGCGTACCGACTGTCCGCGGAGAGTTTTTGTTTTAAAAAATTCTCTCGAACAGCGTCGCAAGTTAACGGTCGCTGACCTCGTTGCAGGTGGTTCTGCTCTTGGTGTAGCACAGTCCAGTGGTAGTAGCGCCCCGCCACAGGTTTTGCGCACCCCTGATACAGAATTTCCTCCTTTGCGTGCTAAATCTGATGTTGTTCCGTCTGTCCCTCAGGTGGGTGTGCCACTTTTGAATAATAAGAGGCGTCGCCCACAAGATGGAAATAGTACGGATGAGGATCTCCCTGAGATGCCCCAGTCCGAGCGACCGGCATCCTCCGAGCCACTGTGTACTGTAGCTGCTCCCTGCCCTCCTGAGGTAGCGGTTCCGGTGGCGGCTGCTGGCGCCCCTCCGGCCTCCGACGCAGCTTCTCTCGAGTCGGGTCGTCGGTCGGGCCTGTTGGCGCCGTCTTCCGAACCGACTTCGATGTCACAACAAGTGGAGCCGCGACAACTTCCTGCTTCGCTGCCCCATACCTCTGCCAGCGGAGCTGCTCCGCTTCTTTCCACCTCTGCGGCCTCGGACCTTCCTGCTCACGTTTCGCCTCCGTGCAGTCCATGTTTGCCGGAAGCTAGTGCAGGTGTTGACCATTCCGTTTTGTCGGATGTTTCCCCCGTGACCCCGGATCCCGCATGTGGACCGGCGCGGGTGGTGTCGGATACAGAACTTGACCCTCCTACGTCACCGGCGGCTGAAGTTTCCTTGCCCGTCAGCCGACGCAAGTTACGCGTTCAGCCGAACGTTAATGCTGTTCGCAAAAAACCGAAACGTAAGGGATCCGCGGAACGGGGTAGCAGTCCCCCTCCCTCGGATGCCTCCGTCACCCCTGCTATGGACTGTGACGCTGGTGCGTCGGTGTAGGTGATTTGTTTTCTCGCTTTTCTCTCTATGGTTCAAGCATACACCTTTCTTACCTTAAATGTTAACCGTATTGAGTCCGACGTTCGCATTGCCTCTTTGCGGCAGTTTATTTACGACGCTTGTGCGGACGTAGTGTTTTTGCAGGAAGTGTTGTTTTCTGATCTCTCTCTACCTGGATTTCAAACTGTTTTTAATGTCGCGCCGGAATATTCAACAGGAACTGCTCTTTTCTTTCGAGAGGGCATTCCTATTACTGACATTGAATTCCTTGACTCTGGCCGTGGGATTGGTTGTCGTCTTTTTGATCTCCGCCTCGTTGTTTTGTATGCCCCCTCTGGTTCGGGTCACACTGTGGCTCGATCGCGCTTTTATAAAGAAGAGCTTATTTATCTTTTGCGCCAGAGTCCTCGGAGTCTCCTGCTCGGAGGCGATTTTAATTGTGTTTTACGCCCTGCAGACCAGTCCCCCAATTTTAATTATTGCCGTGATTTACATGACTTAGTTCGTACGATGCATCTGCGTGATGTTTGGGAACACAAATATCCAACCCTGGTGAAATATACGTTTTTTACCGCGTCCTCATGCAGTAGACTCGACAGATTCTATTTATCTGATTTTTTATGTGATAAAATTCTTTCTGTCGATGTTATTCCTACTAGTTTTTCTGACCATTGTGCTTTTACTGCAACTGTAAATCTTAGTCGCCAACCTGCAAAACTTTATCGTTCCCAGTGGATGTTAAATGTTTCCCACCTTGCCGACAGTGCTATGGATGATGTTATAAGTGGCGTGTGGGAGCGATGTCTTCGCTCTGTCCCGCGATACCCCTCCTTGCTGGTTTGGTGGACTGCGTTTGCCAAGCCCAAGATTCGTCAGACTTTGATTTTCTACTGTGCTGCTAGGACGCGTGATTTTAAGAACACGTATGAATATTACTACTCTGTCCTGCGTGAACTATATGACGCGGCGGGTACCTCTCCGCTGCGGATCCATGATGTTCGTCGTATTAAAGCCAAGCTCTTGAGCCTTAAACGACGACAGATGGATGGTCTGCGAGTTAAGTCGAAACCTCACTCTCTTGTTGAAGGTGAACTGACATCCTTGTACCACCTGCTACGGCATCAGACTCGTCGTCGTCGCTCCTTCATCTCTTCTCTTACGGTGGATGATGGGCGACAGCTTAGTGCACAGGAGGAAATGGTTCGTGCTCTTCATCAGTATTACACTAGTCTCTATTCTGCCGATGATTCTGGTGAGTCTCTTTCGGATGATGTCTTTGGGGATCTAACTGCGACGATCGCGCCTGACGCGAACGGCGAATTTCTCCGGGAGTTCCAGGTAGATGATGTTTTCGATTTTATTGCTCGCTCTCCGTCCAGTAAATCGCCGGGTCCAGACGGCCTGCCTAAAGAATTTTATCTCCGTTTTTGGCCTCTTTTGGGTGGCATTTTTACGCAGATTTTAAATGAGATTGTCAGAGGGATGGATGTGCCTGCCGATTTTAAAGTAGGGAAAATTGTTTTAATTCCGAAGTCCTCTGGTCGTTTATCTGCTGCCAATCTTCGTCCGCTCACATTGCTGAATTTTGACTATAAGACAGCTGCTAGAGCGCTCAATAGCCGGCTGTCTTCTCTGCTTCGGGGTGTGATTGGTGCACATCAATGTTGTTTTCATGATAGATCTATTCTGACACCAGTAGCCGAATATCGGGATGTTGTCTCGGTTGCGGCGGTTACAAACGTACATTGTGCCTTTGCCTTCCTTGATTTTTATAAGGCTTTTGATCACGTCAGTCATGTGTTTTTAGATCGTGTTTTAGGTACAATAGGTTTTAACGCTTCATCACGTGGTGTTCTTGGCAATTTGTATAGGGGAATAACAGCTCGGGTGTCAGTCAATGGGCAGCTGACGCCGCCCATTGCTATCCGCCGCGGAGTGCCTCAGGGTAGTCCGCTCTCTATGTCTTTATTCGTATTGTCCCTGGAACCGCTGCTTCGGACTATTGCTCTCAAGCTTCAGGGTATGTCCCTCTCTGGTGGGAAGCTCTCGGTTAAGGCATATGCGGATGATGTCGTTGTTCTCCTCCGTCAACGAGATGATATCCCGTTGTTGAAAGGGGCAGTTGATGCATACTGTCGTGTCTCTGGAGCGCGTCTCAATCAGGGTAAATGTAAGTTCCTTGATATTCGAGGATTTCGCGATGCTGACGTCCCTTGGGCCACTTTTGTCGATCGCCATACGTCCTTGGGGATTATCATTGATCGGTGTCCTCTAAAAATGGCGGCTCTCAATTGGAAATCTGTCACCGAGAAGATACAGGGGGCTCTGATGGTCCATGAGCAGCGCTCTGCTACCATTTTGCAAAAAGTCAGAATTTTAGACACCTACGTCCTATGTAAAGCTTATTATGTTGCTCAGCTGTTCCCACTTCCCATGATGGTGGCGAAAAGGTTGCGCCAATTGTCTAGCAGGTTTATATGGAAGGGCCATCTATTCAAGTTACGTTACGAGGTAATGACGAAACCGCGTCTCTCCGGAGGCTTGGGCCTCTCTGACATTACTCGCAAGGCGTCTGCTTTGTACGTCCGCCGAACGACTCTAATTGTTACGCAAGAAGTGACTTCAATTACATCCAGGCTTTTTACTGTTGTGCGTCCGGCGAGCCTTGCTCCACCTGTCGATGTCGGACGCCTAAATTTTAAGTTGAAACACATTCGGGAATTTTACATTGCGGTGAGTTACCTCGGTGACGTCTTCTTGCGGCGACCGGTGCCAACGACGAAGAGCTTGATTGCCCGTTGGGAGGGGCTGGCCAGTCCCAATCCAATAGAACTGGCGTCTCCATCCGTGTCCTGGAGGAACGTCTGGAAGAACGTTAGTCTGCCGATCCACTCTATGGCCGTGGCGTCCACGTGGTATAGGGTAATAAATAATTTGGTTCCCACCAACGTACGACTGCACCGTATTGGTCTTTCTGACACGGACACCTGTACTCGGTGTGGTCTCCTGGATACCCTTGAACATCGATTCACCTGCTGTGGGCACCTTGCTAATTGGCGTTGGCTCAGGAAACAACTTGCTTTTGTCACTAGGTCTGCTGAAGCCGCTTATACTATTGACATCATCGTCCGGCCCGATTCTTCCTTTTTTCCGCGGACGAAGCTCCATACCGTCATGTGGTTGATTGGCCATTTCGTACATTTTGTCAACAGTTGTCATGAAGAGGATGGACACCTAGCGTTTCGGCAGTACATGCTTACTGCTTACTGGCAGCGCTTGCGATTGCCAGGCCTCCGAGATGATTTTGCCAATATGCTTAGCCTGACATTTGAAAGAGAGGGTGTTGGCTAAGGTCACCTGTGTGAGCCATTTTCTTTTATACTGTTTCTGAATTTGCCGCCTTTATGTATGTTTCTTCTCTACACCAGGACTGAAGTTTTCGTTTTTTAACCTTTATTTCAGTAAGCAGTCTACATTATATAGTCATGTTTTAGGATTTTAATTTCAGTACTGCACTTCTTTTGAAAAAAAAAAAAAAAAAAACCTTCGTGGAGTGCAATGTTAATCCTGAGCATCTAAAAAAAAAAAAAAAAAAAAAAAGGGGTATGATTCCTGCTTCGGGTGCAGGAGGTCCCGGGTTCAAATCCCGGACGAGCCCTTGCGTTTTGTGCAACGGTGCGGTAACAAATCGCATGGCGGCGGCTGTTTCGCGCATTTCCAGGCCTCCAAGTCAGCGCTAAAATCCGACAACCAGTTCTGAAACCGTTTCATGTTTCATTTGAGCCATGTGCACCCTGCTGATGGAACGTTTGAAGTTGATTTAAATGGTCACAGTAGAGATCGTAGCAAGTGTCTTGCTGAGTGCGACGAAAACGGGTTTCCGCCCGCAATCGAGCCGGGGACCTTCTGCGTGTTAGGCACGGCGCCTGGGCTCGGCGGCAGCTGCTGCTCTTTCCTTCCTTACGAGATACCGTCGATTCGCGCAGTCGTTATTGCAAAAGATGTCACCAAAGGCAATCGCTTCGTTAGCGGCACGGTGCCTGGGCTCGGCGGCAGCTCTACATGGAGGCACCAGCAGCCCAGCCAGGCCGCCGCCGGCACCGGTGCGCCACAGCCCAAGGAGTCGGCGGCCGCCCTGCAATGCCCCTGTCGTTGCATATTCCACCCGCCTCATATCCTCCCCATGTCTGACTCACTACCCCAAATGACACTGCAGTGGACGTGCTTATTACTATCGCTTTTGGAAGAACCAAGGCGCAGTATTCTAGTGTCGAACCGGTACTGCAAATTGGGATTAAGCAAAAATTTATTGTGTGGTCGAGCGACAGCTTCGGCTCGCTCTTCCTACATGATCGCTTCTTGTGCGGAATAATTCCTAGCTCGCCGATGGCTTCAGAGTTGGTCTTCTCGAAGTTTTGCTTTCGCACTGCATTCCGCAATCTTTTCGTTATGAGTTGTGTGCTTCGGTTTCCCGACTTTCTTGTGTTTAGTGCGTTTGGCTTCTCTTAACCCTTAGCCACCGCTTGCCGAAATTTCCACACTATCATCTGTCGATCTGCAGAGCTCGATGAAGGCATCGCGGCCGTTCCTGAGCTCGTGGAACGGTCGAATCTGTAGTTGTTTCCAGATCTCTCCCACACAACGGCCTCCCAGAAGCTTGGATTACAGAAGTACGCCACTACTCCCAGCCGGAGATTCACGATTGAAAGCAGAATGACATGAGCTACACGCAGCTCCGATTTTTTTTTTGTGTCTGACCTACTTTGAAAGACTTTGTAGTCGATTTACTTACTACTATCGCTGTTGGAAACCAGGTGATAACCGCACAGTATTCTAGAGACGATGAGGTAATGAAAATTTAGAATAAGTAAAACAGTATCAAAAGAAGTTGTGTGGTGGAGCAGCACATGCAATTCACGCTTCCTAGATATTCGTTACTGCATAGAATAATTCTTTTGTCTGCGGCGTCTTCAGTATCCGTCTTCTGGAAATTTTGCTTGCAGTATATTGTGCAATCTTTTCGTTACGAGTTGGTGCCTGGTTTCCCGATGTTCTTTTGTTTAGTGCATTCGCCTTCTCTTAACCCTGAGAAACCACATACCGAAACTGAGGCACTGCCGGCTGTTCATAAGCAGTGCTCGATGCAGTTATTTCGCTTTTTATTCGTTGCCTTTAATATTCTTCTCATCAGTGGTGAGTGCTGCCTGCAGAAAGCGTTTATCTTGCGAATTCACGTGAAAGTTTGTGTTCCCTGTGAGGCGCACTACTTGGGATTAACTTGACTGCTCCAGCCAGGTGGCTCGTTGGTCTAGGGGTATGATTCCTGCTTTGGGTGCAGGAGGTCCCGGGTTCAAATCCCGGACGAGCCCTGCCATTTTGACCGTGCTGAAGAGTAGGTGGAACTCAGCCCCGGTTGCAGCTCCTCAATGAAGAGTAGACGCCTGTTATAGCACGTGGATATAACAAGAATGCGGCACCAGTAAAGTACGTAGGTGGAATTCGGTAGAAAAGCAGACGGTAATTTTGCATGCAACGGAAAACAAGGTTGTCTTTGCGGGATATGTGCACCGTGAGTGGAGATTCAGCTTAATTGTGCGACAGTCTACCCTCATCTTACTAGCGACGGCAACAACCAAGGGGTGGCATGTAAGATTGAGCGTGGCTAAGAGTTTCTCATTATTAGTTAGCATCACACTTTGACAGAGCTGTGACAAGGCGAGTAGGGTGAGCTCAGGAAAGCCAGTAGCAAGCGCACTTGAAGTAGCCCTGAAGAACCGGATTATAAATTTTGCCAGCCATAATGGAGCTAGGGGCGTTCTCAGTTACCAAATACCGGTGCAATAAGAGAGCAACAGTATTTGACCGTAAAATGACGCCCTATCCGTCTAGCATACGACATTGCTTGTCTCTGCATACGCGGACGTGAGGTCATCTCGGAAATGAAATCCGAAATATAGATTAAAATTGTTGTGTTCCCGCCCGGGATCGAACCGGGGACCTTCTGCGTGTAAAGCAGACGTGATAACCGCTACACCACGGAAACGACGGTTCTTTTCAAGTACCACCCGGAGACTCGTAATAGCAACAGTTTGTCTTCTGTGTTAGCAAGGGCATCGGCTACGAGCTCCCTCCGATTCGTGAAGTTCCTGTAGTAAAAGACGTCGATGGAAACAATCCAACCGCGACAGACAGGGAGAACGCTGGCTGAGCTGCAGCCCTACATGGTGAGACCATCAAAGGTGGCGTCATTCACATGCAGTGCGTTTACGGAACGAATAGGCTCGTTGGTCTAGGGGTATGATTCCTGCTTCGGGTGCAGGAGGTCCCGGGTTCAAATCCCGGACGAGCCCTTGCGTTTTGTACAACGGTGCGGTAACAAATCGCATGGCGGCGGCTGTTTCGCGCATTTCCAGGCCTCCAAGTCAGCGCTAAAATCCGACAACCAGTTCTGAAACCGTTTCATGTTTCATTTGAGCCATGTGCACCCTGCTGATGGAACGTTTGAAGTTGATTTAAATGGTCACAGTAGAGATCGTAGCAAGTGTCTTGCTGAGTGCGACGAAAACGGGTTTCCGCCCGCAATCGAGCCGGGGACCTTCTGCGTGTTAGGCACGGCGCCTGGGCTCGGCGGCAGCTGCTGCTCTTTCCTTCCTTACGAGATACCGTCGATTCGCGCAGTCGTTATTGCAAAAGATGTCACCAAAGGCAATCGCTTCGTTAGCGGCACGGTGCCTGGGCTCGGCGGCAGCTCTACATGGAGGCACCAGCAGCCCAGCCAGGCCGCCGCCGGCACCGGTGCGCCACAGCCCAAGGAGTCGGCGGCCGCCCTGCAATGCCCCTGTCGTTGCATATTCCACCCGCCTCATATCCTCCCCATGTCTGACTCACTACCCCAAATGACACTGCAGTGGACGTGCTTATTACTATCGCTTTTGGAAGAACCAAGGCGCAGTATTCTAGTGTCGAACCGGTACTGCAAATTGGGATTAAGCAAAAATTTATTGTGTGGTCGAGCGACAGCTTCGGCTCGCTCTTCCTACATGATCGCTTCTTGTGCGGAATAATTCCTAGCTCGCCGATGGCTTCAGAGTTGGTCTTCTCGAAGTTTTGCTTTCGCACTGCATTCCGCAATCTTTTCGTTATGAGTTGTGTGCTTCGGTTTCCCGACTTTCTTGTGTTTAGTGCGTTTGGCTTCTCTTAACCCTTAGCCACCGCTTGCCGAAATTTCCACACTATCATCTGTCGATCTGCAGAGCTCGATGAAGGCATCGCGGCCGTTCCTGAGCTCGTGGAACGGTCGAATCTGTAGTTGTTTCCAGATCTCTCCCACACAACGGCCTCCCAGAAGCTTGGATTACAGAAGTACGCCACTACTCCCAGCCGGAGATTCACGATTGAAAGCAGAATGACATGAGCTACACGCAGCTCCGATTTTTTTTTTTGTGTCTGACCTACTTTGAAAGACTTTGTAGTCGATTTACTTACTACTATCGCTGTTGGAAACCAGGTGATAACCGCACAGTATTCTAGAGACGATGAGGTAATGAAAATTTAGAATAAGTAAAACAGTATCAAAAGAAGTTGTGTGGTGGAGCAGCACATGCAATTCACGCTTCCTAGATATTCGTTACTGCATAGAATAATTCTTTTGTCTGCGGCGTCTTCAGTATCCGTCTTCTGGAAATTTTGCTTGCAGTATATAGTGCAATCTTTTCGTTACGAGTTGGTGCCTGGTTTCCCGATGTTCTTTTGTTTAGTGCATTCGCCTTCTCTTAACCCTGAGAAACCACATACCGAAACTGAGGCACTGCCGGCTGTTCATAAGCAGTGCTCGATGCAGTTATTTCGCTTTTTATTCGTTGCCTTTAATATTCTTCTCATCAGTGGTGAGTGCTGCCTGCAGAAAGCGTTTATCTTGCGAATTCACGTGAAAGTTTGTGTTCCCTGTGAGGCGCACTACTTGGGATTAACTTGACTGCTCCAGCCAGGTGGCTCGTTGGTCTAGGGGTATGATTCCTGCTTTGGGTGCAGGAGGTCCCGGGTTCAAATCCCGGACGAGCCCTGCCATTTTGACCGTGCTGAAGAGTAGGTGGAACTCAGCCCCGGTTGCAGCTCCTCAATGAAGAGTAGACGCCTGTTATAGCACGTGGATATAACAAGAATGCGGCACCAGTAAAGTACGTAGGTGGAATTCGGTAGAAAAGCAGACGGTAATTTTGCATGCAACGGAAAACAAGGTTGTCTTTGCGGGATATGTGCACCGTGAGTGGAGATTCAGCTTAATTGTGCGACAGTCTACCCTCATCTTACTAGCGACGGCAACAACCAAGGGGTGGCATGTAAGATTGAGCGTGGCTAAGAGTTTCTCATTATTAGTTAGCATCACACTTTGACAGAGCTGTGACAAGGCGAGTAGGGTGAGCTCAGGAAAGCCAGTAGCAAGCGCACTTGAAGTAGCCCTGAAGAACCGGATTATAAATTTTGCCAGCCATAATGGAGCTAGGGGCGTTCTCAGTTACCAAATACCGGTGCAATAAGAGAGCAACAGTATTTGACCGTAAAATGACGCCCTATCCGTCTAGCATACGACATTGCTTGTCTCTGCATACGCGGACGTGAGGTCATCTCGGAAATGAAATCCGAAATATAGATTAAAATTGTTGTGTTCCCGCCCGGGATCGAACCGGGGACCTTCTGCGTGTAAAGCAGACGTGATAACCGCTACACCACGGAAACGACGGTTTTTTTCATGTACCACCCGCAGACTCGTAATAGCAACAGTTTGTCTTCTGTGTTAGCAAGGGCATCGGCTACGAGCTCCCTCCGATTCGTGAAGTTCCTGTAGTAAAAGACGTCGATGGAAACAATCCAACCGCGACAGACAGGGAGAACGCTGGCTGAGCTGCAGCCCTACATGGTGAGACCATCAAAGGTGGCGTCATTCACATGCAGTGCGTTTTCGGAACGAATAGGCTCGTTGGTCTAGGGGTATGATTCCTGCTTCGGGTGCAGGAGGTCCCGGGTTCAAATCCCGGACGAGCCCTTGCGTTTTGTACAACGGTGCGGTAACAAATCGCATGGCGGCGGCTGTTTCGCGCATTTCCAGGCCTCCAAGTCAGCGCTAAAATCCGACAACCAGTTCTGAAACCGTTTCATGTTTCATTTGAGCCATGTGCACCCTGCTGATGGAACGTTTGAAGTTGATTTAAATGGTCACAGTAGAGATCGTAGCAAGTGTCTTGCTGAGTGCGACGAAAACGGGTTTCCGCCCGCAATCGAGCCGGGGACCTTCTGCGTGTTAGGCACGGCGCCTGGGCTCGGCGGCAGCTGCTGCTCTTTCCTTCCTTACGAGATACCGTCGATTCGCGCAGTCGTTATTGCAAAAGATGTCACCAAAGGCAATCGCTTCGTTAGCGGCACGGTGCCTGGGCTCGGCGGCAGCTCTACATGGAGGCACCAGCAGCCCAGCCAGGCCGCCGCCGGCACCGGTGCGCCACAGCCCAAGGAGTCGGCGGCCGCCCTGCAATGCCCCTGTCGTTGCATATTCCACCCGCCTCATATCCTCCCCATGTCTGACTCACTACCCCAAATGACACTGCAGTGGACGTGCTTATTACTATCGCTTTTGGAAGAACCAAGGCGCAGTATTCTAGTGTCGAACCGGTACTGCAAATTGGGATTAAGCAAAAATTTATTGTGTGGTCGAGCGACAGCTTCGGCTCGCTCTTCCTACATGATCGCTTCTTGTGCGGAATAATTCCTAGCTCGCCGATGGCTTCAGAGTTGGTCTTCTCGAAGTTTTGCTTTCGCACTGCATTCCGCAATCTTTTCGTTATGAGTTGTGTGCTTCGGTTTCCCGACTTTCTTGTGTTTAGTGCGTTTGGCTTCTCTTAACCCTTAGCCACCGCTTGCCGAAATTTCCACACTATCATCTGTCGATCTGCAGAGCTCGATGAAGGCATCGCGGCCGTTCCTGAGCTCGTGGAACGGTCGAATCTGTAGTTGTTTCCAGATCTCTCCCACACAACGGCCTCCCAGAAGCTTGGATTACAGAAGTACGCCACTACTCCCAGCCGGAGATTCACGATTGAAAGCAGAATGACATGAGCTACACGCAGCTCCGATTTTTTTTTTGTGTCTGACCTACTTTGAAAGACTTTGTAGTCGATTTACTTACTACTATCGCTGTTGGAAACCAGGTGATAACCGCACAGTATTCTAGAGACGATGAGGTAATGAAAATTTAGAATAAGTAAAACAGTATCAAAAGAAGTTGTGTGGTGGAGCAGCACATGCAATTCACGCTTCCTAGATATTCGTTACTGCATAGAATAATTCTTTTGTCTGCGGCGTCTTCAGTATCCGTCTTCTGGAAATTTTGCTTGCAGTATATAGTGCAATCTTTTCGTTACGAGTTGGTGCCTGGTTTCCCGATGTTCTTTTGTTTAGTGCATTCGCCTTC
Source organism: Schistocerca piceifrons (assembly GCF_021461385.2). Classification (NCBI taxonomy): domain Eukaryota; kingdom Metazoa; phylum Arthropoda; class Insecta; order Orthoptera; family Acrididae; genus Schistocerca; species Schistocerca piceifrons. The sequence continues at coordinate 29,699 of NW_025728763.1, forward strand.
TCTTAACCCTGAGAAACCACATACCGAAACTGAGGCACTGCCGGCTGTTCATAAGCAGTGCTCGATGCAGTTATTTCGCTTTTTATTCGTTGCCTTTAATATTCTTCTCATCAGTGGTGAGTGCTGCCTGCAGAAAGCGTTTATCTTGCGAATTCACGTGAAAGTTTGTGTTCCCTGTGAGGCGCACTACTTGGGATTAACTTGACTGCTCCAGCCAGGTGGCTCGTTGGTCTAGGGGTATGATTCCTGCTTTGGGTGCAGGAGGTCCCGGGTTCAAATCCCGGACGAGCCCTGCCATTTTGACCGTGCTGAAGAGTAGGTGGAACTCAGCCCCGGTTGCAGCTCCTCAATGAAGAGTAGACGCCTGTTATAGCACGTGGATATAACAAGAATGCGGCACCAGTAAAGTACGTAGGTGGAATTCGGTAGAAAAGCAGACGGTAATTTTGCATGCAACGGAAAACAAGGTTGTCTTTGCGGGATATGTGCACCGTGAGTGGAGATTCAGCTTAATTGTGCGACAGTCTACCCTCATCTTACTAGCGACGGCAACAACCAAGGGGTGGCATGTAAGATTGAGCGTGGCTAAGAGTTTCTCATTATTAGTTAGCATCACACTTTGACAGAGCTGTGACAAGGCGAGTAGGGTGAGCTCAGGAAAGCCAGTAGCAAGCGCACTTGAAGTAGCCCTGAAGAACCGGATTATAAATTTTGCCAGCCATAATGGAGCTAGGGGCGTTCTCAGTTACCAAATACCGGTGCAATAAGAGAGCAACAGTATTTGACCGTAAAATGACGCCCTATCCGTCTAGCATACGACGTTGCTTGTCTCTGCATACGCGGACGTGAGGTCATCTCGGAAATGAAATCCGAAATATAGATTAAAATTGTTGTGTTCCCGCCCGGGATCGAACCGGGGACCTTCTGCGTGTAAAGCAGACGTGATAACCGCTACACCACGGAAACGACGGTTTTTTTCATGTACCACCCGCAGACTCGTAATAGCAACAGTTTGTCTTCTGTGTTAGCAAGGGCATCGGCTACGAGCTCCCTCCGATTCGTGAAGTTCCTGTAGTAAAAGACGTCGATGGAAACAATCCAACCGCGACAGACAGGGAGAACGCTGGCTGAGCTGCAGCCCTACATGGTGAGACCATCAAAGGTGGCGTCATTCACATGCAGTGCGTTTTCGGAACGAATAGGCTCGTTGGTCTAGGGGTATGATTCCTGCTTCGGGTGCAGGAGGTCCCGGGTTCAAATCCCGGACGAGCCCTTGCGTTTTGTACAACGGTGCGGTAACAAATCGCATGGCGGCGGCTGTTTCGCGCATTTCCAGGCCTCCAAGTCAGCGCTAAAATCCGACAACCAGTTCTGAAACCGTTTCATGTTTCATTTGAGCCATGTGCACCCTGCTGATGGAACGTTTGAAGTTGATTTAAATGGTCACAGTAGAGATCGTAGCAAGTGTCTTGCTGAGTGCGACGAAAACGGGTTTCCGCCCGCAATCGAGCCGGGGACCTTCTGCGTGTTAGGCACGGCGCCTGGGCTCGGCGGCAGCTGCTGCTCTTTCCTTCCTTACGAGATACCGTCGATTCGCGCAGTCGTTATTGCAAAAGATGTCACCAAAGGCAATCGCTTCGTTAGCGGCACGGTGCCTGGGCTCGGCGGCAGCTCTACATGGAGGCACCAGCAGCCCAGCCAGGCCGCCGCCGGCACCGGTGCGCCACAGCCCAAGGAGTCGGCGGCCGCCCTGCAATGCCCCTGTCGTTGCATATTCCACCCGCCTCATATCCTCCCCATGTCTGACTCACTACCCCAAATGACACTGCAGTGGACGTGCTTATTACTATCGCTTTTGGAAGAACCAAGGCGCAGTATTCTAGTGTCGAACCGGTACTGCAAATTGGGATTAAGCAAAAATTTATTGTGTGGTCGAGCGACAGCTTCGGCTCGCTCTTCCTACATGATCGCTTCTTGTGCGGAATAATTCCTAGCTCGCCGATGGCTTCAGAGTTGGTCTTCTCGAAGTTTTGCTTTCGCACTGCATTCCGCAATCTTTTCGTTATGAGTTGTGTGCTTCGGTTTCCCGACTTTCTTGTGTTTAGTGCGTTTGGCTTCTCTTAACCCTTAGCCACCGCTTGCCGAAATTTCCACACTATCATCTGTCGATCTGCAGAGCTCGATGAAGGCATCGCGGCCGTTCCTGAGCTCGTGGAACGGTCGAATCTGTAGTTGTTTCCAGATCTCTCCCACACAACGGCCTCCCAGAAGCTTGGATTACAGAAGTACGCCACTACTCCCAGCCGGAGATTCACGATTGAAAGCAGAATGACATGAGCTACACGCAGCTCCGATTTTTTTTTTGTGTCTGACCTACTTTGAAAGACTTTGTAGTCGATTTACTTACTACTATCGCTGTTGGAAACCAGGTGATAACCGCACAGTATTCTAGAGACGATGAGGTAATGAAAATTTAGAATAAGTAAAACAGTATCAAAAGAAGTTGTGTGGTGGAGCAGCACATGCAATTCACGCTTCCTAGATATTCGTTACTGCATAGAATAATTCTTTTGTCTGCGGCGTCTTCAGTATCCGTCTTCTGGAAATTTTGCTTGCAGTATATTGTGCAATCTTTTCGTTACGAGTTGGTGCCTGGTTTCCCGATGTTCTTTTGTTTAGTGCATTCGCCTTCTCTTAACCCTGAGAAACCACATACCGAAACTGAGGCACTGCCGGCTGTTCATAAGCAGTGCTCGATGCAGTTATTTCGCTTTTTATTCGTTGCCTTTAATATTCTTCTCATCAGTGGTGAGTGCTGCCTGCAGAAAGCGTTTATCTTGCGAATTCACGTGAAAGTTTGTGTTCCCTGTGAGGCGCACTACTTGGGATTAACTTGACTGCTCCAGCCAGGTGGCTCGTTGGTCTAGGGGTATGATTCCTGCTTTGGGTGCAGGAGGTCCCGGGTCAAATCCCGGACGAGCCCTGCCATTTTGACCGTGCTGAAGAGTAGGTGGAACTCAGCCCCGGTTGCAGCTCCTCAATGAAGAGTAGACGCCTGTTATAGCACGTGGATATAACAAGAATGCGGCACCAGTAAAGTACGTAGGTGGAATTCGGTAGAAAAGCAGACGGTAATTTTGCATGCAACGGAAAACAAGGTTGTCTTTGCGGGATATGTGCACCGTGAGTGGAGATTCAGCTTAATTGTGCGACAGTCTACCCTCATCTTACTAGCGACGGCAACAACCAAGGGGTGGCATGTAAGATTGAGCGTGGCTAAGAGTTTCTCATTATTAGTTAGCATCACACTTTGACAGAGCTGTGACAAGGCGAGTAGGGTGAGCTCAGGAAAGCCAGTAGCAAGCGCACTTGAAGTAGCCCTGAAGAACCGGATTATAAATTTTGCCAGCCATAATGGAGCTAGGGGCGTTCTCAGTTACCAAATACCGGTGCAATAAGAGAGCAACAGTATTTGACCGTAAAATGACGCCCTATCCGTCTAGCATACGACATTGCTTGTCTCTGCATACGCGGACGTGAGGTCATCTCGGAAATGAAATCCGAAATATAGATTAAAATTGTTGTGTTCCCGCCCGGGATCGAACCGGGGACCTTCTGCGTGTAAAGCAGACGTGATAACCGCTACACCACGGAAACGACGGTTCTTTTCATGTACCACCCGCAGACTCGTAATAGCAACAGTTTGTCTTCTGTGTTAGCAAGGGCATCGGCTACGAGCTCCCTCCGATTCGTGAAGTTCCTGTAGTAAAAGACGTCGATGGAAACAATCCAACCGCGACAGACAGGGAGAACGCTGGCTGAGCTGCAGCCCTACATGGTGAGACCATCAAAGGTGGCGTCATTCACATGCAGTGCGTTTTCGGAACGAATAGGCTCGTTGGTCTAGGGGTATGATTCCTGCTTCGGGTGCAGGAGGTCCCGGGTTCAAATCCCGGACGAGCCCTTGCGTTTTGTACAACGGTGCGGTAACAAATCGCATGGCGGCGGCTGTTTCGCGCATTTCCAGGCCTCCAAGTCAGCGCTAAAATCCGACAACCAGTTCTGAAACCGTTTCATGTTTCATTTGAGCCATGTGCACCCTGCTGATGGAACGTTTGAAGTTGATTTAAATGGTCACAGTAGAGATCGTAGCAAGTGTCTTGCTGAGTGCGACGAAAACGGGTTTCCGCCCGCAATCGAGCCGGGGACCTTCTGCGTGTTAGGCACGGCGCCTGGGCTCGGCGGCAGCTGCTGCTCTTTCCTTCCTTACGAGATACCGTCGATTCGCGCAGTCGTTATTGCAAAAGATGTCACCAAAGGCAATCGCTTCGTTAGCGGCACGGTGCCTGGGCTCGGCGGCAGCTCTACATGGAGGCACCAGCAGCCCAGCCAGGCCGCCGCCGGCACCGGTGCGCCACAGCCCAAGGAGTCGGCGGCCGCCCTGCAATGCCCCTGTCGTTGCATATTCCACCCGCCTCATATCCTCCCCATGTCTGACTCACTACCCCAAATGACACTGCAGTGGACGTGCTTATTACTATCGCTTTTGGAAGAACCAAGGCGCAGTATTCTAGTGTCGAACCGGTACTGCAAATTGGGATTAAGCAAAAATTTATTGTGTGGTCGAGCGACAGCTTCGGCTCGCTCTTCCTACATGATCGCTTCTTGTGCGGAATAATTCCTAGCTCGCCGATGGCTTCAGAGTTGGTCTTCTCGAAGTTTTGCTTTCGCACTGCATTCCGCAATCTTTTCGTTATGAGTTGTGTGCTTCGGTTTCCCGACTTTCTTGTGTTTAGTGCGTTTGGCTTCTCTTAACCCTTAGCCACCGCTTGCCGAAATTTCCACACTATCATCTGTCGATCTGCAGAGCTCGATGAAGGCATCGCGGCCGTTCCTGAGCTCGTGGAACGGTCGAATCTGTAGTTGTTTCCAGATCTCTCCCACACAACGGCCTCCCAGAAGCTTGGATTACAGAAGTACGCCACTACTCCCAGCCGGAGATTCACGATTGAAAGCAGAATGACATGAGCTACACGCAGCTCCGATTTTTTTTTTGTGTCTGACCTACTTTGAAAGACTTTGTAGTCGATTTACTTACTACTATCGCTGTTGGAAACCAGGTGATAACCGCACAGTATTCTAGAGACGATGAGGTAATGAAAATTTAGAATAAGTAAAACAGTATCAAAAGAAGTTGTGTGGTGGAGCAGCACATGCAATTCACGCTTCCTAGATATTCGTTACTGCATAGAATAATTCTTTTGTCTGCGGCGTCTTCAGTATCCGTCTTCTGGAAATTTTGCTTGCAGTATATAGTGCAATCTTTTCGTTACGAGTTGGTGCCTGGTTTCCCGATGTTCTTTTGTTTAGTGCATTCGCCTTCTCTTAACCCTGAGAAACCACATACCGAAACTGAGGCACTGCCGGCTGTTCATAAGCAGTGCTCGATGCAGTTATTTCGCTTTTTATTCGTTGCCTTTAATATTCTTCTCATCAGTGGTGAGTGCTGCCTGCAGAAAGCGTTTATCTTGCGAATTCACGTGAAAGTTTGTGTTCCCTGTGAGGCGCACTACTTGGGATTAACTTGACTGCTCCAGCCAGGTGGCTCGTTTGTCTAGGGGCAGTTCCGCTTTAGACGCCGTGCAGTGTGGACGTGCCTAGTCTTCCGCTCCGCCGTAGCGTTACGTATAGTGGACTATCGTTTTTGTTTACGTGTTGTGTTGCAACTTCTGTGAGTGTTTCTCCGTCGTTGTTTCGTACCTTGTGTTACTTTCTGTCCTTATTTCAGTGTTTTTTGTGTAGCGGTTTCGACCGCATATTTTGAAAATGTCGTCCCAGGTTATTCCTCGTCAGGCTACAGTTAGTTTTGCTTTTGACAAGTCAACCCGCCATGTGCAACCTAGTTCTCTTGAGATTCATGATTGGTTGGTAGATACCTTTGGTGTTCATTCGGATCAGGTGCACACTGCTTATTTTGATACCGAACTGTATGTTTTCTTTGTTAAGTTTATGGACCCACTTCAGGTTGATAAAATTCTTTCTAAATATGGTCATCAAGTTCTCTTTCGGCATCGGGATGATTCTGTAAGTACCGTGCTGCTTTCCAATGCTTCCATCACGTATACCAATGTTCGTGTTTACAACCTTCCACCGGAGGTGGATAATGTCTATCTTAAGGAGGGTCTACAGAAGTATGGTGATGTAAAGAGCATTCGCCTTGAACGCTGGTCAAGCCAACATCGCCTGCAATGTTACAGTGGTATTCGTTCAGTCGAAATGCACGTTAAGCAGAATATTCCATCTCACCTGCAGATCGGTGGATATCGTGTCCATGTAACATATAGTGGTCAGGTGGGCACCTGTTTTTTGTGCAATGAAAGTGGTCACGTGCGTACCGACTGTCCGCGGAGAGTTTTTGTTTTAAAAAATTCTCTCGAACAGCGTCGCAAGTTAACGGTCGCTGACCTCGTTGCAGGTGGTTCTGCTCTTGGTGTAGCACAGTCCAGTGGTAGTAGCGCCCCTCCACAGGTTTTGCGCACCCCTGATACAGAATTTCCTCCTTTGCGTGCTAAATCTGATGTTGTTCCGTCTGTCCCTCAGGTGGGTGTGCCACTTTTGAATAATAAGAGGCGTCGCCCACACGATGGAAATAGTACGGATGAGGATCTCCCTGAGATGCCCCAGTCCGAGCGACCGGCATCCTCCGAGCCACTGTGTACTGTAGCTGCTCCCTGCCCTCCTGAGGTAGCGGTTCCGGTGGCGGCTGCTGGCGCCCCTCCGGCCTCCGACGCAGCTTCTCTCGAGTCGGGTCGTCGGTCGGGCCTGTTGGCGCCGTCTTCCGAACCGACTTCGATGTCACAACAAGTGGAGCCGCGACAACTTCCTGCTTCGCTGCCCCATACCTCTGCCAGCGGAGCTGCTCCGCTTCCTTCCAACTCTGCGGCCTCGGACCTTCCTGCTCACGTTTCGCCTCCGTGCAGTCCATGTTTGCCGGAAGCTAGTGCAGGTGTTGACCATTCCGTTTTGTCGGATGTTTCCCCCGCGACCCCGGATCCCGCATGTGGACCGGCGCGGGTGGTGTCGGATACAGAACTTGACCCTCCTACGTCACCGGCGGCTGAAGTTTCCTTGCCCGTCAGCCGACGCAAGTTACGCGTTCAGCCGAACGTTAATGCTGTTCGTAAAAAACCGAAACGTAAGGGATCCGCGGAACGGGGTAGCAGTCCCCCTCCCTCGGATGCCTCTGTCACCCCTGCTATGGACTGTGACGCTGGTGCGTCGGTGTAGGTGATTTGTTTTCTCGCTTTTCTCTCTATGGTTCAAGCATACACCTTTCTTACCTTAAATGTTAACCGTATTGAGTCCGACGTTCGCATTGCCTCTTTGCGGCAGTTTATTTACGACGCCTGTGCGGACGTAGTGTTTTTGCAGGAAGTGTTGTTTTCTGATCTCTCTCTACCTGGATTTCAAACTGTTTTTAATGTCGCGCCGGAATATTCAACAGGAACTGCTCTTTTCTTTCGAGAGGGCATTCCTATTACTGACATTGAATTCCTTGACTCTGGCCGTGGGATTGGTTGTCGTCTTTTTGATCTCCGCCTCGTTGTTTTGTATGCCCCCTCTGGTTCGGGTCACACTGTGGCTCGATCGCGCTTTTATAAAGAAGAGCTTATTTATCTTTTGCGCCAGAGTCCTCGGAGTCTCCTGCTCGGAGGCGATTTTAATTGTGTTTTACGCCCTGCAGACCAGTCCCCCAATTTTAATTATTGCCGTGATTTACATGACTTAGTTCGTACGATGCATCTGCGTGATGTTTGGGAACACAAATATCCAACCCTGGTGAAATATACGTTTTTTACCGCGTCCTCATGCAGTAGACTCGACAGATTCTATTTATCTGATTTTTTATGTGATAAAATTCTTTCTGTCGATGTTATTCCTACTAGTTTTTCTGACCATTGTGCTTTTACTGCAACTGTAAATCTTAGTCGCCAACCTGCAAAACTTTATCGTTCCCAGTGGATGTTAAATGTTTCCCACCTTGCCGACAGTGCTATGGATGATGTTATAAGTGGCGTGTGGGAGCGATGTCTTCGCTCTGTCCCGCGATACCCCTCCTTGCTGGTTTGGTGGACTGCGTTTGCCAAGCCCAAGATTCGTCAGACTTTGATTTTCTACTGTGCTGCTAGGACGCGTGATTTTAAGAACACGTATGAATATTACTACTCTGTCCTGCGTGAACTATATGACGCGGCGGGTACCTCTCCACTGCGGATCCATGATGTTCGTCGTATTAAAGCCAAGCTCTTGAGCCTTAAACGACGACAGATGGATGGTCTGCGAGTTAAGTCGAAACCTCACTCTCTTGTTGAAGGTGAACTGACATCCTTGTACCACCTGCTACGGCATCAGACTCGTCGTCGTCGCTCCTTCATCTCTTCTCTTACGGTGGATGATGGGCGACACCTTATTGCACAGGAGGAAATGGTTCGTGCTCTTCATCAGTATTACACTAGTCTATATTCTGCCGATGATTCTGGTGAGTCTCTTTCGGATGATGTCTTTGGGGATCTAACTGCGACGATCGCGCCTGACGCGAACGGCGAATTTCTCCGGGAGTTCCAGGTAGATGATGTTTTCGATTTTATTGCTCGCTCTCCGTCCAGTAAATCGCCGGGTCCAGACGGCCTGCCTAAAGAATTTTATCTCCGTTTTTGGCCTCTTTTGGGTGGCATTTTTACGCAGATTTTAAATGAGATTGTCAGGGGGATGGATGTGCCTGCCGATTTTACAGTAGGGAAAATTGTTTTAATCCCGAAGTCCTCTGGTCGTTTATCTGCTGCCAATCTTCGTCCGCTCACATTGCTGAATTTTGACTATAAGACAGCTGCTAGAGCGCTCAATAGCCGGTTGTCTTCTCTGCTTCGGGGTGTGATTGGTGCCCATCAATGTTGTTTTCATGATAGATCTATTCTGACACCAGTAGCCGAATATCGGGATGTTGTCTCGGTTGCGGCGGTTACAAACGTACATTGTGCCTTTGCCTTCCTTGATTTTTATAAGGCTTTTGATCACGTCAGTCATGTGTTTTTAGATCGTGTTTTAGGTACAATAGGTTTTAACGCTTCATCACGTGGTGTTCTTGGCAATTTGTATAGGGGAATAACAGCTCGGGTGTCAGTCAATGGGCAGCTGACGCCGCCCATTGCTATCCGCCGCGGAGTGCCTCAGGGTAGTCCGCTCTCTATGTCTTTATTCGTATTGTCCCTGGAACCGCTGCTTCGGACTATTGCTCTCAAGCTTCAGGGTATGTCCCTCTCTGGTGGGAAGCTCTCTGTTAAGGCATATGCGGATGATGTCGTTGTTCTCCTCCGTCAACGTGATGATATCCCGTTGTTGAAAGGGGCGGTTGATGCATACTGTCGTGTCTCTGGAGCGCGTCTCAATCAGGGTAAATGTAAGTTCCTTGATATTCGAGGATTTCGCGATGCTGACGTCTCTTGGGCCACTTTTGTCGATCGCCATACGTCCTTGGGGATTATCATTGATCGGTGTCCTCTAAAAATGGCGGCTCTCAATTGGAAATCTGTCACCGAGAAGATACAGGGGGCTCTGATGGTCCATGAGCAGCGCTCTGCTACCATTTTGCAAAAAGTCAGAATTTTAGACACCTACGTTCTATGTAAAGCTTATTATGTTGCTCAGCTGTTCCCACTTCCCATGATGGTGGCGAAAAGGTTGCGCCAATTGTCTAGCAGGTTTATATGGAAGGGCCATCTATTCAAGTTACGTTACGAGGTAATGACGAAACCGCGTCTCTCCGGAGGCTTGGGCCTCTCTGACATTACTCGCAAGGCGTCTGCTTTGTACGTCCGCCGAACGACTCTAATTGTTACGCAAGAAGTGACTTCAATTACATCCAGGCTTTTTACTGTTGTGCGTCCGGCGAGCCTTGCTCCACCTGTCGATGTCGGACGCCTAAATTTTAAGTTGAAACACATTCGGGAATTTTACATTGCGGTGAGTTACCTCGGTGACGTCTTCTTGCGGCGACCGGTGCCAACGACCAAGGGCTTGATTGCCCGCTGGGAGGGGCTGGCCGGTCCCAATCCAATAGAACTGGCGTCTCCATCTGTGTCCTGGAGGAACGTCTGGAAGAACGTTAGTCTGCCGATCCACTCTATGGCCGTGGCGTCCACGTGGTATAGGGTAATAAATAATTTGGTTCCCACCAATGTACGACTGCACCGTATTGGTCTTTCTGACACGGACACCTGTACTCGGTGTGGTCTCCTGGATACCCTTGAACATCGATTCACCTGCTGTGGGCACCTTGCTAATTGGCGTTGGCTCAGGAAACAACTTGCTTTTGTCACTAGGTCTGCTGAAGCCGCTTATACTATTGACATCATCGTCCGGCCCGATTCTTCCTTTTTTCCGCGGACGAAGCTCCATACCGTCATGTGGTTGATTGGCCATTTCGTACATTTTGTCAACAGTTGTCATGAAGAGGATGGACACCTAGCGTTTCGGCAGTACATGCTTACTGCGTACTGGCAGCGCTTGCGATTGCCAGGCCTCCGAGATGATTTTGCCAATATGCTTAGACTGACATTTGAAAGAGAGGGTGTTGGCTAAGGTCACCTGTGTGAGCCATTTTCTTTTATACTGTTTCTGGATTTGCCGCCTTTATATATGTTTCTTCTCTACACCAGGACTGAAGTTTTCGTGTTTTAATCTTTATTTCAGTCAGCAGTCTACATTATATAGTCATGTTTTAGGATTTTAATTTCAGTACTGTAAAAAAAAAAAAAAAAAAAAAAAAAAGGGGTATGATTCCTGCTTTGGGTGCAGGAGGTCCCGGGTTCAAATCCCGGACGAGCCCTGCCATTTTGACCGTGCTGAAGAGTAGGTGGAACTCAGCCCCGGTTGCAGCTCCTCAATGAAGAGTAGACGCCTGTTATAGCACGTGGATATAACAAGAATGCGGCACCAGTAAAGTACGTAGGTGGAATTCGGTAGAAAAGCAGACGGTAATTTTGCATGCAACGGAAAACAAGGTTGTCTTTGCGGGATATGTGCACCGTGAGTGGAGATTCAGCTTAATTGTGCGACAGTCTACCCTCATCTTACTAGCGACGGCAACAACCAAGGGGTGGCATGTAAGATTGAGCGTGGCTAAGAGTTTCTCATTATTAGTTAGCATCACACTTTGACAGAGCTGTGACAAGGCGAGTAGGGTGAGCTCAGGAAAGCCAGTAGCAAGCGCACTTGAAGTAGCCCTGAAGAACCGGATTATAAATTTTGCCAGCCATAATGGAGCTAGGGGCGTTCTCAGTTACCAAATACCGGTGCAATAAGAGAGCAACAGTATTTGACCGTAAAATGACGCCCTATCCGTCTAGCATACGACATTGCTTGTCTCTGCATACGCGGACGTGAGGTCATCTCGGAAATGAAATCCGAAATATAGATTAAAATTGTTGTGTTCCCGCCCGGGATCGAACCGGGGACCTTCTGCGTGTAAAGCAGACGTGATAACCGCTACACCACGGAAACGACGGTTCTTTTCATGTACCACCCGCAGACTCGTAATAGCAACAGTTTGTCTTCTGTGTTAGCAAGGGCATCGGCTACGAGCTCCCTCCGATTCGTGAAGTTCCTGTAGTAAAAGACGTCGATGGAAACAATCCAACCGCGACAGACAGGGAGAACGCTGGCTGAGCTGCAGCCCTACATGGTGAGACCATCAAAGGTGGCGTCATTCACATGCAGTGCGTTTTCGGAACGAATAGGCTCGTTGGTCTAGGGGTATGATTCCTGCTTCGGGTGCAGGAGGTCCCGGGTTCAAATCCCGGACGAGCCCTTGCGTTTTGTACAACGGTGCGGTAACAAATCGCATGGCGGCGGCTGTTTCGCGCATTTCCAGGCCTCCAAGTCAGCGCTAAAATCCGACAACCAGTTCTGAAACCGTTTCATGTTTCATTTGAGCCATGTGCACCCTGCTGATGGAACGTTTGAAGTTGATTTAAATGGTCACAGTAGAGATCGTAGCAAGTGTCTTGCTGAGTGCGACGAAAACGGGTTTCCGCCCGCAATCGAGCCGGGGACCTTCTGCGTGTTAGGCACGGCGCCTGGGCTCGGCGGCAGCTGCTGCTCTTTCCTTCCTTACGAGATACCGTCGATTCGCGCAGTCGTTATTGCAAAAGATGTCACCAAAGGCAATCGCTTCGTTAGCGGCACGGTGCCTGGGCTCGGCGGCAGCTCTACATGGAGGCACCAGCAGCCCAGCCAGGCCGCCGCCGGCACCGGTGCGCCACAGCCCAAGGAGTCGGCGGCCGCCCTGCAATGCCCCTGTCGTTGCATATTCCACCCGCCTCATATCCTCCCCATGTCTGACTCACTACCCCAAATGACACTGCAGTGGACGTGCTTATTACTATCGCTTTTGGAAGAACCAAGGCGCAGTATTCTAGTGTCGAACCGGTACTGCAAATTGGGATTAAGCAAAAATTTATTGTGTGGTCGAGCGACAGCTTCGGCTCGCTCTTCCTACATGATCGCTTCTTGTGCGGAATAATTCCTAGCTCGCCGATGGCTTCAGAGTTGGTCTTCTCGAAGTTTTGCTTTCGCACTGCATTCCGCAATCTTTTCGTTATGAGTTGTGTGCTTCGGTTTCCCGACTTTCTTGTGTTTAGTGCGTTTGGCTTCTCTTAACCCTTAGCCACCGCTTGTCGAAATTTCCACACTATCATCTGTCGATCTGCAGAGCTCGATGAAGGCATCGCGGCCGTTCCTGAGCTCGTGGAACGGTCGAATCTGTAGTTGTTTCCAGATCTCTCCCACACAACGGCCTCCCAGAAGCTTGGATTACAGAAGTACGCCACTACTCCCAGCCGGAGATTCACGATTGAAAGCAGAATGACATGAGCTACACGCAGCTCCGATTTTTTTTTTGTGTCTGACCTACTTTGAAAGACTTTGTAGTCGATTTACTTACTACTATCGCTGTTGGAAACCAGGTGATAACCGCACAGTATTCTAGAGACGATGAGGTAATGAAAATTTAGAATAAGTAAAACAGTATCAAAAGAAGTTGTGTGGTGGAGCAGCACATGCAATTCACGCTTCCTAGATATTCGTTACTGCATAGAATAATTCTTTTGTCTGCGGCGTCTTCAGTATCCGTCTTCTGGAAATTTTGCTTGCAGTATATAGTGCAATCTTTTCGTTACGAGTTGGTGCCTGGTTTCCCGATGTTCTTTTGTTTAGTGCATTCGCCTTCTCTTAACCCTGAGAAACCACATACCGAAACTGAGGCACTGCCGGCTGTTCATAAGCAGTGCTCGATGCAGTTATTTCGCTTTTTATTCGTTGCCTTTAATATTCTTCTCATCAGTGGTGAGTGCTGCCTGCAGAAAGCGTTTATCTTGCGAATTCACGTGAAAGTTTGTGTTCCCTGTGAGGCGCACTACTTGGGATTAACTTGACTGCTCCAGCCAGGTGGCTCGTTTGTCTAGGGGCAGTTCCGCTTTAGACGCCGTGCAGTGTGGACGTGCCTAGTCTTCCGCTCCGCCGTAGCGTTACGTATAGTGGACTATCGTTTTTGTTTACGTGTTGTGTTGCAACTTCTGTGAGTGTTTCTCCGTCGTTGTTTCGTACCTTGTGTTACTTTCTGTCCTTATTTCAGTGTTTTTTGTGTAGCGGTTTCGACCGCATATTTTGAAAATGTCGTCCCAGGTTATTCCTCGTCAGGCTACAGTTAGTTTTGCTTTTGACAAGTCAACCCGCCATGTGCAACCTAGTTCTCTTGAGATTCATGATTGGTTGGTAGATACCTTTGGTGTTCATTCGGATCAGGTGCACACTGCTTATTTTGATACCGAACTGTATGTTTTCTTTGTTAAGTTTATGGACCCACTTCAGGTTGATAAAATTCTTTCTAAATATGGTCATCAAGTTCTCTTTCGGCATCGGGATGATTCTGTAAGTACCGTGCTGCTTTCCAATGCTTCCATCACGTATACCAATGTTCGTGTTTACAACCTTCCACCGGAGGTGGATAATGTCTATCTTAAGGAGGGTCTACAGAAGTATGGTGATGTAAAGAGCATTCGCCTTGAACGCTGGTCAAGCCAACATCGCCTGCAATGTTACAGTGGTATTCGTTCAGTCGAAATGCACGTTAAGCAGAATATTCCATCTCACCTGCAGATCGGTGGATATCGTGTCCATGTAACATATAGTGGTCAGGTGGGCACCTGTTTTTTGTGCAATGAAAGTGGTCACGTGCGTACCGACTGTCCGCGGAGAGTTTTTGTTTTAAAAAATTCTCTCGAACAGCGTCGCAAGTTAACGGTCGCTGACCTCGTTGCAGGTGGTTCTGCTCTTGGTGTAGCACAGTCCAGTGGTAGTAGCGCCCCTCCACAGGTTTTGCGCACCCCTGATACAGAATTTCCTCCTTTGCGTGCTAAATCTGATGTTGTTCCGTCTGTCCCTCAGGTGGGTGTGCCACTTTTGAATAATAAGAGGCGTCGCCCACACGATGGAAATAGTACGGATGAGGATCTCCCTGAGATGCCCCAGTCCGAGCGACCGGCATCCTCCGAGCCACTGTGTACTGTAGCTGCTCCCTGCCCTCCTGAGGTAGCGGTTCCGGTGGCGGCTGCTGGCGCCCCTCCGGCCTCCGACGCAGCTTCTCTCGAGTCGGGTCGTCGGTCGGGCCTGTTGGCGCCGTCTTCCGAACCGACTTCGATGTCACAACAAGTGGAGCCGCGACAACTTCCTGCTTCGCTGCCCCATACCTCTGCCAGCGGAGCTGCTCCGCTTCCTTCCAACTCTGCGGCCTCGGACCTTCCTGCTCACGTTTCGCCTCCGTGCAGTCCATGTTTGCCGGAAGCTAGTGCAGGTGTTGACCATTCCGTTTTGTCGGATGTTTCCCCCGCGACCCCGGATCCCGCATGTGGACCGGCGCGGGTGGTGTCGGATACAGAACTTGACCCTCCTACGTCACCGGCGGCTGAAGTTTCCTTGCCCGTCAGCCGACGCAAGTTACGCGTTCAGCCGAACGTTAATGCTGTTCGTAAAAAACCGAAACGTAAGGGATCCGCGGAACGGGGTAGCAGTCCCCCTCCCTCGGATGCCTCTGTCACCCCTGCTATGGACTGTGACGCTGGTGCGTCGGTGTAGGTGATTTGTTTTCTCGCTTTTCTCTCTATGGTTCAAGCATACACCTTTCTTACCTTAAATGTTAACCGTATTGAGTCCGACGTTCGCATTGCCTCTTTGCGGCAGTTTATTTACGACGCCTGTGCGGACGTAGTGTTTTTGCAGGAAGTGTTGTTTTCTGATCTCTCTCTACCTGGATTTCAAACTGTTTTTAATGTCGCGCCGGAATATTCAACAGGAACTGCTCTTTTCTTTCGAGAGGGCATTCCTATTACTGACATTGAATTCCTTGACTCTGGCCGTGGGATTGGTTGTCGTCTTTTTGATCTCCGCCTCGTTGTTTTGTATGCCCCCTCTGGTTCGGGTCACACTGTGGCTCGATCGCGCTTTTATAAAGAAGAGCTTATTTATCTTTTGCGCCAGAGTCCTCGGAGTCTCCTGCTCGGAGGCGATTTTAATTGTGTTTTACGCCCTGCAGACCAGTCCCCCAATTTTAATTATTGCCGTGATTTACATGACTTAGTTCGTACGATGCATCTGCGTGATGTTTGGGAACACAAATATCCAACCCTGGTGAAATATACGTTTTTTACCGCGTCCTCATGCAGTAGACTCGACAGATTCTATTTATCTGATTTTTTATGTGATAAAATTCTTTCTGTCGATGTTATTCCTACTAGTTTTTCTGACCATTGTGCTTTTACTGCAACTGTAAATCTTAGTCGCCAACCTGCAAAACTTTATCGTTCCCAGTGGATGTTAAATGTTTCCCACCTTGCCGACAGTGCTATGGATGATGTTATAAGTGGCGTGTGGGAGCGATGTCTTCGCTCTGTCCCGCGATACCCCTCCTTGCTGGTTTGGTGGACTGCGTTTGCCAAGCCCAAGATTCGTCAGACTTTGATTTTCTACTGTGCTGCTAGGACGCGTGATTTTAAGAACACGTATGAATATTACTACTCTGTCCTGCGTGAACTATATGACGCGGCGGGTACCTCTCCACTGCGGATCCATGATGTTCGTCGTATTAAAGCCAAGCTCTTGAGCCTTAAACGACGACAGATGGATGGTCTGCGAGTTAAGTCGAAACCTCACTCTCTTGTTGAAGGTGAACTGACATCCTTGTACCACCTGCTACGGCATCAGACTCGTCGTCGTCGCTCCTTCATCTCTTCTCTTACGGTGGATGATGGGCGACACCTTATTGCACAGGAGGAAATGGTTCGTGCTCTTCATCAGTATTACACTAGTCTATATTCTGCCGATGATTCTGGTGAGTCTCTTTCGGATGATGTCTTTGGGGATCTAACTGCGACGATCGCGCCTGACGCGAACGGCGAATTTCTCCGGGAGTTCCAGGTAGATGATGTTTTCGATTTTATTGCTCGCTCTCCGTCCAGTAAATCGCCGGGTCCAGACGGCCTGCCTAAAGAATTTTATCTCCGTTTTTGGCCTCTTTTGGGTGGCATTTTTACGCAGATTTTAAATGAGATTGTCAGGGGGATGGATGTGCCTGCCGATTTTACAGTAGGGAAAATTGTTTTAATCCCGAAGTCCTCTGGTCGTTTATCTGCTGCCAATCTTCGTCCGCTCACATTGCTGAATTTTGACTATAAGACAGCTGCTAGAGCGCTCAATAGCCGGTTGTCTTCTCTGCTTCGGGGTGTGATTGGTGCCCATCAATGTTGTTTTCATGATAGATCTATTCTGACACCAGTAGCCGAATATCGGGATGTTGTCTCGGTTGCGGCGGTTACAAACGTACATTGTGCCTTTGCCTTCCTTGATTTTTATAAGGCTTTTGATCACGTCAGTCATGTGTTTTTAGATCGTGTTTTAGGTACAATAGGTTTTAACGCTTCATCACGTGGTGTTCTTGGCAATTTGTATAGGGGAATAACAGCTCGGGTGTCAGTCAATGGGCAGCTGACGCCGCCCATTGCTATCCGCCGCGGAGTGCCTCAGGGTAGTCCGCTCTCTATGTCTTTATTCGTATTGTCCCTGGAACCGCTGCTTCGGACTATTGCTCTCAAGCTTCAGGGTATGTCCCTCTCTGGTGGGAAGCTCTCTGTTAAGGCATATGCGGATGATGTCGTTGTTCTCCTCCGTCAACGTGATGATATCCCGTTGTTGAAAGGGGCGGTTGATGCATACTGTCGTGTCTCTGGAGCGCGTCTCAATCAGGGTAAATGTAAGTTCCTTGATATTCGAGGATTTCGCGATGCTGACGTCTCTTGGGCCACTTTTGTCGATCGCCATACGTCCTTGGGGATTATCATTGATCGGTGTCCTCTAAAAATGGCGGCTCTCAATTGGAAATCTGTCACCGAGAAGATACAGGGGGCTCTGATGGTCCATGAGCAGCGCTCTGCTACCATTTTGCAAAAAGTCAGAATTTTAGACACCTACGTTCTATGTAAAGCTTATTATGTTGCTCAGCTGTTCCCACTTCCCATGATGGTGGCGAAAAGGTTGCGCCAATTGTCTAGCAGGTTTATATGGAAGGGCCATCTATTCAAGTTACGTTACGAGGTAATGACGAAACCGCGTCTCTCCGGAGGCTTGGGCCTCTCTGACATTACTCGCAAGGCGTCTGCTTTGTACGTCCGCCGAACGACTCTAATTGTTACGCAAGAAGTGACTTCAATTACATCCAGGCTTTTTACTGTTGTGCGTCCGGCGAGCCTTGCTCCACCTGTCGATGTCGGACGCCTAAATTTTAAGTTGAAACACATTCGGGAATTTTACATTGCGGTGAGTTACCTCGGTGACGTCTTCTTGCGGCGACCGGTGCCAACGACCAAGGGCTTGATTGCCCGCTGGGAGGGGCTGGCCGGTCCCAATCCAATAGAACTGGCGTCTCCATCTGTGTCCTGGAGGAACGTCTGGAAGAACGTTAGTCTGCCGATCCACTCTATGGCCGTGGCGTCCACGTGGTATAGGGTAATAAATAATTTGGTTCCCACCAATGTACGACTGCACCGTATTGGTCTTTCTGACACGGACACCTGTACTCGGTGTGGTCTCCTGGATACCCTTGAACATCGATTCACCTGCTGTGGGCACCTTGCTAATTGGCGTTGGCTCAGGAAACAACTTGCTTTTGTCACTAGGTCTGCTGAAGCCGCTTATACTATTGACATCATCGTCCGGCCCGATTCTTCCTTTTTTCCGCGGACGAAGCTCCATACCGTCATGTGGTTGATTGGCCATTTCGTACATTTTGTCAACAGTTGTCATGAAGAGGATGGACACCTAGCGTTTCGGCAGTACATGCTTACTGCGTACTGGCAGCGCTTGCGATTGCCAGGCCTCCGAGATGATTTTGCCAATATGCTTAGACTGACATTTGAAAGAGAGGGTGTTGGCTAAGGTCACCTGTGTGAGCCATTTTCTTTTATACTGTTTCTGGATTTGCCGCCTTTATATATGTTTCTTCTCTACACCAGGACTGAAGTTTTCGTGTTTTAATCTTTATTTCAGTCAGCAGTCTACATTATATAGTCATGTTTTAGGATTTTAATTTCAGTACTGTAAAAAAAAAAAAAAAAAAAAAAAAAAGGGGTATGATTCCTGCTTTGGGTGCAGGAGGTCCCGGGTTCAAATCCCGGACGAGCCCTGCCATTTTGACCGTGCTGAAGAGTAGGTGGAACTCAGCCCCGGTTGCAGCTCCTCAATGAAGAGTAGACGCCTGTTATAGCACGTGGATATAACAAGAATGCGGCACCAGTAAAGTACGTAGGTGGAATTCGGTAGAAAAGCAGACGGTAATTTTGCATGCAACGGAAAACAAGGTTGTCTTTGCGGGATATGTGCACCGTGAGTGGAGATTCAGCTTAATTGTGCGACAGTCTACCCTCATCTTACTAGCGACGGCAACAACCAAGGGGTGGCATGTAAGATTGAGCGTGGCTAAGAGTTTCTCATTATTAGTTAGCATCACACTTTGACAGAGCTGTGACAAGGCGAGTAGGGTGAGCTCAGGAAAGCCAGTAGCAAGCGCACTTGAAGTAGCCCTGAAGAACCGGATTATAAATTTTGCCAGCCATAATGGAGCTAGGGGCGTTCTCAGTTACCAAATACCGGTGCAATAAGAGAGCAACAGTATTTGACCGTAAAATGACGCCCTATCCGTCTAGCATACGACATTGCTTGTCTCTGCATACGCGGACGTGAGGTCATCTCGGAAATGAAATCCGAAATATAGATTAAAATTGTTGTGTTCCCGCCCGGGATCGAACCGGGGACCTTCTGCGTGTAAAGCAGACGTGATAACCGCTACACCACGGAAACGACGGTTCTTTTCATGTACCACCCGCAGACTCGTAATAGCAACAGTTTGTCTTCTGTGTTAGCAAGGGCATCGGCTACGAGCTCCCTCCGATTCGTGAAGTTCCTGTAGTAAAAGACGTCGATGGAAACAATCCAACCGCGACAGACAGGGAGAACGCTGGCTGAGCTGCAGCCCTACATGGTGAGACCATCAAAGGTGGCGTCATTCACATGCAGTGCGTTTTCGGAACGAATAGGCTCGTTGGTCTAGGGGTATGATTCCTGCTTCGGGTGCAGGAGGTCCCGGGTTCAAATCCCGGACGAGCCCTTGCGTTTTGTACAACGGTGCGGTAACAAATCGCATGGCGGCGGCTGTTTCGCGCATTTCCAGGCCTCCAAGTCAGCGCTAAAATCCGACAACCAGTTCTGAAACCGTTTCATGTTTCATTTGAGCCATGTGCACCCTGCTGATGGAACGTTTGAAGTTGATTTAAATGGTCACAGTAGAGATCGTAGCAAGTGTCTTGCTGAGTGCGACGAAAACGGGTTTCCGCCCGCAATCGAGCCGGGGACCTTCTGCGTGTTAGGCACGGCGCCTGGGCTCGGCGGCAGCTGCTGCTCTTTCCTTCCTTACGAGATACCGTCGATTCGCGCAGTCGTTATTGCAAAAGATGTCACCAAAGGCAATCGCTTCGTTAGCGGCACGGTGCCTGGGCTCGGCGGCAGCTCTACATGGAGGCACCAGCAGCCCAGCCAGGCCGCCGCCGGCACCGGTGCGCCACAGCCCAAGGAGTCGGCGGCCGCCCTGCAATGCCCCTGTCGTTGCATATTCCACCCGCCTCATATCCTCCCCATGTCTGACTCACTACCCCAAATGACACTGCAGTGGACGTGCTTATTACTATCGCTTTTGGAAGAACCAAGGCGCAGTATTCTAGTGTCGAACCGGTACTGCAAATTGGGATTAAGCAAAAATTTATTGTGTGGTCGAGCGACAGCTTCGGCTCGCTCTTCCTACATGATCGCTTCTTGTGCGGAATAATTCCTAGCTCGCCGATGGCTTCAGAGTTGGTCTTCTCGAAGTTTTGCTTTCGCACTGCATTCCGCAATCTTTTCGTTATGAGTTGTGTGCTTCGGTTTCCCGACTTTCTTGTGTTTAGTGCGTTTGGCTTCTCTTAACCCTTAGCCACCGCTTGCCGAAATTTCCACACTATCATCTGTCGATCTGCAGAGCTCGATGAAGGCATCGCGGCCGTTCCTGAGCTCGTGGAACGGTCGAATCTGTAGTTGTTTCCAGATCTCTCCCACACAACGGCCTCCCAGAAGCTTGGATTACAGAAGTACGCCACTACTCCCAGCCGGAGATTCACGATTGAAAGCAGAATGACATGAGCTACACGCAGCTCCGATTTTTTTTTTGTGTCTGACCTACTTTGAAAGACTTTGTAGTCGATTTACTTACTACTATCGCTGTTGGAAACCAGGTGATAACCGCACAGTATTCTAGAGACGATGAGGTAATGAAAATTTAGAATAAGTAAAACAGTATCAAAAGAAGTTGTGTGGTGGAGCAGCACATGCAATTCACGCTTCCTAGATATTCGTTACTGCATAGAATAATTCTTTTGTCTGCGGCGTCTTCAGTATCCGTCTTCTGGAAATTTTGCTTGCAGTATATAGTGCAATCTTTTCGTTACGAGTTGGTGCCTGGTTTCCCGATGTTCTTTTGTTTAGTGCATTCGCCTTCTCTTAACCCTGAGAAACCACATACCGAAACTGAGGCACTGCCGGCTGTTCATAAGCAGTGCTCGATGCAGTTATTTCGCTTTTTATTCGTTGCCTTTAATATTCTTCTCATCAGTGGTGAGTGCTGCCTGCAGAAAGCGTTTATCTTGCGAATTCACGTGAAAGTTTGTGTTCCCTGTGAGGCGCACTACTTGGGATTAACTTGACTGCTCCAGCCAGGTGGCTCGTTTGTCTAGGGGCAGTTCCGCTTTAGACGCCGTGCAGTGTGGACGTGCCTAGTCTTCCGCTCCGCCGTAGCGTTACGTATAGTGGACTATCGTTTTTGTTTACGTGTTGTGTTGCAACTTCTGTGAGTGTTTCTCCGTCGTTGTTTCGTACCTTGTGTTACTTTCTGTCCTTATTTCAGTGTTTTTTGTGTAGCGGTTTCGACCGCATATTTTGAAAATGTCGTCCCAGGTTATTCCTCGTCAGGCTACAGTTAGTTTTGCTTTTGACAAGTCAACCCGCCATGTGCAACCTAGTTCTCTTGAGATTCATGATTGGTTGGTAGATACCTTTGGTGTTCATTCGGATCAGGTGCACACTGCTTATTTTGATACCGAACTGTATGTTTTCTTTGTTAAGTTTATGGACCCACTTCAGGTTGATAAAATTCTTTCTAAATATGGTCATCAAGTTCTCTTTCGGCATCGGGATGATTCTGTAAGTACCGTGCTGCTTTCCAATGCTTCCATCACGTATACCAATGTTCGTGTTTACAACCTTCCACCGGAGGTGGATAATGTCTATCTTAAGGAGGGTCTACAGAAGTATGGTGATGTAAAGAGCATTCGCCTTGAACGCTGGTCAAGCCAACATCGCCTGCAATGTTACAGTGGTATTCGTTCAGTCGAAATGCACGTTAAGCAGAATATTCCATCTCACCTGCAGATCGGTGGATATCGTGTCCATGTAACATATAGTGGTCAGGTGGGCACCTGTTTTTTGTGCAATGAAAGTGGTCACGTGCGTACCGACTGTCCGCGGAGAGTTTTTGTTTTAAAAAATTCTCTCGAACAGCGTCGCAAGTTAACGGTCGCTGACCTCGTTGCAGGTGGTTCTGCTCTTGGTGTAGCACAGTCCAGTGGTAGTAGCGCCCCTCCACAGGTTTTGCGCACCCCTGATACAGAATTTCCTCCTTTGCGTGCTAAATCTGATGTTGTTCCGTCTGTCCCTCAGGTGGGTGTGCCACTTTTGAATAATAAGAGGCGTCGCCCACACGATGGAAATAGTACGGATGAGGATCTCCCTGAGATGCCCCAGTCCGAGCGACCGGCATCCTCCGAGCCACTGTGTACTGTAGCTGCTCCCTGCCCTCCTGAGGTAGCGGTTCCGGTGGCGGCTGCTGGCGCCCCTCCGGCCTCCGACGCAGCTTCTCTCGAGTCGGGTCGTCGGTCGGGCCTGTTGGCGCCGTCTTCCGAACCGACTTCGATGTCACAACAAGTGGAGCCGCGACAACTTCCTGCTTCGCTGCCCCATACCTCTGCCAGCGGAGCTGCTCCGCTTCCTTCCAACTCTGCGGCCTCGGACCTTCCTGCTCACGTTTCGCCTCCGTGCAGTCCATGTTTGCCGGAAGCTAGTGCAGGTGTTGACCATTCCGTTTTGTCGGATGTTTCCCCCGCGACCCCGGATCCCGCATGTGGACCGGCGCGGGTGGTGTCGGATACAGAACTTGACCCTCCTACGTCACCGGCGGCTGAAGTTTCCTTGCCCGTCAGCCGACGCAAGTTACGCGTTCAGCCGAACGTTAATGCTGTTCGTAAAAAACCGAAACGTAAGGGATCCGCGGAACGGGGTAGCAGTCCCCCTCCCTCGGATGCCTCTGTCACCCCTGCTATGGACTGTGACGCTGGTGCGTCGGTGTAGGTGATTTGTTTTCTCGCTTTTCTCTCTATGGTTCAAGCATACACCTTTCTTACCTTAAATGTTAACCGTATTGAGTCCGACGTTCGCATTGCCTCTTTGCGGCAGTTTATTTACGACGCCTGTGCGGACGTAGTGTTTTTGCAGGAAGTGTTGTTTTCTGATCTCTCTCTACCTGGATTTCAAACTGTTTTTAATGTCGCGCCGGAATATTCAACAGGAACTGCTCTTTTCTTTCGAGAGGGCATTCCTATTACTGACATTGAATTCCTTGACTCTGGCCGTGGGATTGGTTGTCGTCTTTTTGATCTCCGCCTCGTTGTTTTGTATGCCCCCTCTGGTTCGGGTCACACTGTGGCTCGATCGCGCTTTTATAAAGAAGAGCTTATTTATCTTTTGCGCCAGAGTCCTCGGAGTCTCCTGCTCGGAGGCGATTTTAATTGTGTTTTACGCCCTGCAGACCAGTCCCCCAATTTTAATTATTGCCGTGATTTACATGACTTAGTTCGTACGATGCATCTGCGTGATGTTTGGGAACACAAATATCCAACCCTGGTGAAATATACGTTTTTTACCGCGTCCTCATGCAGTAGACTCGACAGATTCTATTTATCTGATTTTTTATGTGATAAAATTCTTTCTGTCGATGTTATTCCTACTAGTTTTTCTGACCATTGTGCTTTTACTGCAACTGTAAATCTTAGTCGCCAACCTGCAAAACTTTATCGTTCCCAGTGGATGTTAAATGTTTCCCACCTTGCCGACAGTGCTATGGATGATGTTATAAGTGGCGTGTGGGAGCGATGTCTTCGCTCTGTCCCGCGATACCCCTCCTTGCTGGTTTGGTGGACTGCGTTTGCCAAGCCCAAGATTCGTCAGACTTTGATTTTCTACTGTGCTGCTAGGACGCGTGATTTTAAGAACACGTATGAATATTACTACTCTGTCCTGCGTGAACTATATGACGCGGCGGGTACCTCTCCACTGCGGATCCATGATGTTCGTCGTATTAAAGCCAAGCTCTTGAGCCTTAAACGACGACAGATGGATGGTCTGCGAGTTAAGTCGAAACCTCACTCTCTTGTTGAAGGTGAACTGACATCCTTGTACCACCTGCTACGGCATCAGACTCGTCGTCGTCGCTCCTTCATCTCTTCTCTTACGGTGGATGATGGGCGACACCTTATTGCACAGGAGGAAATGGTTCGTGCTCTTCATCAGTATTACACTAGTCTATATTCTGCCGATGATTCTGGTGAGTCTCTTTCGGATGATGTCTTTGGGGATCTAACTGCGACGATCGCGCCTGACGCGAACGGCGAATTTCTCCGGGAGTTCCAGGTAGATGATGTTTTCGATTTTATTGCTCGCTCTCCGTCCAGTAAATCGCCGGGTCCAGACGGCCTGCCTAAAGAATTTTATCTCCGTTTTTGGCCTCTTTTGGGTGGCATTTTTACGCAGATTTTAAATGAGATTGTCAGGGGGATGGATGTGCCTGCCGATTTTACAGTAGGGAAAATTGTTTTAATCCCGAAGTCCTCTGGTCGTTTATCTGCTGCCAATCTTCGTCCGCTCACATTGCTGAATTTTGACTATAAGACAGCTGCTAGAGCGCTCAATAGCCGGTTGTCTTCTCTGCTTCGGGGTGTGATTGGTGCCCATCAATGTTGTTTTCATGATAGATCTATTCTGACACCAGTAGCCGAATATCGGGATGTTGTCTCGGTTGCGGCGGTTACAAACGTACATTGTGCCTTTGCCTTCCTTGATTTTTATAAGGCTTTTGATCACGTCAGTCATGTGTTTTTAGATCGTGTTTTAGGTACAATAGGTTTTAACGCTTCATCACGTGGTGTTCTTGGCAATTTGTATAGGGGAATAACAGCTCGGGTGTCAGTCAATGGGCAGCTGACGCCGCCCATTGCTATCCGCCGCGGAGTGCCTCAGGGTAGTCCGCTCTCTATGTCTTTATTCGTATTGTCCCTGGAACCGCTGCTTCGGACTATTGCTCTCAAGCTTCAGGGTATGTCCCTCTCTGGTGGGAAGCTCTCTGTTAAGGCATATGCGGATGATGTCGTTGTTCTCCTCCGTCAACGTGATGATATCCCGTTGTTGAAAGGGGCGGTTGATGCATACTGTCGTGTCTCTGGAGCGCGTCTCAATCAGGGTAAATGTAAGTTCCTTGATATTCGAGGATTTCGCGATGCTGACGTCTCTTGGGCCACTTTTGTCGATCGCCATACGTCCTTGGGGATTATCATTGATCGGTGTCCTCTAAAAATGGCGGCTCTCAATTGGAAATCTGTCACCGAGAAGATACAGGGGGCTCTGATGGTCCATGAGCAGCGCTCTGCTACCATTTTGCAAAAAGTCAGAATTTTAGACACCTACGTTCTATGTAAAGCTTATTATGTTGCTCAGCTGTTCCCACTTCCCATGATGGTGGCGAAAAGGTTGCGCCAATTGTCTAGCAGGTTTATATGGAAGGGCCATCTATTCAAGTTACGTTACGAGGTAATGACGAAACCGCGTCTCTCCGGAGGCTTGGGCCTCTCTGACATTACTCGCAAGGCGTCTGCTTTGTACGTCCGCCGAACGACTCTAATTGTTACGCAAGAAGTGACTTCAATTACATCCAGGCTTTTTACTGTTGTGCGTCCGGCGAGCCTTGCTCCACCTGTCGATGTCGGACGCCTAAATTTTAAGTTGAAACACATTCGGGAATTTTACATTGCGGTGAGTTACCTCGGTGACGTCTTCTTGCGGCGACCGGTGCCAACGACCAAGGGCTTGATTGCCCGCTGGGAGGGGCTGGCCGGTCCCAATCCAATAGAACTGGCGTCTCCATCTGTGTCCTGGAGGAACGTCTGGAAGAACGTTAGTCTGCCGATCCACTCTATGGCCGTGGCGTCCACGTGGTATAGGGTAATAAATAATTTGGTTCCCACCAATGTACGACTGCACCGTATTGGTCTTTCTGACACGGACACCTGTACTCGGTGTGGTCTCCTGGATACCCTTGAACATCGATTCACCTGCTGTGGGCACCTTGCTAATTGGCGTTGGCTCAGGAAACAACTTGCTTTTGTCACTAGGTCTGCTGAAGCCGCTTATACTATTGACATCATCGTCCGGCCCGATTCTTCCTTTTTTCCGCGGACGAAGCTCCATACCGTCATGTGGTTGATTGGCCATTTCGTACATTTTGTCAACAGTTGTCATGAAGAGGATGGACACCTAGCGTTTCGGCAGTACATGCTTACTGCGTACTGGCAGCGCTTGCGATTGCCAGGCCTCCGAGATGATTTTGCCAATATGCTTAGACTGACATTTGAAAGAGAGGGTGTTGGCTAAGGTCACCTGTGTGAGCCATTTTCTTTTATAGTGTTTCTGGATTTGCCGCCTTTATATATGTTTCTTCTCTACACCAGGACTGAAGTTTTCGTGTTTTAATCTTTATTTCAGTCAGCAGTCTACATTATATAGTCATGTTTTAGGATTTTAATTTCAGTACTGTAAAAAAAAAAAAAAAAAAAAAAAAGGGGTATGATTCCTGCTTTGGGTGCAGGAGGTCCCGGGTTCAAATCCCGGACGAGCCCTGCCATTTTGACCGTGCTGAAGAGTAGGTGGAACTCAGCCCCGGTTGCAGCTCCTCAATGAAGAGTAGACGCCTGTTATAGCACGTGGATATAACAAGAATGCGGCACCAGTAAAGTACGTAGGTGGAATTCGGTAGAAAAGCAGACGGTAATTTTGCATGCAACGGAAAACAAGGTTGTCTTTGCGGGATATGTGCACCGTGAGTGGAGATTCAGCTTAATTGTGCGACAGTCTACCCTCATCTTACTAGCGACGGCAACAACCAAGGGGTGGCATGTAAGATTGAGCGTGGCTAAGAGTTTCTCATTATTAGTTAGCATCACACTTTGACAGAGCTGTGACAAGGCGAGTAGGGTGAGCTCAGGAAAGCCAGTAGCAAGCGCACTTGAAGTAGCCCTGAAGAACCGGATTATAAATTTTGCCAGCCATAATGGAGCTAGGGGCGTTCTCAGTTACCAAATACCGGTGCAATAAGAGAGCAACAGTATTTGACCGTAAAATGACGCCCTATCCGTCTAGCATACGACATTGCTTGTCTCTGCATACGCGGACGTGAGGTCATCTCGGAAATGAAATCCGAAATATAGATTAAAATTGTTGTGTTCCCGCCCGGGATCGAACCGGGGACCTTCTGCGTGTAAAGCAGACGTGATAACCGCTACACCACGGAAACGACGGTTCTTTTCATGTACCACCCGCAGACTCGTAATAGCAACAGTTTGTCTTCTGTGTTAGCAAGGGCATCGGCTACGAGCTCCCTCCGATTCGTGAAGTTCCTGTAGTAAAAGACGTCGATGGAAACAATCCAACCGCGACAGACAGGGAGAACGCTGGCTGAGCTGCAGCCCTACATGGTGAGACCATCAAAGGTGGCGTCATTCACATGCAGTGCGTTTTCGGAACGAATAGGCTCGTTGGTCTAGGGGTATGATTCCTGCTTCGGGTGCAGGAGGTCCCGGGTTCAAATCCCGGACGAGCCCTTGCGTTTTGTACAACGGTGCGGTAACAAATCGCATGGCGGCGGCTGTTTCGCGCATTTCCAGGCCTCCAAGTCAGCGCTAAAATCCGACAACCAGTTCTGAAACCGTTTCATGTTTCATTTGAGCCATGTGCACCCTGCTGATGGAACGTTTGAAGTTGATTTAAATGGTCACAGTAGAGATCGTAGCAAGTGTCTTGCTGAGTGCGACGAAAACGGGTTTCCGCCCGCAATCGAGCCGGGGACCTTCTGCGTGTTAGGCACGGCGCCTGGGCTCGGCGGCAGCTGCTGCTCTTTCCTTCCTTACGAGATACCGTCGATTCGCGCAGTCGTTATTGCAAAAGATGTCACCAAAGGCAATCGCTTCGTTAGCGGCACGGTGCCTGGGCTCGGCGGCAGCTCTACATGGAGGCACCAGCAGCCCAGCCAGGCCGCCGCCGGCACCGGTGCGCCACAGCCCAAGGAGTCGGCGGCCGCCCTGCAATGCCCCTGTCGTTGCATATTCCACCCGCCTCATATCCTCCCCATGTCTGACTCACTACCCCAAATGACACTGCAGTGGACGTGCTTATTACTATCGCTTTTGGAAGAACCAAGGCGCAGTATTCTAGTGTCGAACCGGTACTGCAAATTGGGATTAAGCAAAAATTTATTGTGTGGTCGAGCGACAGCTTCGGCTCGCTCTTCCTACATGATCGCTTCTTGTGCGGAATAATTCCTAGCTCGCCGATGGCTTCAGAGTTGGTCTTCTCGAAGTTTTGCTTTCGCACTGCATTCCGCAATCTTTTCGTTATGAGTTGTGTGCTTCGGTTTCCCGACTTTCTTGTGTTTAGTGCGTTTGGCTTCTCTTAACCCTTAGCCACCGCTTGCCGAAATTTCCACACTATCATCTGTCGATCTGCAGAGCTCGATGAAGGCATCGCGGCCGTTCCTGAGCTCGTGGAACGGTCGAATCTGTAGTTGTTTCCAGATCTCTCCCACACAACGGCCTCCCAGAAGCTTGGATTACAGAAGTACGCCACTACTCCCAGCCGGAGATTCACGATTGAAAGCAGAATGACATGAGCTACACGCAGCTCCGATTTTTTTTTTGTGTCTGACCTACTTTGAAAGACTTTGTAGTCGATTTACTTACTACTATCGCTGTTGGAAACCAGGTGATAACCGCACAGTATTCTAGAGACGATGAGGTAATGAAAATTTAGAATAAGTAAAACAGTATCAAAAGAAGTTGTGTGGTGGAGCAGCACATGCAATTCACGCTTCCTAGATATTCGTTACTGCATAGAATAATTCTTTTGTCTGCGGCGTCTTCAGTATCCGTCTTCTGGAAATTTTGCTTGCAGTATATAGTGCAATCTTTTCGTTACGAGTTGGTGCCTGGTTTCCCGATGTTCTTTTGTTTAGTGCATTCGCCTTCTCTTAACCCTGAGAAACCACATACCGAAACTGAGGCACTGCCGGCTGTTCATAAGCAGTGCTCGATGCAGTTATTTCGCTTTTTATTCGTTGCCTTTAATATTCTTCTCATCAGTGGTGAGTGCTGCCTGCAGAAAGCGTTTATCTTGCGAATTCACGTGAAAGTTTGTGTTCCCTGTGAGGCGCACTACTTGGGATTAACTTGACTGCTCCAGCCAGGTGGCTCGTTTGTCTAGGGGCAGTTCCGCTTTAGACGCCGTGCAGTGTGGACGTGCCTAGTCTTCCGCTCCGCCGTAGCGTTACGTATAGTGGACTATCGTTTTTGTTTACGTGTTGTGTTGCAACTTCTGTGAGTGTTTCTCCGTCGTTGTTTCGTACCTTGTGTTACTTTCTGTCCTTATTTCAGTGTTTTTTGTGTAGCGGTTTCGACCGCATATTTTGAAAATGTCGTCCCAGGTTATTCCTCGTCAGGCTACAGTTAGTTTTGCTTTTGACAAGTCAACCCGCCATGTGCAACCTAGTTCTCTTGAGATTCATGATTGGTTGGTAGATACCTTTGGTGTTCATTCGGATCAGGTGCACACTGCTTATTTTGATACCGAACTGTATGTTTTCTTTGTTAAGTTTATGGACCCACTTCAGGTTGATAAAATTCTTTCTAAATATGGTCATCAAGTTCTCTTTCGGCATCGGGATGATTCTGTAAGTACCGTGCTGCTTTCCAATGCTTCCATCACGTATACCAATGTTCGTGTTTACAACCTTCCACCGGAGGTGGATAATGTCTATCTTAAGGAGGGTCTACAGAAGTATGGTGATGTAAAGAGCATTCGCCTTGAACGCTGGTCAAGCCAACATCGCCTGCAATGTTACAGTGGTATTCGTTCAGTCGAAATGCACGTTAAGCAGAATATTCCATCTCACCTGCAGATCGGTGGATATCGTGTCCATGTAACATATAGTGGTCAGGTGGGCACCTGTTTTTTGTGCAATGAAAGTGGTCACGTGCGTACCGACTGTCCGCGGAGAGTTTTTGTTTTAAAAAATTCTCTCGAACAGCGTCGCAAGTTAACGGTCGCTGACCTCGTTGCAGGTGGTTCTGCTCTTGGTGTAGCACAGTCCAGTGGTAGTAGCGCCCCTCCACAGGTTTTGCGCACCCCTGATACAGAATTTCCTCCTTTGCGTGCTAAATCTGATGTTGTTCCGTCTGTCCCTCAGGTGGGTGTGCCACTTTTGAATAATAAGAGGCGTCGCCCACACGATGGAAATAGTACGGATGAGGATCTCCCTGAGATGCCCCAGTCCGAGCGACCGGCATCCTCCGAGCCACTGTGTACTGTAGCTGCTCCCTGCCCTCCTGAGGTAGCGGTTCCGGTGGCGGCTGCTGGCGCCCCTCCGGCCTCCGACGCAGCTTCTCTCGAGTCGGGTCGTCGGTCGGGCCTGTTGGCGCCGTCTTCCGAACCGACTTCGATGTCACAACAAGTGGAGCCGCGACAACTTCCTGCTTCGCTGCCCCATACCTCTGCCAGCGGAGCTGCTCCGCTTCCTTCCAACTCTGCGGCCTCGGACCTTCCTGCTCACGTTTCGCCTCCGTGCAGTCCATGTTTGCCGGAAGCTAGTGCAGGTGTTGACCATTCCGTTTTGTCGGATGTTTCCCCCGCGACCCCGGATCCCGCATGTGGACCGGCGCGGGTGGTGTCGGATACAGAACTTGACCCTCCTACGTCACCGGCGGCTGAAGTTTCCTTGCCCGTCAGCCGACGCAAGTTACGCGTTCAGCCGAACGTTAATGCTGTTCGTAAAAAACCGAAACGTAAGGGATCCGCGGAACGGGGTAGCAGTCCCCCTCCCTCGGATGCCTCTGTCACCCCTGCTATGGACTGTGACGCTGGTGCGTCGGTGTAGGTGATTTGTTTTCTCGCTTTTCTCTCTATGGTTCAAGCATACACCTTTCTTACCTTAAATGTTAACCGTATTGAGTCCGACGTTCGCATTGCCTCTTTGCGGCAGTTTATTTACGACGCCTGTGCGGACGTAGTGTTTTTGCAGGAAGTGTTGTTTTCTGATCTCTCTCTACCTGGATTTCAAACTGTTTTTAATGTCGCGCCGGAATATTCAACAGGAACTGCTCTTTTCTTTCGAGAGGGCATTCCTATTACTGACATTGAATTCCTTGACTCTGGCCGTGGGATTGGTTGTCGTCTTTTTGATCTCCGCCTCGTTGTTTTGTATGCCCCCTCTGGTTCGGGTCACACTGTGGCTCGATCGCGCTTTTATAAAGAAGAGCTTATTTATCTTTTGCGCCAGAGTCCTCGGAGTCTCCTGCTCGGAGGCGATTTTAATTGTGTTTTACGCCCTGCAGACCAGTCCCCCAATTTTAATTATTGCCGTGATTTACATGACTTAGTTCGTACGATGCATCTGCGTGATGTTTGGGAACACAAATATCCAACCCTGGTGAAATATACGTTTTTTACCGCGTCCTCATGCAGTAGACTCGACAGATTCTATTTATCTGATTTTTTATGTGATAAAATTCTTTCTGTCGATGTTATTCCTACTAGTTTTTCTGACCATTGTGCTTTTACTGCAACTGTAAATCTTAGTCGCCAACCTGCAAAACTTTATCGTTCCCAGTGGATGTTAAATGTTTCCCACCTTGCCGACAGTGCTATGGATGATGTTATAAGTGGCGTGTGGGAGCGATGTCTTCGCTCTGTCCCGCGATACCCCTCCTTGCTGGTTTGGTGACTGCGTTTGCCAAGCCCAAGATTCGTCAGACTTTGATTTTCTACTGTGCTGCTAGGACGCGTGATTTTAAGAACACGTATGAATATTACTACTCTGTCCTGCGTGAACTATATGACGCGGCGGGTACCTCTCCACTGCGGATCCATGATGTTCGTCGTATTAAAGCCAAGCTCTTGAGCCTTAAACGACGACAGATGGATGGTCTGCGAGTTAAGTCGAAACCTCACTCTCTTGTTGAAGGTGAACTGACATCCTTGTACCACCTGCTACGGCATCAGACTCGTCGTCGTCGCTCCTTCATCTCTTCTCTTACGGTGGATGATGGGCGACACCTTATTGCACAGGAGGAAATGGTTCGTGCTCTTCATCAGTATTACACTAGTCTATATTCTGCCGATGATTCTGGTGAGTCTCTTTCGGATGATGTCTTTGGGGATCTAACTGCGACGATCGCGCCTGACGCGAACGGCGAATTTCTCCGGGAGTTCCAGGTAGATGATGTTTTCGATTTTATTGCTCGCTCTCCGTCCAGTAAATCGCCGGGTCCAGACGGCCTGCCTAAAGAATTTTATCTCCGTTTTTGGCCTCTTTTGGGTGGCATTTTTACGCAGATTTTAAATGAGATTGTCAGGGGGATGGATGTGCCTGCCGATTTTACAGTAGGGAAAATTGTTTTAATCCCGAAGTCCTCTGGTCGTTTATCTGCTGCCAATCTTCGTCCGCTCACATTGCTGAATTTTGACTATAAGACAGCTGCTAGAGCGCTCAATAGCCGGTTGTCTTCTCTGCTTCGGGGTGTGATTGGTGCCCATCAATGTTGTTTTCATGATAGATCTATTCTGACACCAGTAGCCGAATATCGGGATGTTGTCTCGGTTGCGGCGGTTACAAACGTACATTGTGCCTTTGCCTTCCTTGATTTTTATAAGGCTTTTGATCACGTCAGTCATGTGTTTTTAGATCGTGTTTTAGGTACAATAGGTTTTAACGCTTCATCACGTGGTGTTCTTGGCAATTTGTATAGGGGAATAACAGCTCGGGTGTCAGTCAATGGGCAGCTGACGCCGCCCATTGCTATCCGCCGCGGAGTGCCTCAGGGTAGTCCGCTCTCTATGTCTTTATTCGTATTGTCCCTGGAACCGCTGCTTCGGACTATTGCTCTCAAGCTTCAGGGTATGTCCCTCTCTGGTGGGAAGCTCTCTGTTAAGGCATATGCGGATGATGTCGTTGTTCTCCTCCGTCAACGTGATGATATCCCGTTGTTGAAAGGGGCGGTTGATGCATACTGTCGTGTCTCTGGAGCGCGTCTCAATCAGGGTAAATGTAAGTTCCTTGATATTCGAGGATTTCGCGATGCTGACGTCTCTTGGGCCACTTTTGTCGATCGCCATACGTCCTTGGGGATTATCATTGATCGGTGTCCTCTAAAAATGGCGGCTCTCAATTGGAAATCTGTCACCGAGAAGATACAGGGGGCTCTGATGGTCCATGAGCAGCGCTCTGCTACCATTTTGCAAAAAGTCAGAATTTTAGACACCTACGTTCTATGTAAAGCTTATTATGTTGCTCAGCTGTTCCCACTTCCCATGATGGTGGCGAAAAGGTTGCGCCAATTGTCTAGCAGGTTTATATGGAAGGGCCATCTATTCAAGTTACGTTACGAGGTAATGACGAAACCGCGTCTCTCCGGAGGCTTGGGCCTCTCTGACATTACTCGCAAGGCGTCTGCTTTGTACGTCCGCCGAACGACTCTAATTGTTACGCAAGAAGTGACTTCAATTACATCCAGGCTTTTTACTGTTGTGCGTCCGGCGAGCCTTGCTCCACCTGTCGATGTCGGACGCCTAAATTTTAAGTTGAAACACATTCGGGAATTTTACATTGCGGTGAGTTACCTCGGTGACGTCTTCTTGCGGCGACCGGTGCCAACGACCAAGGGCTTGATTGCCCGCTGGGAGGGGCTGGCCGGTCCCAATCCAATAGAACTGGCGTCTCCATCTGTGTCCTGGAGGAACGTCTGGAAGAACGTTAGTCTGCCGATCCACTCTATGGCCGTGGCGTCCACGTGGTATAGGGTAATAAATAATTTGGTTCCCACCAATGTACGACTGCACCGTATTGGTCTTTCTGACACGGACACCTGTACTCGGTGTGGTCTCCTGGATACCCTTGAACATCGATTCACCTGCTGTGGGCACCTTGCTAATTGGCGTTGGCTCAGGAAACAACTTGCTTTTGTCACTAGGTCTGCTGAAGCCGCTTATACTATTGACATCATCGTCCGGCCCGATTCTTCCTTTTTTCCGCGGACGAAGCTCCATACCGTCATGTGGTTGATTGGCCATTTCGTACATTTTGTCAACAGTTGTCATGAAGAGGATGGACACCTAGCGTTTCGGCAGTACATGCTTACTGCGTACTGGCAGCGCTTGCGATTGCCAGGCCTCCGAGATGATTTTGCCAATATGCTTAGACTGACATTTGAAAGAGAGGGTGTTGGCTAAGGTCACCTGTGTGAGCCATTTTCTTTTATAGTGTTTCTGGATTTGCCGCCTTTATATATGTTTCTTCTCTACACCAGGACTGAAGTTTTCGTGTTTTAATCTTTATTTCAGTCAGCAGTCTACATTATATAGTCATGTTTTAGGATTTTAATTTCAGTACTGTAAAAAAAAAAAAAAAAAAAAAAAAGGGGTATGATTCCTGCTTTGGGTGCAGGAGGTCCCGGGTTCAAATCCCGGACGAGCCCTGCCATTTTGACCGTGCTGAAGAGTAGGTGGAACTCAGCCCCGGTTGCAGCTCCTCAATGAAGAGTAGACGCCTGTTATAGCACGTGGATATAACAAGAATGCGGCACCAGTAAAGTACGTAGGTGGAATTCGGTAGAAAAGCAGACGGTAATTTTGCATGCAACGGAAAACAAGGTTGTCTTTGCGGGATATGTGCACCGTGAGTGGAGATTCAGCTTAATTGTGCGACAGTCTACCCTCATCTTACTAGCGACGGCAACAACCAAGGGGTGGCATGTAAGATTGAGCGTGGCTAAGAGTTTCTCATTATTAGTTAGCATCACACTTTGACAGAGCTGTGACAAGGCGAGTAGGGTGAGCTCAGGAAAGCCAGTAGCAAGCGCACTTGAAGTAGCCCTGAAGAACCGGATTATAAATTTTGCCAGCCATAATGGAGCTAGGGGCGTTCTCAGTTACCAAATACCGGTGCAATAAGAGAGCAACAGTATTTGACCGTAAAATGACGCCCTATCCGTCTAGCATACGACATTGCTTGTCTCTGCATACGCGGACGTGAGGTCATCTCGGAAATGAAATCCGAAATATAGATTAAAATTGTTGTGTTCCCGCCCGGGATCGAACCGGGGACCTTCTGCGTGTAAAGCAGACGTGATAACCGCTACACCACGGAAACGACGGTTCTTTTCATGTACCACCCGCAGACTCGTAATAGCAACAGTTTGTCTTCTGTGTTAGCAAGGGCATCGGCTACGAGCTCCCTCCGATTCGTGAAGTTCCTGTAGTAAAAGACGTCGATGGAAACAATCCAACCGCGACAGACAGGGAGAACGCTGGCTGAGCTGCAGCCCTACATGGTGAGACCATCAAAGGTGGCGTCATTCACATGCAGTGCGTTTTCGGAACGAATAGGCTCGTTGGTCTAGGGGTATGATTCCTGCTTCGGGTGCAGGAGGTCCCGGGTTCAAATCCCGGACGAGCCCTTGCGTTTTGTACAACGGTGCGGTAACAAATCGCATGGCGGCGGCTGTTTCGCGCATTTCCAGGCCTCCAAGTCAGCGCTAAAATCCGACAACCAGTTCTGAAACCGTTTCATGTTTCATTTGAGCCATGTGCACCCTGCTGATGGAACGTTTGAAGTTGATTTAAATGGTCACAGTAGAGATCGTAGCAAGTGTCTTGCTGAGTGCGACGAAAACGGGTTTCCGCCCGCAATCGAGCCGGGGACCTTCTGCGTGTTAGGCACGGCGCCTGGGCTCGGCGGCAGCTGCTGCTCTTTCCTTCCTTACGAGATACCGTCGATTCGCGCAGTCGTTATTGCAAAAGATGTCACCAAAGGCAATCGCTTCGTTAGCGGCACGGTGCCTGGGCTCGGCGGCAGCTCTACATGGAGGCACCAGCAGCCCAGCCAGGCCGCCGCCGGCACCGGTGCGCCACAGCCCAAGGAGTCGGCGGCCGCCCTGCAATGCCCCTGTCGTTGCATATTCCACCCGCCTCATATCCTCCCCATGTCTGACTCACTACCCCAAATGACACTGCAGTGGACGTGCTTATTACTATCGCTTTTGGAAGAACCAAGGCGCAGTATTCTAGTGTCGAACCGGTACTGCAAATTGGGATTAAGCAAAAATTTATTGTGTGGTCGAGCGACAGCTTCGGCTCGCTCTTCCTACATGATCGCTTCTTGTGCGGAATAATTCCTAGCTCGCCGATGGCTTCAGAGTTGGTCTTCTCGAAGTTTTGCTTTCGCACTGCATTCCGCAATCTTTTCGTTATGAGTTGTGTGCTTCGGTTTCCCGACTTTCTTGTGTTTAGTGCGTTTGGCTTCTCTTAACCCTTAGCCACCGCTTGCCGAAATTTCCACACTATCATCTGTCGATCTGCAGAGCTCGATGAAGGCATCGCGGCCGTTCCTGAGCTCGTGGAACGGTCGAATCTGTAGTTGTTTCCAGATCTCTCCCACACAACGGCCTCCCAGAAGCTTGGATTACAGAAGTACGCCACTACTCCCAGCCGGAGATTCACGATTGAAAGCAGAATGACATGAGCTACACGCAGCTCCGATTTTTTTTTTTTGTGTCTGACCTACTTTGAAAGACTTTGTAGTCGATTTACTTACTACTATCGCTGTTGGAAACCAGGTGATAACCGCACAGTATTCTAGAGACGATGAGGTAATGAAAATTTAGAATAAGTAAAACAGTATCAAAAGAAGTTGTGTGGTGGAGCAGCACATGCAATTCACGCTTCCTAGATATTCGTTACTGCATAGAATAATTCTTTTGTCTGCGGCGTCTTCAGTATCCGTCTTCTGGAAATTTTGCTTGCAGTATATTGTGCAATCTTTTCGTTACGAGTTGGTGCCTGGTTTCCCGATGTTCTTTTGTTTAGTGCATTCGCCTTCTCTTAACCCTGAGAAACCACATACCGAAACTGAGGCACTGCCGGCTGTTCATAAGCAGTGCTCGATGCAGTTATTTCGCTTTTTATTCGTTGCCTTTAATATTCTTCTCATCAGTGGTGAGTGCTGCCTGCAGAAAGCGTTTATCTTGCGAATTCACGTGAAAGTTTGTGTTCCCTGTGAGGCGCACTACTTGGGATTAACTTGACTGCTCCAGCCAGGTGGCTCGTTGGTCTAGGGGTATGATTCCTGCTTTGGGTGCAGGAGGTCCCGGGTTCAAATCCCGGACGAGCCCTGCCATTTTGACCGTGCTGAAGAGTAGGTGGAACTCAGCCCCGGTTGCAGCTCCTCAATGAAGAGTAGACGCCTGTTATAGCACGTGGATATAACAAGAATGCGGCACCAGTAAAGTACGTAGGTGGAATTCGGTAGAAAAGCAGACGGTAATTTTGCATGCAACGGAAAACAAGGTTGTCTTTGCGGGATATGTGCACCGTGAGTGGAGATTCAGCTTAATTGTGCGACAGTCTACCCTCATCTTACTAGCGACGGCAACAACCAAGGGGTGGCATGTAAGATTGAGCGTGGCTAAGAGTTTCTCATTATTAGTTAGCATCACACTTTGACAGAGCTGTGACAAGGCGAGTAGGGTGAGCTCAGGAAAGCCAGTAGCAAGCGCACTTGAAGTAGCCCTGAAGAACCGGATTATAAATTT
This sequence comes from Schistocerca piceifrons, assembly GCF_021461385.2. NCBI lineage: Eukaryota > Metazoa > Arthropoda > Insecta > Orthoptera > Acrididae > Schistocerca > Schistocerca piceifrons. Next base: position 67,399 of record NW_025728763.1, read on the forward strand.
TGCCAGCCATAATGGAGCTAGGGGCGTTCTCAGTTACCAAATACCGGTGCAATAAGAGAGCAACAGTATTTGACCGTAAAATGACGCCCTATCCGTCTAGCATACGACATTGCTTGTCTCTGCATACGCGGACGTGAGGTCATCTCGGAAATGAAATCCGAAATATAGATTAAAATTGTTGTGTTCCCGCCCGGGATCGAACCGGGGACCTTCTGCGTGTAAAGCAGACGTGATAACCGCTACACCACGGAAACGACGGTTCTTTTCATGTACCACCCGCAGACTCGTAATAGCAACAGTTTGTCTTCTGTGTTAGCAAGGGCATCGGCTACGAGCTCCCTCCGATTCGTGAAGTTCCTGTAGTAAAAGACGTCGATGGAAACAATCCAACCGCGACAGACAGGGAGAACGCTGGCTGAGCTGCAGCCCTACATGGTGAGACCATCAAAGGTGGCGTCATTCACATGCAGTGCGTTTTCGGAACGAATAGGCTCGTTGGTCTAGGGGTATGATTCCTGCTTCGGGTGCAGGAGGTCCCGGGTTCAAATCCCGGACGAGCCCTTGCGTTTTGTACAACGGTGCGGTAACAAATCGCATGGCGGCGGCTGTTTCGCGCATTTCCAGGCCTCCAAGTCAGCGCTAAAATCCGACAACCAGTTCTGAAACCGTTTCATGTTTCATTTGAGCCATGTGCACCCTGCTGATGGAACGTTTGAAGTTGATTTAAATGGTCACAGTAGAGATCGTAGCAAGTGTCTTGCTGAGTGCGACGAAAACGGGTTTCCGCCCGCAATCGAGCCGGGGACCTTCTGCGTGTTAGGCACGGCGCCTGGGCTCGGCGGCAGCTGCTGCTCTTTCCTTCCTTACGAGATACCGTCGATTCGCGCAGTCGTTATTGCAAAAGATGTCACCAAAGGCAATCGCTTCGTTAGCGGCACGGTGCCTGGGCTCGGCGGCAGCTCTACATGGAGGCACCAGCAGCCCAGCCAGGCCGCCGCCGGCACCGGTGCGCCACAGCCCAAGGAGTCGGCGGCCGCCCTGCAATGCCCCTGTCGTTGCATATTCCACCCGCCTCATATCCTCCCCATGTCTGACTCACTACCCCAAATGACACTGCAGTGGACGTGCTTATTACTATCGCTTTTGGAAGAACCAAGGCGCAGTATTCTAGTGTCGAACCGGTACTGCAAATTGGGATTAAGCAAAAATTTATTGTGTGGTCGAGCGACAGCTTCGGCTCGCTCTTCCTACATGATCGCTTCTTGTGCGGAATAATTCCTAGCTCGCCGATGGCTTCAGAGTTGGTCTTCTCGAAGTTTTGCTTTCGCACTGCATTCCGCAATCTTCTCGTTATGAGTTGTGTGCTTCGGTTTCCCGACTTTCTTGTGTTTAGTGCGTTTGGCTTCTCTTAACCCTTAGCCACCGCTTGCCGAAATTTCCACACTATCATCTGTCGATCTGCAGAGCTCGATGAAGGCATCGCGGCCGTTCCTGAGCTCGTGGAACGGTCGAATCTGTAGTTGTTTCCAGATCTCTCCCACACAACGGCCTCCCAGAAGCTTGGATTACAGAAGTACGCCACTACTCCCAGCCGGAGATTCACGATTGAAAGCAGAATGACATGAGCTACACGCAGCTCCGATTTTTTTTTTTTTGTGTCTGACCTACTTTGAAAGACTTTGTAGTCGATTTACTTACTACTATCGCTGTTGGAAACCAGGTGATAACCGCACAGTATTCTAGAGACGATGAGGTAATGAAAATTTAGAATAAGTAAAACAGTATCAAAAGAAGTTGTGTGGTGGAGCAGCACATGCAATTCACGCTTCCTAGATATTCGTTACTGCATAGAATAATTCTTTTGTCTGCGGCGTCTTCAGTATCCGTCTTCTGGAAATTTTGCTTGCAGTATATTGTGCAATCTTTTCGTTACGAGTTGGTGCCTGGTTTCCCGATGTTCTTTTGTTTAGTGCATTCGCCTTCTCTTAACCCTGAGAAACCACATACCGAAACTGAGGCACTGCCGGCTGTTCATAAGCAGTGCTCGATGCAGTTATTTCGCTTTTTATTCGTTGCCTTTAATATTCTTCTCATCAGTGGTGAGTGCTGCCTGCAGAAAGCGTTTATCTTGCGAATTCACGTGAAAGTTTGTGTTCCCTGTGAGGCGCACTACTTGGGATTAACTTGACTGCTCCAGCCAGGTGGCTCGTTGGTCTAGGGGTATGATTCCTGCTTTGGGTGCAGGAGGTCCCGGGTTCAAATCCCGGACGAGCCCTGCCATTTTGACCGTGCTGAAGAGTAGGTGGAACTCAGCCCCGGTTGCAGCTCCTCAATGAAGAGTAGACGCCTGTTATAGCACGTGGATATAACAAGAATGCGGCACCAGTAAAGTACGTAGGTGGAATTCGGTAGAAAAGCAGACGGTGATTTTGCATGCAACGGAAAACAAGGTTGTCTTTGCGGGATATGTGCACCGTGAGTGGAGATTCAGCTTAATTGTGCGACAGTCTACCCTCATCTTACTAGCGACGGCAACAACCAAGGGGTGGCATGTAAGATTGAGCGTGGCTAAGAGTTTCTCATTATTAGTTAGCATCACACTTTGACAGAGCTGTGACAAGGCGAGTAGGGTGAGCTCAGGAAAGCCAGTAGCAAGCGCACTTGAAGTAGCCCTGAAGAACCGGATTATAAATTTTGCCAGCCATAATGGAGCTAGGGGCGTTCTCAGTTACCAAATACCGGTGCAATAAGAGAGCAACAGTATTTGACCGTAAAATGACGCCCTATCCGTCTAGCATACGACATTGCTTGTCTCTGCATACGCGGACGTGAGGTCATCTCGGAAATGAAATCCGAAATATAGATTAAAATTGTTGTGTTCCCGCCCGGGATCGAACCGGGGACCTTCTGCGTGTAAAGCAGACGTGATAACCGCTACACCACGGAAACGACGGTTCTTTTCATGTACCACCCGGAGACTCGTAATAGCAACAGTTTGTCTTCTGTGTTAGCAAGGGCATCGGCTACGAGCTCCCTCCGATTCGTGAAGTTCCTGTAGTAAAAGACGTCGATGGAAACAATCCAACCGCGACAGACAGGGAGAACGCTGGCTGAGCTGCAGCCCTACATGGTGAGACCATCAAAGGTGGCGTCATTCACATGCAGTGCGTTTTCGGAACGAATAGGCTCGTTGGTCTAGGGGTATGATTCCTGCTTCGGGTGCAGGAGGTCCCGGGTTCAAATCCCGGACGAGCCCTTGCGTTTTGTACAACGGTGCGGTAACAAATCGCATGGCGGCGGCTGTTTCGCGCATTTCCAGGCCTCCAAGTCAGCGCTAAAATCCGACAACCAGTTCTGAAACCGTTTCATGTTTCATTTGAGCCATGTGCACCCTGCTGATGGAACGTTTGAAGTTGATTTAAATGGTCACAGTAGAGATCGTAGCAAGTGTCTTGCTGAGTGCGACGAAAACGGGTTTCCGCCCGCAATCGAGCCGGGGACCTTCTGCGTGTTAGGCACGGCGCCTGGGCTCGGCGGCAGCTGCTGCTCTTTCCTTCCTTACGAGATACCGTCGATTCGCGCAGTCGTTATTGCAAAAGATGTCACCAAAGGCAATCGCTTCGTTAGCGGCACGGTGCCTGGGCTCGGCGGCAGCTCTACATGGAGGCACCAGCAGCCCAGCCAGGCCGCCGCCGGCACCGGTGCGCCACAGCCCAAGGAGTCGGCGGCCGCCCTGCAATGCCCCTGTCGTTGCATATTCCACCCGCCTCATATCCTCCCCATGTCTGACTCACTACCCCAAATGACACTGCAGTGGACGTGCTTATTACTATCGCTTTTGGAAGAACCAAGGCGCAGTATTCTAGTGTCGAACCGGTACTGCAAATTGGGATTAAGCAAAAATTTATTGTGTGGTCGAGCGACAGCTTCGGCTCGCTCTTCCTACATGATCGCTTCTTGTGCGGAATAATTCCTAGCTCGCCGATGGCTTCAGAGTTGGTCTTCTCGAAGTTTTGCTTTCGCACTGCATTCCGCAATCTTTTCGTTATGAGTTGTGTGCTTCGGTTTCCCGACTTTCTTGTGTTTAGTGCGTTTGGCTTCTCTTAACCCTTAGCCACCGCTTGCCGAAATTTCCACACTATCATCTGTCGATCTGCAGAGCTCGATGAAGGCATCGCGGCCGTTCCTGAGCTCGTGGAACGGTCGAATCTGTAGTTGTTTCCAGATCTCTCCCACACAACGGCCTCCCAGAAGCTTGGATTACAGAAGTACGCCACTACTCCCAGCCGGAGATTCACGATTGAAAGCAGAATGACATGAGCTACACGCAGCTCCGATTTTTTTTTTGTGTCTGACCTACTTTGAAAGACTTTGTAGTCGATTTACTTACTACTATCGCTGTTGGAAACCAGGTGATAACCGCACAGTATTCTAGAGACGATGAGGTAATGAAAATTTAGAATAAGTAAAACAGTATCAAAAGAAGTTGTGTGGTGGAGCAGCACATGCAATTCACGCTTCCTAGATATTCGTTACTGCATAGAATAATTCTTTTGTCTGCGGCGTCTTCAGTATCCGTCTTCTGGAAATTTTGCTTGCAGTATATTGTGCAATCTTTTCGTTACGAGTTGGTGCCTGGTTTCCCGATGTTCTTTTGTTTAGTGCATTCGCCTTCTCTTAACCCTGAGAAACCACATACCGAAACTGAGGCACTGCCGGCTGTTCATAAGCAGTGCTCGATGCAGTTATTTCGCTTTTTATTCGTTGCCTTTAATATTCTTCTCATCAGTGGTGAGTGCTGCCTGCAGAAAGCGTTTATCTTGCGAATTCACGTGAAAGTTTGTGTTCCCTGTGAGGCGCACTACTTGGGATTAACTTGACTGCTCCAGCCAGGTGGCTCGTTGGTCTAGGGGTATGATTCCTGCTTTGGGTGCAGGAGGTCCCGGGTTCAAATCCCGGACGAGCCCTGCCATTTTGACCGTGCTGAAGAGTAGGTGGAACTCAGCCCCGGTTGCAGCTCCTTAATGAAGAGTAGACGCCTGTTATAGCACGTGGATATAACAAGAATGCGGCACCAGTAAAGTACGTAGGTGGAATTCGGTAGAAAAGCAGACGGTGATTTTGCATGCAACGGAAAACAAGGTTGTCTTTGCGGGATATGTGCACCGTGAGTGGAGATTCAGCTTAATTGTGCGACAGTCTACCCTCATCTTACTAGCGACGGCAACAACCAAGGGGTGGCATGTAAGATTGAGCGTGGCTAAGAGTTTCTCATTATTAGTTAGCATCACACTTTGACAGAGCTGTGACAAGGCGAGTAGGGTGAGCTCAGGAAAGCCAGTAGCAAGCGCACTTGAAGTAGCCCTGAAGAACCGGATTATAAATTTTGCCAGCCATAATGGAGCTAGGGGCGTTCTCAGTTACCAAATACCGGTGCAATAAGAGAGCAACAGTATTTGACCGTAAAATGACGCCCTATCCGTCTAGCATACGACATTGCTTGTCTCTGCATACGCGGACGTGAGGTCATCTCGGAAATGAAATCCGAAATATAGATTAAAATTGTTGTGTTCCCGCCCGGGATCGAACCGGGGACCTTCTGCGTGTAAAGCAGACGTGATAACCGCTACACCACGGAAACGACGGTTCTTTTCATGTACCACCCGCAGACTCGTAATAGCAACAGTTTGTCTTCTGTGTTAGCAAGGGCATCGGCTACGAGCTCCCTCCGATTCGTGAAGTTCCTGTAGTAAAAGACGTCGATGGAAACAATCCAACCGCGACAGACAGGGAGAACGCTGGCTGAGCTGCAGCCCTACATGGTGAGACCATCAAAGGTGGCGTCATTCACATGCAGTGCGTTTTCGGAACGAATAGGCTCGTTGGTCTAGGGGTATGATTCCTGCTTCGGGTGCAGGAGGTCCCGGGTTCAAATCCCGGACGAGCCCTTGCGTTTTGTACAACGGTGCGGTAACAAATCGCATGGCGGCGGCTGTTTCGCGCATTTCCAGGCCTCCAAGTCAGCGCTAAAATCCGACAACCAGTTCTGAAACCGTTTCATGTTTCATTTGAGCCATGTGCACCCTGCTGATGGAACGTTTGAAGTTGATTTAAATGGTCACAGTAGAGATCGTAGCAAGTGTCTTGCTGAGTGCGACGAAAACGGGTTTCCGCCCGCAATCGAGCCGGGGACCTTCTGCGTGTTAGGCACGGCGCCTGGGCTCGGCGGCAGCTGCTGCTCTTTCCTTCCTTACGAGATACCGTCGATTCGCGCAGTCGTTATTGCAAAAGATGTCACCAAAGGCAATCGCTTCGTTAGCGGCACGGTGCCTGGGCTCGGCGGCAGCTCTACATGGAGGCACCAGCAGCCCAGCCAGGCCGCCGCCGGCACCGGTGCGCCACAGCCCAAGGAGTCGGCGGCCGCCCTGCAATGCCCCTGTCGTTGCATATTCCACCCGCCTCATATCCTCCCCATGTCTGACTCACTACCCCAAATGACACTGCAGTGGACGTGCTTATTACTATCGCTTTTGGAAGAACCAAGGCGCAGTATTCTAGTGTCGAACCGGTACTGCAAATTGGGATTAAGCAAAAATTTATTGTGTGGTCGAGCGACAGCTTCGGCTCGCTCTTCCTACATGATCGCTTCTTGTGCGGAATAATTCCTAGCTCGCCGATGGCTTCAGAGTTGGTCTTCTCGAAGTTTTGCTTTCGCACTGCATTCCGCAATCTTTTCGTTATGAGTTGTGTGCTTCGGTTTCCCGACTTTCTTGTGTTTAGTGCGTTTGGCTTCTCTTAACCCTTAGCCACCGCTTGCCGAAATTTCCACACTATCATCTGTCGATCTGCAGAGCTCGATGAAGGCATCGCGGCCGTTCCTGAGCTCGTGGAACGGTCGAATCTGTAGTTGTTTCCAGATCTCTCCCACACAACGGCCTCCCAGAAGCTTGGATTACAGAAGTACGCCACTACTCCCAGCCGGAGATTCACGATTGAAAGCAGAATGACATGAGCTACACGCAGCTCCGATTTTTTTTTTGTGTCTGACCTACTTTGAAAGACTTTGTAGTCGATTTACTTACTACTATCGCTGTTGGAAACCAGGTGATAACCGCACAGTATTCTAGAGACGATGAGGTAATGAAAATTTAGAATAAGTAAAACAGTATCAAAAGAAGTTGTGTGGTGGAGCAGCACATGCAATTCACGCTTCCTAGATATTCGTTACTGCATAGAATAATTCTTTTGTCTGCGGCGTCTTCAGTATCCGTCTTCTGGAAATTTTGCTTGCAGTATATTGTGCAATCTTTTCGTTACGAGTTGGTGCCTGGTTTCCCGATGTTCTTTTGTTTAGTGCATTCGCCTTCTCTTAACCCTGAGAAACCACATACCGAAACTGAGGCACTGCCGGCTGTTCATAAGCAGTGCTCGATGCAGTTATTTCGCTTTTTATTCGTTGCCTTTAATATTCTTCTCATCAGTGGTGAGTGCTGCCTGCAGAAAGCGTTTATCTTGCGAATTCACGTGAAAGTTTGTGTTCCCTGTGAGGCGCACTACTTGGGATTAACTTGACTGCTCCAGCCAGGTGGCTCGTTGGTCTAGGGGTATGATTCCTGCTTTGGGTGCAGGAGGTCCCGGGTTCAAATCCCGGACGAGCCCTGCCATTCTGACCGTGCTGAAGAGTAGGTGGAACTCAGCCCCGGTTGCAGCTCCTCAATGAAGAGTAGACGCCTGTTATAGCACGTGGATATAACAAGAATGCGGCACCAGTAAAGTACGTAGGTGGAATTCGGTAGAAAAGCAGACGGTAATTTTGCATGCAACGGAAAACAAGGTTGTCTTTGCGGGATATGTGCACCGTGAGTGGAGATTCAGCTTAATTGTGCGACAGTCTACCCTCATCTTACTAGCGACGGCAACAACCAAGGGGTGGCATGTAAGATTGAGCGTGGCTAAGAGTTTCTCATTATTAGTTAGCATCACACTTTGACAGAGCTGTGACAAGGCGAGTAGGGTGAGCTCAGGAAAGCCAGTAGCAAGCGCACTTGAAGTAGCCCTGAAGAACCGGATTATAAATTTTGCCAGCCATAATGGAGCTAGGGGCGTTCTCAGTTACCAAATACCGGTGCAATAAGAGAGCAACAGTATTTGACCGTAAAATGACGCCCTATCCGTCTAGCATACGACATTGCTTGTCTCTGCATACGCGGACGTGAGGTCATCTCGGAAATGAAATCCGAAATATAGATTAAAATTGTTGTGTTCCCGCCCGGGATCGAACCGGGGACCTTCTGCGTGTAAAGCAGACGTGATAACCGCTACACCACGGAAACGACGGTTCTTTTCATGTACCACCCGCAGACTCGTAATAGCAACAGTTTGTCTTCTGTGTTAGCAAGGGCATCGGCTACGAGCTCCCTCCGATTCGTGAAGTTCCTGTAGTAAAAGACGTCGATGGAAACAATCCAACCGCGACAGACAGGGAGAACGCTGGCTGAGCTGCAGCCCTACATGGTGAGACCATCAAAGGTGGCGTCATTCACATGCAGTGCGTTTTCGGAACGAATAGGCTCGTTGGTCTAGGGGTATGATTCCTGCTTCGGGTGCAGGAGGTCCCGGGTTCAAATCCCGGACGAGCCCTTGCGTTTTGTACAACGGTGCGGTAACAAATCGCATGGCGGCGGCTGTTTCGCGCATTTCCAGGCCTCCAAGTCAGCGCTAAAATCCGACAACCAGTTCTGAAACCGTTTCATGTTTCATTTGAGCCATGTGCACCCTGCTGATGGAACGTTTGAAGTTGATTTAAATGGTCACAGTAGAGATCGTAGCAAGTGTCTTGCTGAGTGCGACGAAAACGGGTTTCCGCCCGCAATCGAGCCGGGGACCTTCTGCGTGTTAGGCACGGCGCCTGGGCTCGGCGGCAGCTGCTGCTCTTTCCTTCCTTACGAGATACCGTCGATTCGCGCAGTCGTTATTGCAAAAGATGTCACCAAAGGCAATCGCTTCGTTAGCGGCACGGTGCCTGGGCTCGGCGGCAGCTCTACATGGAGGCACCAGCAGCCCAGCCAGGCCGCCGCCGGCACCGGTGCGCCACAGCCCAAGGAGTCGGCGGCCGCCCTGCAATGCCCCTGTCGTTGCATATTCCACCCGCCTCATATCCTCCCCATGTCTGACTCACTACCCCAAATGACACTGCAGTGGACGTGCTTATTACTATCGCTTTTGGAAGAACCAAGGCGCAGTATTCTAGTGTCGAACCGGTACTGCAAATTGGGATTAAGCAAAAATTTATTGTGTGGTCGAGCGACAGCTTCGGCTCGCTCTTCCTACATGATCGCTTCTTGTGCGGAATAATTCCTAGCTCGCCGATGGCTTCAGAGTTGGTCTTCTCGAAGTTTTGCTTTCGCACTGCATTCCGCAATCTTTTCGTTATGAGTTGTGTGCTTCGGTTTCCCGACTTTCTTGTGTTTAGTGCGTTTGGCTTCTCTTAACCCTTAGCCACCGCTTGCCGAAATTTCCACACTATCATCTGTCGATCTGCAGAGCTCGATGAAGGCATCGCGGCCGTTCCTGAGCTCGTGGAACGGTCGAATCTGTAGTTGTTTCCAGATCTCTCCCACACAACGGCCTCCCAGAAGCTTGGATTACAGAAGTACGCCACTACTCCCAGCCGGAGATTCACGATTGAAAGCAGAATGACATGAGCTACACGCAGCTCCGATTTTTTTTTTTTGTGTCTGACCTACTTTGAAAGACTTTGTAGTCGATTTACTTACTACTATCGCTGTTGGAAACCAGGTGATAACCGCACAGTATTCTAGAGACGATGAGGTAATGAAAATTTAGAATAAGTAAAACAGTATCAAAAGAAGTTGTGTGGTGGAGCAGCACATGCAATTCACGCTTCCTAGATATTCGTTACTGCATAGAATAATTCTTTTGTCTGCGGCGTCTTCAGTATCCGTCTTCTGGAAATTTTGCTTGCAGTATATTGTGCAATCTTTTCGTTACGAGTTGGTGCCTGGTTTCCCGATGTTCTTTTGTTTAGTGCATTCGCCTTCTCTTAACCCTGAGAAACCACATACCGAAACTGAGGCACTGCCGGCTGTTCATAAGCAGTGCTCGATGCAGTTATTTCGCTTTTTATTCGTTGCCTTTAATATTCTTCTCATCAGTGGTGAGTGCTGCCTGCAGAAAGCGTTTATCTTGCGAATTCACGTGAAAGTTTGTGTTCCCTGTGAGGCGCACTACTTGGGATTAACTTGACTGCTCCAGCCAGGTGGCTCGTTGGTCTAGGGGTATGATTCCTGCTTTGGGTGCAGGAGGTCCCGGGTTCAAATCCCGGACGAGCCCTGCCATTCTGACCGTGCTGAAGAGTAGGTGGAACTCAGCCCCGGTTGCAGCTCCTCAATGAAGAGTAGACGCCTGTTATAGCACGTGGATATAACAAGAATGCGGCACCAGTAAAGTACGTAGGTGGAATTCGGTAGAAAAGCAGACGGTAATTTTGCATGCAACGGAAAACAAGGTTGTCTTTGCGGGATATGTGCACCGTGAGTGGAGATTCAGCTTAATTGTGCGACAGTCTACCCTCATCTTACTAGCGACGGCAACAACCAAGGGGTGGCATGTAAGATTGAGCGTGGCTAAGAGTTTCTCATTATTAGTTAGCATCACACTTTGACAGAGCTGTGACAAGGCGAGTAGGGTGAGCTCAGGAAAGCCAGTAGCAAGCGCACTTGAAGTAGCCCAGAAGAACCGGATTATAAATTTTGCCAGCCATAATGGAGCTAGGGGCGTTCTCAGTTACCAAATACCGGTGCAATAAGAGAGCAACAGTATTTGACCGTAAAATGACGCCCTATCCGTCTAGCATACGACATTGCTTGTCTCTGCATACGCGGACGTGAGGTCATCTCGGAAATGAAATCCGAAATATAGATTAAAATTGTTGTGTTCCCGCCCGGGATCGAACCGGGGACCTTCTGCGTGTAAAGCAGACGTGATAACCGCTACACCACGGAAACGACGGTTCTTTTCATGTACCACCCGCAGACTCGTAATAGCAACAGTTTGTCTTCTGTGTTAGCAAGGGCATCGGCTACGAGCTCCCTCCGATTCGTGAAGTTCCTGTAGTAAAAGACGTCGATGGAAACAATCCAACCGCGACAGACAGGGAGAACGCTGGCTGAGCTGCAGCCCTACATGGTGAGACCATCAAAGGTGGCGTCATTCACATGCAGTGCGTTTTCGGAACGAATAGGCTCGTTGGTCTAGGGGTATGATTCCTGCTTCGGGTGCAGGAGGTCCCGGGTTCGAATCCCGGACGAGCCCTTGCGTTTTGTACAACGGTGCGGTAACAAATCGCATGGCGGCGGCTGTTTCGCGCATTTCCAGGCCTCCAAGTCAGCGCTAAAATCCGACAACCAGTTCTGAAACCGTTTCATGTTTCATTTGAGCCATGTGCACCCTGCTGATGGAACGTTTGAAGTTGATTTAAATGGTCACAGTAGAGATCGTAGCAAGTGTCTTGCTGAGTGCGACGAAAACGGGTTTCCGCCCGCAATCGAGCCGGGGACCTTCTGCGTGTTAGGCACGGCGCCTGGGCTCGGCGGCAGCTGCTGCTCTTTCCTTCCTTACGAGATACCGTCGATTCGCGCAGTCGTTATTGCAAAAGATGTCACCAAAGGCAATCGCTTCGTTAGCGGCACGGTGCCTGGGCTCGGCGGCAGCTCTACATGGAGGCACCAGCAGCCCAGCCAGGCCGCCGTCGGCACCGGTGCGCCACAGCCCAAGGAGTCGGCGGCCGCCCTGCAATGCCCCTGTCGTTGCATATTCCACCCGCCTCATATCCTCCCCATGTCTGACTCACTACCCCAAATGACACTGCAGTGGACGTGCTTATTACTATCGCTTTTGGAAGAACCAAGGCGCAGTATTCTAGTGTCGAACCGGTACTGCAAATTGGGATTAAGCAAAAATTTATTGTGTGGTCGAGCGACAGCTTCGGCTCGCTCTTCCTACATGATCGCTTCTTGTGCGGAATAATTCCTAGCTCGCCGATGGCTTCAGAGTTGGTCTTCTCGAAGTTTTGCTTTCGCACTGCATTCCGCAATCTTTTCGTTATGAGTTGTGTGCTTCGGTTTCCCGACTTTCTTGTGTTTAGTGCGTTTGGCTTCTCTTAACCCTTAGCCACCGCTTGCCGAAATTTCCACACTATCATCTGTCGATCTGCAGAGCTCGATGAAGGCATCGCGGCCGTTCCTGAGCTCGTGGAACGGTCGAATCTGTAGTTGTTTCCAGATCTCTCCCACACAACGGCCTCCCAGAAGCTTGGATTACAGAAGTACGCCACTACTCCCAGCCGGAGATTCACGATTGAAAGCAGAATGACATGAGCTACACGCAGCTCCGATTTTTTTTTTGTGTCTGACCTACTTTGAAAGACTTTGTAGTCGATTTACTTACTACTATCGCTGTTGGAAACCAGGTGATAACCGCACAGTATTCTAGAGACGATGAGGTAATGAAAATTTAGAATAAGTAAAACAGTATCAAAAGAAGTTGTGTGGTGGAGCAGCACATGCAATTCACGCTTCCTAGATATTCGTTACTGCATAGAATAATTCTTTTGTCTGCGGCGTCTTCAGTATCCGTCTTCTGGAAATTTTGCTTGCAGTATATTGTGCAATCTTTTCGTTACGAGTTGGTGCCTGGTTTCCCGATGTTCTTTTGTTTAGTGCATTCGCCTTCTCTTAACCCTGAGAAACCACATACCGAAACTGAGGCACTGCCGGCTGTTCATAAGCAGTGCTCGATGCAGTTATTTCGCTTTTTATTCGTTGCCTTTAATATTCTTCTCATCAGTGGTGAGTGCTGCCTGCAGAAAGCGTTTATCTTGCGAATTCACGTGAAAGTTTGTGTTCCCTGTGAGGCGCACTACTTGGGATTAACTTGACTGCTCCAGCCAGGTGGCTCGTTGGTCTAGGGGTATGATTCCTGCTTTGGGTGCAGGAGGTCCCGGGTTCAAATCCCGGACGAGCCCTGCCATTCTGACCGTGCTGAAGAGTAGGTGGAACTCAGCCCCGGTTGCAGCTCCTCAATGAAGAGTAGACGCCTGTTATAGCACGTGGATATAACAAGAATGCGGCACCAGTAAAGTACGTAGGTGGAATTCGGTAGAAAAGCAGACGGTAATTTTGCATGCAACGGAAAACAAGGTTGTCTTTGCGGGATATGTGCACCGTGAGTGGAGATTCAGCTTAATTGTGCGACAGTCTACCCTCATCTTACTAGCGACGGCAACAACCAAGGGGTGGCATGTAAGATTGAGCGTGGCTAAGAGTTTCTCATTATTAGTTAGCATCACACTTTGACAGAGCTGTGACAAGGCGAGTAGGGTGAGCTCAGGAAAGCCAGTAGCAAGCGCACTTGAAGTAGCCCAGAAGAACCGGATTATAAATTTTGCCAGCCATAATGGAGCTAGGGGCGTTCTCAGTTACCAAATACCGGTGCAATAAGAGAGCAACAGTATTTGACCGTAAAATGACGCCCTATCCGTCTAGCATACGACATTGCTTGTCTCTGCATACGCGGACGTGAGGTCATCTCGGAAATGAAATCCGAAATATAGATTAAAATTGTTGTGTTCCCGCCCGGGATCGAACCGGGGACCTTCTGCGTGTAAAGCAGACGTGATAACCGCTACACCACGGAAACGACGGTTCTTTTCATGTACCACCCGCAGACTCGTAATAGCAACAGTTTGTCTTCTGTGTTAGCAAGGGCATCGGCTACGAGCTCCCTCCGATTCGTGAAGTTCCTGTAGTAAAAGACGTCGATGGAAACAATCCAACCGCGACAGACAGGGAGAACGCTGGCTGAGCTGCAGCCCTACATGGTGAGACCATCAAAGGTGGCGTCATTCACATGCAGTGCGTTTTCGGAACGAATAGGCTCGTTGGTCTAGGGGTATGATTCCTGCTTCGGGTGCAGGAGGTCCCGGGTTCGAATCCCGGACGAGCCCTTGCGTTTTGTACAACGGTGCGGTAACAAATCGCATGGCGGCGGCTGTTTCGCGCATTTCCAGGCCTCCAAGTCAGCGCTAAAATCCGACAACCAGTTCTGAAACCGTTTCATGTTTCATTTGAGCCATGTGCACCCTGCTGATGGAACGTTTGAAGTTGATTTAAATGGTCACAGTAGAGATCGTAGCAAGTGTCTTGCTGAGTGCGACGAAAACGGGTTTCCGCCCGCAATCGAGCCGGGGACCTTCTGCGTGTTAGGCACGGCGCCTGGGCTCGGCGGCAGCTGCTGCTCTTTCCTTCCTTACGAGATACCGTCGATTCGCGCAGTCGTTATTGCAAAAGATGTCACCAAAGGCAATCGCTTCGTTAGCGGCACGATGCCTGGGCTCGGCGGCAGCTCTACATGGAGGCACCAGCAGCCCAGCCAGGCCGCCGCCGGCACCGGTGCGCCACAGCCCAAGGAGTCGGCGGCCGCCCTGCAATGCCCCTGTCGTTGCATATTCCACCCGCCTCATATCCTCCACATGTCTGACTCACTACCCCAAATGACACTGCAGTGGACGTGCTTATTACTATCGCTTTTGGAAGAACCAAGGCGCAGTATTCTAGTGTCGAACCGGTACTGCAAATTGGGATTAAGCAAAAATTTATTGTGTGGTCGAGCGACAGCTTCGGCTCGCTCTTCCTACATGATCGCTTCTTGTGCGGAATAATTCCTAGCTCGCCGATGGCTTCAGAGTTGGTCTTCTCGAAGTTTTGCTTTCGCACTGCATTCCGCAATCTTTTCGTTATGAGTTGTGTGCTTCGGTTTCCCGACTTTCTTGTGTTTAGTGCGTTTGGCTTCTCTTAACCCTTAGCCACCGCTTGCCGAAATTTCCACACTATCATCTGTCGATCTGCAGAGCTCGATGAAGGCATCGCGGCCGTTCCTGAGCTCGTGGAACGGTCGAATCTGTAGTTGTTTCCAGATCTCTCCCACACAACGGCCTCCCAGAAGCTTGGATTACAGAAGTACGCCACTACTCCCAGCCGGAGATTCACGATTGAAAGCAGAATGACATGAGCTACACGCAGCTCCGATTTTTTTTTTGTGTCTGACCTACTTTGAAAGACTTTGTAGTCGATTTACTTACTACTATCGCTGTTGGAAACCAGGTGATAACCGCACAGTATTCTAGAGACGATGAGGTAATGAAAATTTAGAATAAGTAAAACAGTATCAAAAGAAGTTGTGTGGTGGAGCAGCACATGCAATTCACGCTTCCTAGATATTCGTTACTGCATAGAATAATTCTTTTGTCTGCGGCGTCTTCAGTATCCGTCTTCTGGAAATTTTGCTTGCAGTATATTGTGCAATCTTTTCGTTACGAGTTGGTGCCTGGTTTCCCGATGTTCTTTTGTTTAGTGCATTCGCCTTCTCTTAACCCTGAGAAACCACATACCGAAACTGAGGCACTGCCGGCTGTTCATAAGCAGTGCTCGATGCAGTTATTTCGCTTTTTATTCGTTGCCTTTAATATTCTTCTCATCAGTGGTGAGTGCTGCCTGCAGAAAGCGTTTATCTTGCGAATTCACGTGAAAGTTTGTGTTCCCTGTGAGGCGCACTACTTGGGATTAACTTGACTGCTCCAGCCAGGTGGCTAGTTGGTCTAGGGGTATGATTCCTGCTTTGGGTGCAGGAGGTCCCGGGTTCAAATCCCGGACGAGCCCTGCCATTTTGACCGTGCTGAAGAGTAGGTGGAACTCAGCCCCAGTTGCAGCTCCTCAATGAAGAGTAGACGCCTGTTATAGCACGTGGATATAACAAGAATGCGGCACCAGTAAAGTACGTAGGTGGAATTCGGTAGAAAAGCAGACGGTAATTTTGCATGCAACGGAAAACAAGGTTGTCTTTGCGGGATATGTGCACCGTGAGTGGAGATTCAGCTTAATTGTGCGACAGTCTACCCTCATCTTACTAGCGACGGCAACAACCAAGGGGTGGCATGTAAGATTGAGCGTGGCTAAGAGTTTCTCATTATTAGTTAGCATCACACTTTGACAGAGCTGTGACAAGGCGAGTAGGGTGAGCTCAGGAAAGCCAGTAGCAAGCGCACTTGAAGTAGCCCTGAAGAACCGGATTATAAATTTTGCCAGCCATAATGGAGCTAGGGGCGTTCTCAGTTACCAAATACCGGTGCAATAAGAGAGCAACAGTATTTGACCGTAAAATGACGCCCTATCCGTCTAGCATACGACATTGCTTGTCTCTGCATACGCGGACGTGAGGTCATCTCGGAAATGAAATCCGAAATATAGATTAAAATCGTTGTGTTCCCGCCCGGGATCGAACCGGGGACCTTCTGCGTGTAAAGCAGACGTGATAACCGCTACACCACGGAAACGACGGTTCTTTTCATGTACCACCCGGAGACTCGTAATAGCAACAGTTTGTCTTCTGTGTTAGCAAGGGCATCGGCTACGAGCTCCCTCCGATTCGTGAAGTTCCTGTAGTAAAAGACGTCGATGGAAACAATCCAACCGCGACAGACAGGGAGAACGCTGGCTGAGCTGCAGCCCTACATGGTGAGACCATCAAAGGTGGCGTCATTCACATGCAGTGCGTTTTCGGAACG
This sequence comes from Schistocerca piceifrons, assembly GCF_021461385.2. Lineage (NCBI taxonomy): Eukaryota > Metazoa > Arthropoda > Insecta > Orthoptera > Acrididae > Schistocerca > Schistocerca piceifrons. Next base: position 84,041 of record NW_025728763.1, read on the forward strand.
AATAGGCTCGTTGGTCTAGGGGTATGATTCCTGCTTCGGGTGCAGGAGGTCCCGGGTTCAAATCCCGGACGAGCCCTTGCGTTTTGTACAACGGTGCGGTAACAAATCGCATGGCGGCGGCTGTTTCGCGCATTTCCAGGCCTCCAAGTCAGCGCTAAAATCCGACAACCAGTTCTGAAACCGTTTCATGTTTCATTTGAGCCATGTGCACCCTGCTGATGGAACGTTTGAAGTTGATTTAAATGGTCACAGTAGAGATCGTAGCAAGTGTCTTGCTGAGTGCGACGAAAACGGGTTTCCGCCCGCAATCGAGCCGGGGACCTTCTGCGTGTTAGGCACGGCGCCTGGGCTCGGCGGCAGCTGCTGCTCTTTCCTTCCTTACGAGATACCGTCGATTCGCGCAGTCGTTATTGCAAAAGATGTCACCAAAGGCAATCGCTTCGTTAGCGGCACGGTGCCTGGGCTCGGCGGCAGCTCTACATGGAGGCACCAGCAGCCCAGCCAGGCCGCCGTCGGCACCGGTGCGCCACAGCCCAAGGAGTCGGCGGCCGCCCTGCAATGCCCCTGTCGTTGCATATTCCACCCGCCTCATATCCTCCCCATGTCTGACTCACTACCCCAAATGACACTGCAGTGGACGTGCTTATTACTATCGCTTTTGGAAGAACCAAGGCGCAGTATTCTAGTGTCGAACCGGTACTGCAAATTGGGATTAAGCAAAAATTTATTGTGTGGTCGAGCGACAGCTTCGGCTCGCTCTTCCTACATGATCGCTTCTTGTGCGGAATAATTCCTAGCTCGCCGATGGCTTCAGAGTTGGTCTTCTCGAAGTTTTGCTTTCGCACTGCATTCCGCAATCTTTTCGTTATGAGTTGTGTGCTTCGGTTTCCCGACTTTCTTGTGTTTAGTGCGTTTGGCTTCTCTTAACCCTTAGCCACCGCTTGCCGAAATTTCCACACTATCATCTGTCGATCTGCAGAGCTCGATGAAGGCATCGCGGCCGTTCCTGAGCTCGTGGAACGGTCGAATCTGTAGTTGTTTCCAGATCTCTCCCACACAACGGCCTCCCAGAAGCTTGGATTACAGAAGTACGCCACTACTCCCAGCCGGAGATTCACGATTGAAAGCAGAATGACATGAGCTACACGCAGCTCCGATTTTTTTTTTGTGTCTGACCTACTTTGAAAGACTTTGTAGTCGATTTACTTACTACTATCGCTGTTGGAAACCAGGTGATAACCGCACAGTATTCTAGAGACGATGAGGTAATGAAAATTTAGAATAAGTAAAACAGTATCAAAAGAAGTTGTGTGGTGGAGCAGCACATGCAATTCACGCTTCCTAGATATTCGTTACTGCATAGAATAATTCTTTTGTCTGCGGCGTCTTCAGTATCCGTCTTCTGGAAATTTTGCTTGCAGTATATTGTGCAATCTTTTCGTTACGAGTTGGTGCCTGGTTTCCCGATGTTCTTTTGTTTAGTGCATTCGCCTTCTCTTAACCCTGAGAAACCACATACCGAAACTGAGGCACTGCCGGCTGTTCATAAGCAGTGCTCGATGCAGTTATTTCGCTTTTTATTCGTTGCCTTTAATATTCTTCTCATCAGTGGTGAGTGCTGCCTGCAGAAAGCGTTTATCTTGCGAATTCACGTGAAAGTTTGTGTTCCCTGTGAGGCGCACTACTTGGGATTAACTTGACTGCTCCAGCCAGGTGGCTCGTTGGTCTAGGGGTATGATTCCTGCTTTGGGTGCAGGAGGTCCCGGGTTCAAATCCCGGACGAGCCCTGCCATTCTGACCGTGCTGAAGAGTAGGTGGAACTCAGCCCCGGTTGCAGCTCCTCAATGAAGAGTAGACGCCTGTTATAGCACGTGGATATAACAAGAATGCGGCACCAGTAAAGTACGTAGGTGGAATTCGGTAGAAAAGCAGACGGTAATTTTGCATGCAACGGAAAACAAGGTTGTCTTTGCGGGATATGTGCACCGTGAGTGGAGATTCAGCTTAATTGTGCGACAGTCTACCCTCATCTTACTAGCGACGGCAACAACCAAGGGGTGGCATGTAAGATTGAGCGTGGCTAAGAGTTTCTCATTATTAGTTAGCATCACACTTTGACAGAGCTGTGACAAGGCGAGTAGGGTGAGCTCAGGAAAGCCAGTAGCAAGCGCACTTGAAGTAGCCCTGAAGAACCGGATTATAAATTTTGCCAGCCATAATGGAGCTAGGGGCGTTCTCAGTTACCAAATACCGGTGCAATAAGAGAGCAACAGTATTTGACCGTAAAATGACGCCCTATCCGTCTAGCATACGACATTGCTTGTCTCTGCATACGCGGACGTGAGGTCATCTCGGAAATGAAATCCGAAATATAGATTAAAATTGTTGTGTTCCCGCCCGGGATCGAACCGGGGACCTTCTGCGTGTAAAGCAGACGTGATAACCGCTACACCACGGAAACGACGGTTCTTTTCATGTACCACCCGGAGACTCGTAATAGCAACAGTTTGTCTTCTGTGTTAGCAAGGGCATCGGCTACGAGCTCCCTCCGATTCGTGAAGTTCCTGTAGTAAAAGACGTCGATGGAAACAATCCAACCGCGACAGACAGGGAGAACGCTGGCTGAGCTGCAGCCCTACATGGTGAGACCATCAAAGGTGGCGTCATTCACATGCAGTGCGTTTTCGGAACGAATAGGCTCGTTGGTCTAGGGGTATGATTCCTGCTTCGGGTGCAGGAGGTCCCGGGTTCAAATCCCGGACGAGCCCTTGCGTTTTGTACAACGGTGCGGTAACAAATCGCATGGCGGCGGCTGTTTCGCGCATTTCCAGGCCTCCAAGTCAGCGCTAAAATCCGACAACCAGTTCTGAAACCGTTTCATGTTTCATTTGAGCCATGTGCACCCTGCTGATGGAACGTTTGAAGTTGATTTAAATGGTCACAGTAGAGATCGTAGCAAGTGTCTTGCTGAGTGCGACGAAAACGGGTTTCCGCCCGCAATCGAGCCGGGGACCTTCTGCGTGTTAGGCACGGCGCCTGGGCTCGGCGGCAGCTGCTGCTCTTTCCTTCCTTACGAGATACCGTCGATTCGCGCAGTCGTTATTGCAAAAGATGTCACCAAAGGCAATCGCTTCGTTAGCGGCACGGTGCCTGGGCTCGGCGGCAGCTCTACATGGAGGCACCAGCAGCCCAGCCAGGCCGCCGCCGGCACCGGTGCGCCACAGCCCAAGGAGTCGGCGGCCGCCCTGCAATGCCCCTGTCGTTGCATATTCCACCCGCCTCATATCCTCCCCATGTCTGACTCACTACCCCAAATGACACTGCAGTGGACGTGCTTATTACTATCGCTTTTGGAAGAACCAAGGCGCAGTATTCTAGTGTCGAACCGGTACTGCAAATTGGGATTAAGCAAAAATTTATTGTGTGGTCGAGCGACAGCTTCGGCTCGCTCTTCCTACATGATCGCTTCTTGTGCGGAATAATTCCTAGCTCGCCGATGGCTTCAGAGTTGGTCTTCTCGAAGTTTTGCTTTCGCACTGCATTCCGCAATCTTTTCGTTATGAGTTGTGTGCTTCGGTTTCCCGACTTTCTTGTGTTTAGTGCGTTTGGCTTCTCTTAACCCTTAGCCACCGCTTGCCGAAATTTCCACACTATCATCTGTCGATCTGCAGAGCTCGATGAAGGCATCGCGGCCGTTCCTGAGCTCGTGGAACGGTCGAATCTGTAGTTGTTTCCAGATCTCTCCCACACAACGGCCTCCCAGAAGCTTGGATTACAGAAGTACGCCACTACTCCCAGCCGGAGATTCACGATTGAAAGCAGAATGACATGAGCTACACGCAGCTCCGATTTTTTTTTTGTGTCTGACCTACTTTGAAAGACTTTGTAGTCGATTTACTTACTACTATCGCTGTTGGAAACCAGGTGATAACCGCACAGTATTCTAGAGACGATGAGGTAATGAAAATTTAGAATAAGTAAAACAGTATCAAAAGAAGTTGTGTGGTGGAGCAGCACATGCAATTCACGCTTCCTAGATATTCGTTACTGCATAGAATAATTCTTTTGTCTGCGGCGTCTTCAGTATCCGTCTTCTGGAAATTTTGCTTGCAGTATATTGTGCAATCTTTTCGTTACGAGTTGGTGCCTGGTTTCCCGATGTTCTTTTGTTTAGTGCATTCGCCTTCTCTTAACCCTGAGAAACCACATACCGAAACTGAGGCACTGCCGGCTGTTCATAAGCAGTGCTCGATGCAGTTATTTCGCTTTTTATTCGTTGCCTTTAATATTCTTCTCATCAGTGGTGAGTGCTGCCTGCAGAAAGCGTTTATCTTGCGAATTCACGTGAAAGTTTGTGTTCCCTGTGAGGCGCACTACTTGGGATTAACTTGACTGCTCCAGCCAGGTGGCTCGTTGGTCTAGGGGTATGATTCCTGCTTTGGGTGCAGGAGGTCCCGGGTTCAAATCCCGGACGAGCCCTGCCATTTTGACCGTGCTGAAGAGTAGGTGGAACTCAGCCCCGGTTGCAGCTCCTCAATGAAGAGTAGACGCCTGTTATAGCACGTGGATATAACAAGAATGCGGCACCAGTAAAGTACGTAGGTGGAATTCGGTAGAAAAGCAGACGGTAATTTTGCATGCAACGGAAAACAAGGTTGTCTTTGCGGGATATGTGCACCGTGAGTGGAGATTCAGCTTAATTGTGCGACAGTCTACCCTCATCTTACTAGCGACGGCAACAACCAAGGGGTGGCATGTAAGATTGAGCGTGGCTAAGAGTTTCTCATTATTAGTTAGCATCACACTTTGACAGAGCTGTGACAAGGCGAGTAGGGTGAGCTCAGGAAAGCCAGTAGCAAGCGCACTTGAAGTAGCCCAGAAGAACCGGATTATAAATTTTGCCAGCCATAATGGAGCTAGGGGCGTTCTCAGTTACCAAATACCGGTGCAATAAGAGAGCAACAGTATTTGACCGTAAAATGACGCCCTATCCGTCTAGCATACGACATTGCTTGTCTCTGCATACGCGGACGTGAGGTCATCTCGGAAATGAAATCCGAAATATAGATTAAAATTGTTGTGTTCCCGCCCGGGATCGAACCGGGGACCTTCTGCGTGTAAAGCAGACGTGATAACCGCTACACCACGGAAACGACGGTTCTTTTCATGTACCACCCGGAGACTCGTAATAGCAACAGTTTGTCTTCTGTGTTAGCAAGGGCATCGGCTACGAGCTCCCTCCGATTCGTGAAGTTCCTGTAGTAAAAGACGTCGATGGAAACAATCCAACCGCGACAGACAGGGAGAACGCTGGCTGAGCTGCAGCCCTACATGGTGAGACCATCAAAGGTGGCGTCATTCACATGCAGTGCGTTTTCGGAACGAATAGGCTCGTTGGTCTAGGGGTATGATTCCTGCTTCGGGTGCAGGAGGTCCCGGGTTCAAATCCCGGACGAGCCCTTGCGTTTTGTACAACGGTGCGGTAACAAATCGCATGGCGGCGGCTGTTTCGCGCATTTCCAGGCCTCCAAGTCAGCGCTAAAATCCGACAACCAGTTCTGAAACCGTTTCATGTTTCATTTGAGCCATGTGCACCCTGCTGATGGAACGTTTGAAGTTGATTTAAATGGTCACAGTAGAGATCGTAGCAAGTGTCTTGCTGAGTGCGACGAAAACGGGTTTCCGCCCGCAATCGAGCCGGGGACCTTCTGCGTGTTAGGCACGGCGCCTGGGCTCGGCGGCAGCTGCTGCTCTTTCCTTCCTTACGAGATACCGTCGATTCGCGCAGTCGTTATTGCAAAAGATGTCACCAAAGGCAATCGCTTCGTTAGCGGCACGGTGCCTGGGCTCGGCGGCAGCTCTACATGGAGGCACCAGCAGCCCAGCCAGGCCGCCGCCGGCACCGGTGCGCCACAGCCCAAGGAGTCGGCGGCCGCCCTGCAATGCCCCTGTCGTTGCATATTCCACCCGCCTCATATCCTCCCCATGTCTGACTCACTACCCCAAATGACACTGCAGTGGACGTGCTTATTACTATCGCTTTTGGAAGAACCAAGGCGCAGTATTCTAGTGTCGAACCGGTACTGCAAATTGGGATTAAGCAAAAATTTATTGTGTGGTCGAGCGACAGCTTCGGCTCGCTCTTCCTACATGATCGCTTCTTGTGCGGAATAATTCCTAGCTCGCCGATGGCTTCAGAGTTGGTCTTCTCGAAGTTTTGCTTTCGCACTGCATTCCGCAATCTTTTCGTTATGAGTTGTGTGCTTCGGTTTCCCGACTTTCTTGTGTTTAGTGCGTTTGGCTTCTCTTAACCCTTAGCCACCGCTTGCCGAAATTTCCACACTATCATCTGTCGATCTGCAGAGCTCGATGAAGGCATCGCGGCCGTTCCTGAGCTCGTGGAACGGTCGAATCTGTAGTTGTTTCCAGATCTCTCCCACACAACGGCCTCCCAGAAGCTTGGATTACAGAAGTACGCCACTACTCCCAGCCGGAGATTCACGATTGAAAGCAGAATGACATGAGCTACACGCAGCTCCGATTTTTTTTTTGTGTCTGACCTACTTTGAAAGACTTTGTAGTCGATTTACTTACTACTATCGCTGTTGGAAACCAGGTGATAACCGCACAGTATTCTAGAGACGATGAGGTAATGAAAATTTAGAATAAGTAAAACAGTATCAAAAGAAGTTGTGTGGTGGAGCAGCACATGCAATTCACGCTTCCTAGATATTCGTTACTGCATAGAATAATTCTTTTGTCTGCGGCGTCTTCAGTATCCGTCTTCTGGAAATTTTGCTTGCAGTATATTGTGCAATCTTTTCGTTACGAGTTGGTGCCTGGTTTCCCGATGTTCTTTTGTTTAGTGCATTCGCCTTCTCTTAACCCTGAGAAACCACATACCGAAACTGAGGCACTGCCGGCTGTTCATAAGCAGTGCTCGATGCAGTTATTTCGCTTTTTATTCGTTGCCTTTAATATTCTTCTCATCAGTGGTGAGTGCTGCCTGCAGAAAGCGTTTATCTTGCGAATTCACGTGAAAGTTTGTGTTCCCTGTGAGGCGCACTACTTGGGATTAACTTGACTGCTCCAGCCAGGTGGCTCGTTGGTCTAGGGGTATGATTCCTGCTTTGGGTGCAGGAGGTCCCGGGTTCAAATCCCGGACGAGCCCTGCCATTTTGACCGTGCTGAAGAGTAGGTGGAACTCAGCCCCGGTTGCAGCTCCTCAATGAAGAGTAGACGCCTGTTATAGCACGTGGATATAACAAGAATGCGGCACCAGTAAAGTACGTAGGTGGAATTCGGTAGAAAAGCAGACGGTAATTTTGCATGCAACGGAAAACAAGGTTGTCTTTGCGGGATATGTGCACCGTGAGTGGAGATTCAGCTTAATTGTGCGACAGTCTACCCTCATCTTACTAGCGACGGCAACAACCAAGGGGTGGCATGTAAGATTGAGCGTGGCTAAGAGTTTCTCATTATTAGTTAGCATCACACTTTGACAGAGCTGTGACAAGGCGAGTAGGGTGAGCTCAGGAAAGCCAGTAGCAAGCGCACTTGAAGTAGCCCAGAAGAACCGGATTATAAATTTTGCCAGCCATAATGGAGCTAGGGGCGTTCTCAGTTACCAAATACCGGTGCAATAAGAGAGCAACAGTATTTGACCGTAAAATGACGCCCTATCCGTCTAGCATACGACATTGCTTGTCTCTGCATACGCGGACGTGAGGTCATCTCGGAAATGAAATCCGAAATATAGATTAAAATTGTTGTGTTCCCGCCCGGGATCGAACCGGGGACCTTCTGCGTGTAAAGCAGACGTGATAACCGCTACACCACGGAAACGACGGTTCTTTTCATGTACCACCCGGAGACTCGTAATAGCAACAGTTTGTCTTCTGTGTTAGCAAGGGCATCGGCTACGAGCTCCCTCCGATTCGTGAAGTTCCTGTAGTAAAAGACGTCGATGGAAACAATCCAACCGCGACAGACAGGGAGAACGCTGGCTGAGCTGCAGCCCTACATGGTGAGACCATCAAAGGTGGCGTCATTCACATGCAGTGCGTTTTCGGAACGAATAGGCTCGTTGGTCTAGGGGTATGATTCCTGCTTCGGGTGCAGGAGGTCCCGGGTTCAAATCCCGGACGAGCCCTTGCGTTTTGTACAACGGTGCGGTAACAAATCGCATGGCGGCGGCTGTTTCGCGCATTTCCAGGCCTCCAAGTCAGCGCTAAAATCCGACAACCAGTTCTGAAACCGTTTCATGTTTCATTTGAGCCATGTGCACCCTGCTGATGGAACGTTTGAAGTTGATTTAAATGGTCACAGTAGAGATCGTAGCAAGTGTCTTGCTGAGTGCGACGAAAACGGGTTTCCGCCCGCAATCGAGCCGGGGACCTTCTGCGTGTTAGGCACGGCGCCTGGGCTCGGCGGCAGCTGCTGCTCTTTCCTTCCTTACGAGATACCGTCGATTCGCGCAGTCGTTATTGCAAAAGATGTCACCAAAGGCAATCGCTTCGTTAGCGGCACGGTGCCTGGGCTCGGCGGCAGCTCTACATGGAGGCACCAGCAGCCCAGCCAGGCCGCCGCCGGCACCGGTGCGCCACAGCCCAAGGAGTCGGCGGCCGCCCTGCAATGCCCCTGTCGTTGCATATTCCACCCGCCTCATATCCTCCCCATGTCTGACTCACTACCCCAAATGACACTGCAGTGGACGTGCTTATTACTATCGCTTTTGGAAGAACCAAGGCGCAGTATTCTAGTGTCGAACCGGTACTGCAAATTGGGATTAAGCAAAAATTTATTGTGTGGTCGAGCGACAGCTTCGGCTCGCTCTTCCTACATGATCGCTTCTTGTGCGGAATAATTCCTAGCTCGCCGATGGCTTCAGAGTTGGTCTTCTCGAAGTTTTGCTTTCGCACTGCATTCCGCAATCTTTTCGTTATGAGTTGTGTGCTTCGGTTTCCCGACTTTCTTGTGTTTAGTGCGTTTGGCTTCTCTTAACCCTTAGCCACCGCTTGCCGAAATTTCCACACTATCATCTGTCGATCTGCAGAGCTCGATGAAGGCATCGCGGCCGTTCCTGAGCTCGTGGAACGGTCGAATCTGTAGTTGTTTCCAGATCTCTCCCACACAACGGCCTCCCAGAAGCTTGGATTACAGAAGTACGCCACTACTCCCAGCCGGAGATTCACGATTGAAAGCAGAATGACATGAGCTACACGCAGCTCCGATTTTTTTTTTTGTGTCTGACCTACTTTGAAAGACTTTGTAGTCGATTTACTTACTACTATCGCTGTTGGAAACCAGGTGATAACCGCACAGTATTCTAGAGACGATGAGGTAATGAAAATTTAGAATAAGTAAAACAGTATCAAAAGAAGTTGTGTGGTGGAGCAGCACATGCAATTCACGCTTCCTAGATATTCGTTACTGCATAGAATAATTCTTTTGTCTGCGGCGTCTTCAGTATCCGTCTTCTGGAAATTTTGCTTGCAGTATATTGTGCAATCTTTTCGTTACGAGTTGGTGCCTGGTTTCCCGATGTTCTTTTGTTTAGTGCATTCGCCTTCTCTTAACCCTGAGAAACCACATACCGAAACTGAGGCACTGCCGGCTGTTCATAAGCAGTGCTCGATGCAGTTATTTCGCTTTTTATTCGTTGCCTTTAATATTCTTCTCATCAGTGGTGAGTGCTGCCTGCAGAAAGCGTTTATCTTGCGAATTCACGTGAAAGTTTGTGTTCCCTGTGAGGCGCACTACTTGGGATTAACTTGACTGCTCCAGCCAGGTGGCTCGTTGGTCTAGGGGTATGATTCCTGCTTTGGGTGCAGGAGGTCCCGGGTTCAAATCCCGGACGAGCCCTGCCATTTTGACCGTGCTGAAGAGTAGGTGGAACTCAGCCCCGGTTGCAGCTCCTCAATGAAGAGTAGACGCCTGTTATAGCACGTGGATATAACAAGAATGCGGCACCAGTAAAGTACGTAGGTGGAATTCGGTAGAAAAGCAGACGGTAATTTTGCATGCAACGGAAAACAAGGTTGTCTTTGCGGGATATGTGCACCGTGAGTGGAGATTCAGCTTAATTGTGCGACAGTCTACCCTCATCTTACTAGCGACGGCAACAACCAAGGGGTGGCATGTAAGATTGAGCGTGGCTAAGAGTTTCTCATTATTAGTTAGCATCACACTTTGACAGAGCTGTGACAAGGCGAGTAGGGTGAGCTCAGGAAAGCCAGTAGCAAGCACACTTGAAGTAGCCCTGAAGAACCGGATTATAAATTTTGCCAGCCATAATGGAGCTAGGGGCGTTCTCAGTTACCAAATACCGGTGCAATAAGAGAGCAACAGTATTTGACCGTAAAATGACGCCCTATCCGTCTAGCATACGACATTGCTTGTCTCTGCATACGCGGACGTGAGGTCATCTCGGAAATGAAATCCGAAATATAGATTAAAATTGTTGTGTTCCCGCCCGGGATCGAACCGGGGACCTTCTGCGCGTAAAGCAGACGTGATAACCGCTACACCACGGAAACGACGGTTCTTTTCATGTACCACCCGGAGACTCGTAATAGCAACAGTTTGTCTTCTGTGTTAGCAAGGGCATCGGCTACGAGCTCCCTCCGATTCGTGAAGTTCCTGTAGTAAAAGACGTCGATGGAAACAATCCAACCGCGACAGACAGGGAGAACGCTGGCTGAGCTGCAGCCCTACATGGTGAGACCATCAAAGGTGGCGTCATTCACATGCAGTGCGTTTTCGGAACGAATAGGCTCGTTGGTCTAGGGGTATGATTCCTGCTTCGGGTGCAGGAGGTCCCGGGTTCAAATCCCGGACGAGCCCTTGCGTTTTGTACAACGGTGCGGTAACAAATCGCATGGCGGCGGCTGTTTCGCGCATTTCCAGGCCTCCAAGTCAGCGCTAAAATCCGACAACCAGTTCTGAAACCGTTTCATGTTTCATTTGAGCCATGTGCACCCTGCTGATGGAACGTTTGAAGTTGATTTAAATGGTCACAGTAGAGATCGTAGCAAGTGTCTTGCTGAGTGCGACGAAAACGGGTTTCCGCCCGCAATCGAGCCGGGGACCTTCTGCGTGTTAGGCACGGCGCCTGGGCTCGGCGGCAGCTGCTGCTCTTTCCTTCCTTACGAGATACCGTCGATTCGCGCAGTCGTTATTGCAAAAGATGTCACCAAAGGCAATCGCTTCGTTAGCGGCACGGTGCCTGGGCTCGGCGGCAGCTCTACATGGAGGCACCAGCAGCCCAGCCAGGCCGCCGCCGGCACCGGTGCGCCACAGCCCAAGGAGTCGGCGGCCGCCCTGCAATGCCCCTGTCGTTGCATATTCCACCCGCCTCATATCCTCTCCATGTCTGACTCACTACCCCAAATGACACTGCAGTGGACGTGCTTATTACTATCGCTTTTGGAAGAACCAAGGCGCAGTATTCTAGTGTCGAACCGGTACTGCAAATTGGGATTAAGCAAAAATTTATTGTGTGGTCGAGCGACAGCTTCGGCTCGCTCTTCCTACATGATCGCTTCTTGTGCGGAATAATTCCTAGCTCGCCGATGGCTTCAGAGTTGGTCTTCTCGAAGTTTTGCTTTCGCACTGCATTCCGCAATCTTTTCGTTATGAGTTGTGTGCTTCGGTTTCCCGACTTTCTTGTGTTTAGTGCGTTTGGCTTCTCTTAACCCTTAGCCACCGCTTGCCGAAATTTCCACACTATCATCTGTCGATCTGCAGAGCTCGATGAAGGCATCGCGGCCGTTCCTGAGCTCGTGGAACGGTCGAATCTGTAGTTGTTTCCAGATCTCTCCCACACAACGGCCTCCCAGAAGCTTGGATTACAGAAGTACGCCACTACTCCCAGCCGGAGATTCACGATTGAAAGCAGAATGACATGAGCTACACGCAGCTCCGATTTTTTTTTTGTGTCTGACCTACTTTGAAAGACTTTGTAGTCGATTTACTTACTACTATCGCTGTTGGAAACCAGGTGATAACCGCACAGTATTCTAGAGACGATGAGGTAATGAAAATTTAGAATAAGTAAAACAGTATCAAAAGAAGTTGTGTGGTGGAGCAGCACATGCAATTCACGCTTCCTAGATATTCGTTACTGCATAGAATAATTCTTTTGTCTGCGGCGTCTTCAGTATCCGTCTTCTGGAAATTTTGCTTGCAGTATATTGTGCAATCTTTTCGTTACGAGTTGGTGCCTGGTTTCCCGATGTTCTTTTGTTTAGTGCATTCGCCTTCTCTTAACCCTGAGAAACCACATACCGAAACTGAGGCACTGCCGGCTGTTCATAAGCAGTGCTCGATGCAGTTATTTCGCTTTTTATTCGTTGCCTTTAATATTCTTCTCATCAGTGGTGAGTGCTGCCTGCAGAAAGCGTTTATCTTGCGAATTCACGTGAAAGTTTGTGTTCCCTGTGAGGCGCACTACTTGGGATTAACTTGACTGCTCCAGCCAGGTGGCTCGTTGGTCTAGGGGTATGATTCCTGCTTTGGGTGCAGGAGGTCCCGGGTTCAAATCCCGGACGAGCCCTGCCATTTTGACCGTGCTGAAGAGTAGGTGGAACTCAGCCCCGGTTGCAGCTCCTCAATGAAGAGTAGACGCCTGTTATAGCACGTGGATATAACAAGAATGCGGCACCAGTAAAGTACGTAGGTGGAATTCGGTAGAAAAGCAGACGGTAATTTTGCATGCAACGGAAAACAAGGTTGTCTTTGCGGGATATGTGCACCGTGAGTGGAGATTCAGCTTAATTGTGCGACAGTCTACCCTCATCTTACTAGCGACGGCAACAACCAAGGGGTGGCATGTAAGATTGAGCGTGGCTAAGAGTTTCTCATTATTAGTTAGCATCACACTTTGACAGAGCTGTGACAAGGCGAGTAGGGTGAGCTCAGGAAAGCCAGTAGCAAGCGCACTTGAAGTAGCCCTGAAGAACCGGATTATAAATTTTGCCAGCCATAATGGAGCTAGGGGCGTTCTCAGTTACCAAATACCGGTGCAATAAGAGAGCAACAGTATTTGACCGTAAAATGACGCCCTATCCGTCTAGCATACGACATTGTTTGTCTCTGCATACGCGGACGTGAGGTCATCTCGGAAATGAAATCCGAAATATAGATTAAAATTGTTGTGTTCCCGCCCGGGATCGAACCGGGGACCTTCTGCGTGTAAAGCAGACGTGATAACCGCTACACCACGGAAACGACGGTTCTTTTCATGTACCACCCGGAGACTCGTAATAGCAACAGTTTGTCTTCTGTGTTAGCAAGGGCATCGGCTACGAGCTCCCTCCGATTCGTGAAGTTCCTGTAGTAAAAGACGTCGATGGAAACAATCCAACCGCGACAGACAGGGAGAACGCTGGCTGAGCTGCAGCCCTACATGGTGAGACCATCAAAGGTGGCGTCATTCACATGCAGTGCGTTTTCGGAACGAATAGGCTCGTTGGTCTAGGGGTATGATTCCTGCTTCGGGTGCAGGAGGTCCCGGGTTCAAATCCCGGACGAGCCCTTGCGTTTTGTACAACGGTGCGGTAACAAATCGCATGGCGGCGGCTGTTTCGCGCATTTCCAGGCCTCCAAGTCAGCGCTAAAATCCGACAACCAGTTCTGAAACCGTTTCATGTTTCATTTGAGCCATGTGCACCCTGCTGATGGAACGTTTGAAGTTGATTTAAATGGTCACAGTAGAGATCGTAGCAAGTGTCTTGCTGAGTGCGACGAAAACGGGTTTCCGCCCGCAATCGAGCCGGGGACCTTCTGCGTGTTAGGCACGGCGCCTGGGCTCGGCGGCAGCTGCTGCTCTTTCCTTCCTTACGAGATACCGTCGATTCGCGCAGTCGTTATTGCAAAAGATGTCACCAAAGGCAATCGCTTCGTTAGCGGCACGGTGCCTGGGCTCGGCGGCAGCTCTACATGGAGGCACCAGCAGCCCAGCCAGGCCGCCGCCGGCACCGGTGCGCCACAGCCCAAGGAGTCGGCGGCCGCCCTGCAATGCCCCTGTCGTTGCATATTCCACCCGCCTCATATCCTCCCCATGTCTGACTCACTACCCCAAATGACACTGCAGTGGACGTGCTTATTACTATCGCTTTTGGAAGAACCAAGGCGCAGTATTCTAGTGTCGAACCGGTACTGCAAATTGGGATTAAGCAAAAATTTATTGTGTGGTCGAGCGACAGCTTCGGCTCGCTCTTCCTACATGATCGCTTCTTGTGCGGAATAATTCCTAGCTCGCCGATGGCTTCAGAGTTGGTCTTCTCGAAGTTTTGCTTTCGCACTGCATTCCGCAATCTTTTCGTTATGAGTTGTGTGCTTCGGTTTCCCGACTTTCTTGTGTTTAGTGCGTTTGGCTTCTCTTAACCCTTAGCCACCGCTTGCCGAAATTTCCACACTATCATCTGTCGATCTGCAGAGCTCGATGAAGGCATCGCGGCCGTTCCTGAGCTCGTGGAACGGTCGAATCTGTAGTTGTTTCCAGATCTCTCCCACACAACGGCCTCCCAGAAGCTTGGATTACAGAAGTACGCCACTACTCCCAGCCGGAGATTCACGATTGAAAGCAGAATGACATGAGCTACACGCAGCTCCGATTTTTTTTTTGTGTCTGACCTACTTTGAAAGACTTTGTAGTCGATTTACTTACTACTATCGCTGTTGGAAACCAGGTGATAACCGCACAGTATTCTAGAGACGATGAGGTAATGAAAATTTAGAATAAGTAAAACAGTATCAAAAGAAGTTGTGTGGTGGAGCAGCACATGCAATTCACGCTTCCTAGATATTCGTTACTGCATAGAATAATTCTTTTGTCTGCGGCGTCTTCAGTATCCGTCTTCTGGAAATTTTGCTTGCAGTATATTGTGCAATCTTTTCGTTACGAGTTGGTGCCTGGTTTCCCGATGTTCTTTTGTTTAGTGCATTCGCCTTCTCTTAACCCTGAGAAACCACATACCGAAACTGAGGCACTGCCGGCTGTTCATAAGCAGTGCTCGATGCAGTTATTTCGCTTTTTATTCGTTGCCTTTAATATTCTTCTCATCAGTGGTGAGTGCTGCCTGCAGAAAGCGTTTATCTTGCGAATTCACGTGAAAGTTTGTGTTCCCTGTGAGGCGCACTACTTGGGATTAACTTGACTGCTCCAGCCAGGTGGCTCGTTGGTCTAGGGGTATGATTCCTGCTTTGGGTGCAGGAGGTCCCGGGTTCAAATCCCGGACGAGCCCTGCCATTTTGACCGTGCTGAAGAGTAGGTGGAACTCAGCCCCGGTTGCAGCTCCTCAATGAAGAGTAGACGCCTGTTATAGCACGTGGATATAACAAGAATGCGGCACCAGTAAAGTACGTAGGTGGAATTCGGTAGAAAAGCAGACGGTAATTTTGCATGCAACGGAAAACAAGGTTGTCTTTGCGGGATATGTGCACCGTGAGTGGAGATTCAGCTTAATTGTGCGACAGTCTACCCTCATCTTACTAGCGACGGCAACAACCAAGGGGTGGCATGTAAGATTGAGCGTGGCTAAGAGTTTCTCATTATTAGTTAGCATCACACTTTGACAGAGCTGTGACAAGGCGAGTAGGGTGAGCTCAGGAAAGCCAGTAGCAAGCGCACTTGAAGTAGCCCTGAAGAACCGGATTATAAATTTTGCCAGCCATAATGGAGCTAGGGGCGTTCTCAGTTACCAAATACCGGTGCAATAAGAGAGCAACAGTATTTGACCGTAAAATGACGCCCTATCCGTCTAGCATACGACATTGCTTGTCTCTGCATACGCGGACGTGAGGTCATCTCGGAAATGAAATCCGAAATATAGATTAAAATTGTTGTGTTCCCGCCCGGGATCGAACCGGGGACCTTCTGCGTGTAAAGCAGACGTGATAACCGCTACACCACGGAAACGACGGTTCTTTTCATGTACCACCCGGAGACTCGTAATAGCAACAGTTTGTCTTCTGTGTTAGCAAGGGCATCGGCTACGAGCTCCCTCCGATTCGTGAAGTTCCTGTAGTAAAAGACGTCGATGGAAACAATCCAACCGCGACAGACAGGGAGAACGCTGGCTGAGCTGCAGCCCTACATGGTGAGACCATCAAAGGTGGCGTCATTCACATGCAGTGCGTTTTCGGAACGAATAGGCTCGTTGGTCTAGGGGTATGATTCCTGCTTCGGGTGCAGGAGGTCCCGGGTTCAAATCCCGGACGAGCCCTTGCGTTTTGTACAACGGTGCGGTAACAAATCGCATGGCGGCGGCTGTTTCGCGCATTTCCAGGCCTCCAAGTCAGCGCTAAAATCCGACAACCAGTTCTGAAACCGTTTCATGTTTCATTTGAGCCATGTGCACCCTGCTGATGGAACGTTTGAAGTTGATTTAAATGGTCACAGTAGAGATCGTAGCAAGTGTCTTGCTGAGTGCGACGAAAACGGGTTTCCGCCCGCAATCGAGCCGGGGACCTTCTGCGTGTTAGGCACGGCGCCTGGGCTCGGCGGCAGCTGCTGCTCTTTCCTTCCTTACGAGATACCGTCGATTCGCGCAGTCGTTATTGCAAAAGATGTCACCAAAGGCAATCGCTTCGTTAGCGGCACGGTGCCTGGGCTCGGCGGCAGCTCTACATGGAGGCACCAGCAGCCCAGCCAGGCCGCCGCCGGCACCGGTGCGCCACAGCCCAAGGAGTCGGCGGCCGCCCTGCAATGCCCCTGTCGTTGCATATTCCACCCGCCTCATATCCTCCCCATGTCTGACTCACTACCCCAAATGACACTGCAGTGGACGTGCTTATTACTATCGCTTTTGGAAGAACCAAGGCGCAGTATTCTAGTGTCGAACCGGTACTGCAAATTGGGATTAAGCAAAAATTTATTGTGTGGTCGAGCGACAGCTTCGGCTCGCTCTTCCTACATGATCGCTTCTTGTGCGGAATAATTCCTAGCTCGCCGATGGCTTCAGAGTTGGTCTTCTCGAAGTTTTGCTTTCGCACTGCATTCCGCAATCTTTTCGTTATGAGTTGTGTGCTTCGGTTTCCCGACTTTCTTGTGTTTAGTGCGTTTGGCTTCTCTTAACCCTTAGCCACCGCTTGCCGAAATTTCCACACTATCATCTGTCGATCTGCAGAGCTCGATGAAGGCATCGCGGCCGTTCCTGAGCTCGTGGAACGGTCGAATCTGTAGTTGTTTCCAGATCTCTCCCACACAACGGCCTCCCAGAAGCTTGGATTACAGAAGTACGCCACTACTCCCAGCCGGAGATTCACGATTGAAAGCAGAATGACATGAGCTACACGCAGCTCCGATTTTTTTTTTGTGTCTGACCTACTTTGAAAGACTTTGTAGTCGATTTACTTACTACTATCGCTGTTGGAAACCAGGTGATAACCGCACAGTATTCTAGAGACGATGAGGTAATGAAAATTTAGAATAAGTAAAACAGTATCAAAAGAAGTTGTGTGGTGGAGCAGCACATGCAATTCACGCTTCCTAGATATTCGTTACTGCATAGAATAATTCTTTTGTCTGCGGCGTCTTCAGTATCCGTCTTCTGGAAATTTTGCTTGCAGTATATTGTGCAATCTTTTCGTTACGAGTTGGTGCCTGGTTTCCCGATGTTCTTTTGTTTAGTGCATTCGCCTTCTCTTAACCCTGAGAAACCACATACCGAAACTGAGGCACTGCCGGCTGTTCATAAGCAGTGCTCGATGCAGTTATTTCGCTTTTTATTCGTTGCCTTTAATATTCTTCTCATCAGTGGTGAGTGCTGCCTGCAGAAAGCGTTTATCTTGCGAATTCACGTGAAAGTTTGTGTTCCCTGTGAGGCGCACTACTTGGGATTAACTTGACTGCTCCAGCCAGGTGGCTCGTTGGTCTAGGGGTATGATTCCTGCTTTGGGTGCAGGAGGTCCCGGGTTCAAATCCCGGACGAGCCCTGCCATTTTGACCGTGCTGAAGAGTAGGTGGAACTCAGCCCCGGTTGCAGCTCCTCAATGAAGAGTAGACGCCTGTTATAGCACGTGGATATAACAAGAATGCGGCACCAGTAAAGTACGTAGGTGGAATTCGGTAGAAAAGCAGACGGTAATTTTGCATGCAACGGAAAACAAGGTTGTCTTTGCGGGATATGTGCACCGTGAGTGGAGATTCAGCTTAATTGTGCGACAGTCTACCCTCATCTTACTAGCGACGGCAACAACCAAGGGGTGGCATGTAAGATTGAGCGTGGCTAAGAGTTTCTCATTATTAGTTAGCATCACACTTTGACAGAGCTGTGACAAGGCGAGTAGGGTGAGCTCAGGAAAGCCAGTAGCAAGCGCACTTGAAGTAGCCCTGAAGAACCGGATTATAAATTTTGCCAGCCATAATGGAGCTAGGGGCGTTCTCAGTTACCAAATACCGGTGCAATAAGAGAGCAACAGTATTTGACCGTAAAATGACGCCCTATCCGTCTAGCATACGACATTGCTTGTCTCTGCATACGCGGACGTGAGGTCATCTCGGAAATGAAATCCGAAATATAGATTAAAATTGTTGTGTTCCCGCCCGGGATCGAACCGGGGACCTTCTGCGTGTAAAGCAGACGTGATAACCGCTACACCACGGAAACGACGGTTCTTTTCATGTACCACCCGGAGACTCGTAATAGCAACAGTTTGTCTTCTGTGTTAGCAAGGGCATCGGCTACGAGCTCCCTCCGATTCGTGAAGTTCCTGTAGTAAAAGACGTCGATGGAAACAATCCAACCGCGACAGACAGGGAGAACGCTGGCTGAGCTGCAGCCCTACATGGTGAGACCATCAAAGGTGGCGTCATTCACATGCAGTGCGTTTTCGGAACGAATAGGCTCGTTGGTCTAGGGGTATGATTCCTGCTTCGGGTGCAGGAGGTCCCGGGTTCAAATCCCGGACGAGCCCTTGCGTTTTGTACAACGGTGCGGTAACAAATCGCATGGCGGCGGCTGTTTCGCGCATTTCCAGGCCTCCAAGTCAGCGCTAAAATCCGACAACCAGTTCTGAAACCGTTTCATGTTTCATTTGAGCCATGTGCACCCTGCTGATGGAACGTTTGAAGTTGATTTAAATGGTCACAGTAGAGATCGTAGCAAGTGTCTTGCTGAGTGCGACGAAAACGGGTTTCCGCCCGCAATCGAGCCGGGGACCTTCTGCGTGTTAGGCACGGCGCCTGGGCTCGGCGGCAGCTGCTGCTCTTTCCTTCCTTACGAGATACCGTCGATTCGCGCAGTCGTTATTGCAAAAGATGTCACCAAAGGCAATCGCTTCGTTAGCGGCACGGTGCCTGGGCTCGGCGGCAGCTCTACATGGAGGCACCAGCAGCCCAGCCAGGCCGCCGCCGGCACCGGTGCGCCACAGCCCAAGGAGTCGGCGGCCGCCCTGCAATGCCCCTGTCGTTGCATATTCCACCCGCCTCATATCCTCCCCATGTCTGACTCACTACCCCAAATGACACTGCAGTGGACGTGCTTATTACTATCGCTTTTGGAAGAACCAAGACGCAGTATTCTAGTGTCGAACCGGTACTGCAAATTGGGATTAAGCAAAAATTTATTGTGTGGTCGAGCGACAGCTTCGGCTCGCTCTTCCTACATGATCGCTTCTTGTGCGGAATAATTCCTAGCTCGCCGATGGCTTCAGAGTTGGTCTTCTCGAAGTTTTGCTTTCGCACTGCATTCCGCAATCTTTTCGTTATGAGTTGTGTGCTTCGGTTTCCCGACTTTCTTGTGTTTAGTGCGTTTGGCTTCTCTTAACCCTTAGCCACCGCTTGCCGAAATTTCCACACTATCATCTGTCGATCTGCAGAGCTCGATGAAGGCATCGCGGCCGTTCCTGAGCTCGTGGAACGGTCGAATCTGTAGTTGTTTCCAGATCTCTCCCACACAACGGCCTCCCAGAAGCTTGGATTACAGAAGTACGCCACTACTCCCAGCCGGAGATTCACGATTGAAAGCAGAATGACATGAGCTACACGCAGCTCCGATTTTTTTTTTGTGTCTGACCTACTTTGAAAGACTTTGTAGTCGATTTACTTACTACTATCGCTGTTGGAAACCAGGTGATAACCGCACAGTATTCTAGAGACGATGAGGTAATGAAAATTTAGAATAAGTAAAACAGTATCAAAAGAAGTTGTGTGGTGGAGCAGCACATGCAATTCACGCTTCCTAGATATTCGTTACTGCATAGAATAATTCTTTTGTCTGCGGCGTCTTCAGTATCCGTCTTCTGGAAATTTTGCTTGCAGTATATTGTGCAATCTTTTCGTTACGAGTTGGTGCCTGGTTTCCCGATGTTCTTTTGTTTAGTGCATTCGCCTTCTCTTAACCCTGAGAAACCACATACCGAAACTGAGGCACTGCCGGCTGTTCATAAGCAGTGCTCGATGCAGTTATTTCGCTTTTTATTCGTTGCCTTTAATATTCTTCTCATCAGTGGTGAGTGCTGCCTGCAGAAAGCGTTTATCTTGCGAATTCACGTGAAAGTTTGTGTTCCCTGTGAGGCGCACTACTTGGGATTAACTTGACTGCTCCAGCCAGGTGGCTCGTTGGTCTAGGGGTATGATTCCTGCTTTGGGTGCAGGAGGTCCCGGGTTCAAATCCCGGACGAGCCCTGCCATTTTGACCGTGCTGAAGAGTAGGTGGAACTCAGCCCCGGTTGCAGCTCCTCAATGAAGAGTAGACGCCTGTTATAGCACGTGGATATAACAAGAATGCGGCACCAGTAAAGTACGTAGGTGGAATTCGGTAGAAAAGCAGACGGTAATTTTGCATGCAACGGAAAACAAGGTTGTCTTTGCGGGATATGTGCACCGTGAGTGGAGATTCAGCTTAATTGTGCGACAGTCTACCCTCATCTTACTAGCGACGGCAACAACCAAGGGGTGGCATGTAAGATTGAGCGTGGCTAAGAGTTTCTCATTATTAGTTAGCATCACACTTTGACAGAGCTGTGACAAGGCGAGTAGGGTGAGCTCAGGAAAGCCAGTAGCAAGCGCACTTGAAGTAGCCCTGAAGAACCGGATTATAAATTTTGCCAGCCATAATGGAGCTAGGGGCGTTCTCAGTTACCAAATACCGGTGCAATAAGAGAGCAACAGTATTTGACCGTAAAATGACGCCCTATCCGTCTAGCATACGACATTGCTTGTCTCTGCATACGCGGACGTGAGGTCATCTCGGAAATGAAATCCGAAATATAGATTAAAATTGTTGTATTCCCGCCCGGGATCGAACCGGGGACCTTCTGCGTGTAAAGCAGACGTAATAACCGCTACACCACGGAAACGACGGTTCTTTTCATGTACCACCCGGAGACTCGTAATAGCAACAGTTTGTCTTCTGTGTTAGCAAGGGCATCGGCTACGAGCTCCCTCCGATTCGTGAAGTTCCTGTAGTAAAAGACGTCGATGGAAACAATCCAACCGCGACAGACAGGGAGAACGCTGGCTGAGCTGCAGCCCTACATGGTGAGACCATCAAAGGTGGCGTCATTCACATGCAGTGCGTTTTCGGAACGAATAGGCTCGTTGGTCTAGGGGTATGATTCCTGCTTCGGGTGCAGGAGGTCCCGGGTTCAAATCCCGGACGAGCACTTGCGTTTTGTACAACGGTGCGGTAACAAATCGCATGGCGGCGGCTGTTTCGCGCATTTCCAGGCCTCCAAGTCAGCGCTAAAATCCGACAACCAGTTCTGAAACCGTTTCATGTTTCATTTGAGCCATGTGCACCCTGCTGATGGAACGTTTGAAGTTGATTTAAATGGTCACAGTAGAGATCGTAGCAAGTGTCTTGCTGAGTGCGACGAAAACGGGTTTCCGCCCGCAATCGAGCCGGGGACCTTCTGCGTGTTAGGCACGGCGCCTGGGCTCGGCGGCAGCTGCTGCTCTTTCCTTCCTTACGAGATACCGTCGATTCGCGCAGTCGTTATTGCAAAAGATGTCACCAAAGGCAATCGCTTCGTTAGCGGCACGGTGCCTGGGCTCGGCGGCAGCTCTACATGGAGGCACCAGCAGCCCAGCCAGGCCGCCGCCGGCACCGGTGCGCCACAGCCCAAGGAGTCGGCGGCCGCCCTGCAATGCCCCTGTCGTTGCATATTCCACCCGCCTCATATCCTCCCCATGTCTGACTCACTACCCCAAATGACACTGCAGTGGACGTGCTTATTACTATCGCTTTTGGAAGAACCAAGGCGCAGTATTCTAGTGTCGAACCGGTACTGCAAATTGGGATTAAGCAAAAATTTATTGTGTGGTCGAGCGACAGCTTCGGCTCGCTCTTCCTACATGATCGCTTCTTGTGCGGAATAATTCCTAGCTCGCCGATGGCTTCAGAGTTGGTCTTCTCGAAGTTTTGCTTTCGCACTGCATTCCGCAATCTTTTCGTTATGAGTTGTGTGCTTCGGTTTCCCGACTTTCTTGTGTTTAGTGCGTTTGGCTTCTCTTAACCCTTAGCCACCGCTTGCCGAAATTTCCACACTATCATCTGTCGATCTGCAGAGCTCGATGAAGGCATCGCGGCCGTTCCTGAGCTCGTGGAACGGTCGAATCTGTAGTTGTTTCCAGATCTCTCCCACACAACGGCCTCCCAGAAGCTTGGATTACAGAAGTACGCCACTACTCCCAGCCGGAGATTCACGATTGAAAGCAGAATGACATGAGCTACACGCAGCTCCGATTTTTTTTTTGTGTCTGACCTACTTTGAAAGACTTTGTAGTCGATTTACTTACTACTATCGCTGTTGGAAACCAGGTGATAACCGCACAGTATTCTAGAGACGATGAGGTAATGAAAATTTAGAATAAGTAAAACAGTATCAAAAGAAGTTGTGTGGTGGAGCAGCACATGCAATTCACGCTTCCTAGATATTCGTTACTGCATAGAATAATTCTTTTGTCTGCGGCGTCTTCAGTATCCGTCTTCTGGAAATTTTGCTTGCAGTATATTGTGCAATCTTTTCGTTACGAGTTGGTGCCTGGTTTCCCGATGTTCTTTTGTTTAGTGCATTCGCCTTCTCTTAACCCTGAGAAACCACATACCGAAACTGAGGCACTGCCGGCTGTTCATAAGCAGTGCTCGATGCAGTTATTTCGCTTTTTATTCGTTGCCTTTAATATTCTTCTCATCAGTGGTGAGTGCTGCCTGCAGAAAGCGTTTATCTTGCGAATTCACGTGAAAGTTTGTGTTCCCTGTGAGGCGCACTACTTGGGATTAACTTGACTGCTCCAGCCAGGTGGCTCGTTGGTCTAGGGGTATGATTCCTGCTTTGGGTGCAGGAGGTCCCGGGTTCAAATCCCGGACGAGCCCTGCCATTTTGACCGTGCTGAAGAGTAGGTGGAACTCAGCCCCGGTTGCAGCTCCTCAATGAAGAGTAGACGCCTGTTATAGCACGTGGATATAACAAGAATGCGGCACCAGTAAAGTACGTAGGTGGAATTCGGTAGAAAAGCAGACGGTAATTTTGCATGCAACGGAAAACAAGGTTGTCTTTGCGGGATATGTGCACCGTGAGTGGAGATTCAGCTTAATTGTGCGACAGTCTACCCTCATCTTACTAGCGACGGCAACAACCAAGGGGTGGCATGTAAGATTGAGCGTGGCTAAGAGTTTCTCATTATTAGTTAGCATCACACTTTGACAGAGCTGTGACAAGGCGAGTAGGGTGAGCTCAGGAAAGCCAGTAGCAAGCGCACTTGAAGTAGCCCTGAAGAACCGGATTATAAATTTTGCCAGCCATAATGGAGCTAGGGGCGTTCTCAGTTACCAAATACCGGTGCAATAAGAGAGCAACAGTATTTGACCGTAAAATGACGCCCTATCCGTCTAGCATACGACATTGCTTGTCTCTGCATACGCGGACGTGAGGTCATCTCGGAAATGAAATCCGAAATATAGATTAAAATTGTTGTGTTCCCGCCCGGGATCGAACCGGGGACCTTCTGCGTGTAAAGCAGACGTGATAACCGCTACACCACGGAAACGACGGTTTTTTTCATGTACCACCCGGAGACTCGTAATAGCAACAGTTTGTCTTCTGTGTTAGCAAGGGCATCGGCTACGAGCTCCCTCCGATTCGTGAAGTTCCTGTAGTAAAAGACGTCGATGGAAACAATCCAACCGCGACAGACAGGGAGAACGCTGGCTGAGCTGCAGCCCTACATGGTGAGACCATCAAAGGTGGCGTCATTCACATGCAGTGCGTTTTCGGAACGAATAGGCTCGTTGGTCTAGGGGTATGATTCCTGCTTCGGGTGCAGGAGGTCCCGGGTTCAAATCCCGGACGAGCCCTTGCGTTTTGTACAACGGTGCGGTAACAAATCGCATGGCGGCGGCTGTTTCGCGCATTTCCAGGCCTCCAAGTCAGCGCTAAAATCCGACAACCAGTTCTGAAACCGTTTCATGTTTCATTTGAGCCATGTGCACCCTGCTGATGGAACGTTTGAAGTTGATTTAAATGGTCACAGTAGAGATCGTAGCAAGTGTCTTGCTGAGTGCGACGAAAACGGGTTTCCGCCCGCAATCGAGCCGGGGACCTTCTGCGTGTTAGGCACGGCGCCTGGGCTCGGCGGCAGCTGCTGCTCTTTCCTTCCTTACGAGATACCGTCGATTCGCGCAGTCGTTATTGCAAAAGATGTCACCAAAGGCAATCGCTTCGTTAGCGGCACGGTGCCTGGGCTCGGCGGCAGCTCTACATGGAGGCACCAGCAGCCCAGCCAGGCCGCCGCCGGCACCGGTGCGCCACAGCCCAAGGAGTCGGCGGCCGCCCTGCAATGCCCCTGTCGTTGCATATTCCACCCGCCTCATATCCTCCCCATGTCTGACTCACTACCCCAAATGACACTGCAGTGGACGTGCTTATTACTATCGCTTTTGGAAGAACCAAGGCGCAGTATTCTAGTGTCGAACCGGTACTGCAAATTGGGATTAAGCAAAAATTTATTGTGTGGTCGAGCGACAGCTTCGGCTCGCTCTTCCTACATGATCGCTTCTTGTGCGGAATAATTCCTAGCTCGCCGATGGCTTCAGAGTTGGTCTTCTCGAAGTTTTGCTTTCGCACTGCATTCCGCAATCTTTTCGTTATGAGTTGTGTGCTTCGGTTTCCCGACTTTCTTGTGTTTAGTGCGTTTGGCTTCTCTTAACCCTTAGCCACCGCTTGCCGAAATTTCCACACTATCATCTGTCGATCTGCAGAGCTCGATGAAGGCATCGCGGCCGTTCCTGAGCTCGTGGAACGGTCGAATCTGTAGTTGTTTCCAGATCTCTCCCACACAACGGCCTCCCAGAAGCTTGGATTACAGAAGTACGCCACTACTCCCAGCCGGAGATTCACGATTGAAAGCAGAATGACATGAGCTACACGCAGCTCCGATTTTTTTTTTGTGTCTGACCTACTTTGAAAGACTTTGTAGTCGATTTACTTACTACTATCGCTGTTGGAAACCAGGTGATAACCGCACAGTATTCTAGAGACGATGAGGTAATGAAAATTTAGAATAAGTAAAACAGTATCAAAAGAAGTTGTGTGGTGGAGCAGCACATGCAATTCACGCTTCCTAGATATTCGTTACTGCATAGAATAATTCTTTTGTCTGCGGCGTCTTCAGTATCCGTCTTCTGGAAATTTTGCTTGCAGTATATTGTGCAATCTTTTCGTTACGAGTTGGTGCCTGGTTTCCCGATGTTCTTTTGTTTAGTGCATTCGCCTTCTCTTAACCCTGAGAAACCACATACCGAAACTGAGGCACTGCCGGCTGTTCATAAGCAGTGCTCGATGCAGTTATTTCGCTTTTTATTCGTTGCCTTTAATATTCTTCTCATCAGTGGTGAGTGCTGCCTGCAGAAAGCGTTTATCTTGCGAATTCACGTGAAAGTTTGTGTTCCCTGTGAGGCGCACTACTTGGGATTAACTTGACTGCTCCAGCCAGGTGGCTCGTTGGTCTAGGGGTATGATTCCTGCTTTGGGTGCAGGAGGTCCCGGGTTCAAATCCCGGACGAGCCCTGCCATTTTGACCGTGCTGAAGAGTAGGTGGAACTCAGCCCCGGTTGCAGCTCCTCAATGAAGAGTAGACGCCTGTTATAGCACGTGGATATAACAAGAATGCGGCACCAGTAAAGTACGTAGGTGGAATTCGGTAGAAAAGCAGACGGTAATTTTGCATGCAACGGAAAACAAGGTTGTCTTTGCGGGATATGTGCACCGTGAGTGGAGATTCAGCTTAATTGTGCGACAGTCTACCCTCATCTTACTAGCGACGGCAACAACCAAGGGGTGGCATGTAAGATTGAGCGTGGCTAAGAGTTTCTCATTATTAGTTAGCATCACACTTTGACAGAGCTGTGACAAGGCGAGTAGGGTGAGCTCAGGAAAGCCAGTAGCAAGCGCACTTGAAGTAGCCCTGAAGAACCGGATTATAAATTTTGCCAGCCATAATGGAGCTAGGGGCGTTCTCAGTTACCAAATACCGGTGCAATAAGAGAGCAACAGTATTTGACCGTAAAATGACGCCCTATCCGTCTAGCATACGACATTGCTTGTCTCTGCATACGCGGACGTGAGGTCATCTCGGAAATGAAATCCGAAATATAGATTAAAATTGTTGTATTCCCGCCCGGGATCGAACCGGGGACCTTCTGCGTGTAAAGCAGACGTAATAACCGCTACACCACGGAAACGACGGTTCTTTTCATGTACCACCCGGAGACTCGTAATAGCAACAGTTTGTCTTCTGTGTTAGCAAGGGCATCGGCTACGAGCTCCCTCCGATTCGTGAAGTTCCTGTAGTAAAAGACGTCGATGGAAACAATCCAACCGCGACAGACAGGGAGAACGCTGGCTGAGCTGCAGCCCTACATGGTGAGACCATCAAAGGTGGCGTCATTCACATGCAGTGCGTTTTCGGAACGAATAGGCTCGTTGGTCTAGGGGTATGATTCCTGCTTCGGGTGCAGGAGGTCCCGGGTTCAAATCCCGGACGAGCACTTGCGTTTTGTACAACGGTGCGGTAACAAATCGCATGGCGGCGGCTGTTTCGCGCATTTCCAGGCCTCCAAGTCAGCGCTAAAATCCGACAACCAGTTCTGAAACCGTTTCATGTTTCATTTGAGCCATGTGCACCCTGCTGATGGAACGTTTGAAGTTGATTTAAATGGTCACAGTAGAGATCGTAGCAAGTGTCTTGCTGAGTGCGACGAAAACGGGTTTCCGCCCGCAATCGAGCCGGGGACCTTCTGCGTGTTAGGCACGGCGCCTGGGCTCGGCGGCAGCTGCTGCTCTTTCCTTCCTTACGAGATACCGTCGATTCGCGCAGTCGTTATTGCAAAAGATGTCACCAAAGGCAATCGCTTCGTTAGCGGCACGGTGCCTGGGCTCGGCGGCAGCTCTACATGGAGGCACCAGCAGCCCAGCCAGGCCGCCGCCGGCACCGGTGCGCCACAGCCCAAGGAGTCGGCGGCCGCCCTGCAATGCCCCTGTCGTTGCATATTCCACCCGCCTCATATCCTCCCCATGTCTGACTCACTACCCCAAATGACACTGCAGTGGACGTGCTTATTACTATCGCTTTTGGAAGAACCAAGGCGCAGTATTCTAGTGTCGAACCGGTACTGCAAATTGGGATTAAGCAAAAATTTATTGTGTGGTCGAGCGACAGCTTCGGCTCGCTCTTCCTACATGATCGCTTCTTGTGCGGAATAATTCCTAGCTCGCCGATGGCTTCAGAGTTGGTCTTCTCGAAGTTTTGCTTTCGCACTGCATTCCGCAATCTTTTCGTTATGAGTTGTGTGCTTCGGTTTCCCGACTTTCTTGTGTTTAGTGCGTTTGGCTTCTCTTAACCCTTAGCCACCGCTTGCCGAAATTTCCACACTATCATCTGTCGATCTGCAGAGCTCGATGAAGGCATCGCGGCCGTTCCTGAGCTCGTGGAACGGTCGAATCTGTAGTTGTTTCCAGATCTCTCCCACACAACGGCCTCCCAGAAGCTTGGATTACAGAAGTACGCCACTACTCCCAGCCGGAGATTCACGATTGAAAGCAGAATGACATGAGCTACACGCAGCTCCGATTTTTTTTTTGTGTCTGACCTACTTTGAAAGACTTTGTAGTCGATTTACTTACTACTATCGCTGTTGGAAACCAGGTGATAACCGCACAGTATTCTAGAGACGATGAGGTAATGAAAATTTAGAATAAGTAAAACAGTATCAAAAGAAGTTGTGTGGTGGAGCAGCACATGCAATTCACGCTTCCTAGATATTCGTTACTGCATAGAATAATTCTTTTGTCTGCGGCGTCTTCAGTATCCGTCTTCTGGAAATTTTGCTTGCAGTATATTGTGCAATCTTTTCGTTACGAGTTGGTGCCTGGTTTCCCGATGTTCTTTTGTTTAGTGCATTCGCCTTCTCTTAACCCTGAGAAACCACATACCGAAACTGAGGCACTGCCGGCTGTTCATAAGCAGTGCTCGATGCAGTTATTTCGCTTTTTATTCGTTGCCTTTAATATTCTTCTCATCAGTGGTGAGTGCTGCCTGCAGAAAGCGTTTATCTTGCGAATTCACGTGAAAGTTTGTGTTCCCTGTGAGGCGCACTACTTGGGATTAACTTGACTGCTCCAGCCAGGTGGCTCGTTGGTCTAGGGGTATGATTCCTGCTTTGGGTGCAGGAGGTCCCGGGTTCAAATCCCGGACGAGCCCTGCCATTTTGACCGTGCTGAAGAGTAGGTGGAACTCAGCCCCGGTTGCAGCTCCTCAATGAAGAGTAGACGCCTGTTATAGCACGTGGATATAACAAGAATGCGGCACCAGTAAAGTACGTAGGTGGAATTCGGTAGAAAAGCAGACGGTAATTTTGCATGCAACGGAAAACAAGGTTGTCTTTGCGGGATATGTGCACCGTGAGTGGAGATTCAGCTTAATTGTGCGACAGTCTACCCTCATCTTACTAGCGACGGCAACAACCAAGGGGTGGCATGTAAGATTGAGCGTGGCTAAGAGTTTCTCATTATTAGTTAGCATCACACTTTGACAGAGCTGTGACAAGGCGAGTAGGGTGAGCTCAGGAAAGCCAGTAGCAAGCGCACTTGAAGTAGCCCTGAAGAACCGGATTATAAATTTTGCCAGCCATAATGGAGCTAGGGGCGTTCTCAGTTACCAAATACCGGTGCAATAAGAGAGCAACAGTATTTGACCGTAAAATGACGCCCTATCCGTCTAGCATACGACATTGCTTGTCTCTGCATACGCGGACGTGAGGTCATCTCGGAAATGAAATCCGAAATATAGATTAAAATTGTTGTGTTCCCGCCCGGGATCGAACCGGGGACCTTCTGCGTGTAAAGCAGACGTGATAACCGCTACACCACGGAAACGACGGTTTTTTTCATGTACCACCCGGAGACTCGTAATAGCAACAGTTTGTCTTCTGTGTTAGCAAGGGCATCGGCTACGAGCTCCCTCCGATTCGTGAAGTTCCTGTAGTAAAAGACGTCGATGGAAACAATCCAACCGCGACAGACAGGGAGAACGCTGGCTGAGCTGCAGCCCTACATGGTGAGACCATCAAAGGTGGCGTCATTCACATGCAGTGCGTTTTCGGAACGAATAGGCTCGTTGGTCTAGGGGTATGATTCCTGCTTCGGGTGCAGGAGGTCCCGGGTTCAAATCCCGGACGAGCCCTTGCGTTTTGTACAACGGTGCGGTAACAAATCGCATGGCGGCGGCTGTTTCGCGCATTTCCAGGCCTCCAAGTCAGCGCTAAAATCCGACAACCAGTTCTGAAACCGTTTCATGTTTCATTTGAGCCATGTGCACCCTGCTGATGGAACGTTTGAAGTTGATTTAAATGGTCACAGTAGAGATCGTAGCAAGTGTCTTGCTGAGTGCGACGAAAACGGGTTTCCGCCCGCAATCGAGCCGGGGACCTTCTGCGTGTTAGGCACGGCGCCTGGGCTCGGCGGCAGCTGCTGCTCTTTCCTTCCTTACGAGATACCGTCGATTCGCGCAGTCGTTATTGCAAAAGATGTCACCAAAGGCAATCGCTTCGTTAGCGGCACGGTGCCTGGGCTCGGCGGCAGCTCTACATGGAGGCACCAGCAGCCCAGCCAGGCCGCCGCCGGCACCGGTGCGCCACAGCCCAAGGAGTCGGCGGCCGCCCTGCAATGCCCCTGTCGTTGCATATTCCACCCGCCTCATATCCTCCCCATGTCTGACTCACTACCCCAAATGACACTGCAGTGGACGTGCTTATTACTATCGCTTTTGGAAGAACCAAGGCGCAGTATTCTAGTGTCGAACCGGTACTGCAAATTGGGATTAAGCAAAAATTTATTGTGTGGTCGAGCGACAGCTTCGGCTCGCTCTTCCTACATGATCGCTTCTTGTGCGGAATAATTCCTAGCTCGCCGATGGCTTCAGAGTTGGTCTTCTCGAAGTTTTGCTTTCGCACTGCATTCCGCAATCTTTTCGTTATGAGTTGTGTGCTTCGGTTTCCCGACTTTCTTGTGTTTAGTGCGTTTGGCTTCTCTTAACCCTTAGCCACCGCTTGCCGAAATTTCCACACTATCATCTGTCGATCTGCAGAGCTCGATGAAGGCATCGCGGCCGTTCCTGAGCTCGTGGAACGGTCGAATCTGTAGTTGTTTCCAGATCTCTCCCACACAACGGCCTCCCAGAAGCTTGGATTACAGAAGTACGCCACTACTCCCAGCCGGAGATTCACGATTGAAAGCAGAATGACATGAGCTACACGCAGCTCCGATTTTTTTTTTGTGTCTGACCTACTTTGAAAGACTTTGTAGTCGATTTACTTACTACTATCGCTGTTGGAAACCAGGTGATAACCGCACAGTATTCTAGAGACGATGAGGTAATGAAAATTTAGAATAAGTAAAACAGTATCAAAAGAAGTTGTGTGGTGGAGCAGCACATGCAATTCACGCTTCCTAGATATTCGTTACTGCATAGAATAATTCTTTTGTCTGCGGCGTCTTCAGTATCCGTCTTCTGGAAATTTTGCTTGCAGTATATTGTGCAATCTTTTCGTTACGAGTTGGTGCCTGGTTTCCCGATGTTCTTTTGTTTAGTGCATTCGCCTTCTCTTAACCCTGAGAAACCACATACCGAAACTGAGGCACTGCCGGCTGTTCATAAGCAGTGCTCGATGCAGTTATTTCGCTTTTTATTCGTTGCCTTTAATATTCTTCTCATCAGTGGTGAGTGCTGCCTGCAGAAAGCGTTTATCTTGCGAATTCACGTGAAAGTTTGTGTTCCCTGTGAGGCGCACTACTTGGGATTAACTTGACTGCTCCAGCCAGGTGGCTCGTTGGTCTAGGGGTATGATTCCTGCTTTGGGTGCAGGAGGTCCCGGGTTCAAATCCCGGACGAGCCCTGCCATTTTGACCGTGCTGAAGAGTAGGTGGAACTCAGCCCCGGTTGCAGCTCCTCAATGAAGAGTAGACGCCTGTTATAGCACGTGGATATAACAAGAATGCGGCACCAGTAAAGTACGTAGGTGGAATTCGGTAGAAAAGCAGACGGTAATTTTGCATGCAACGGAAAACAAGGTTGTCTTTGCGGGATATGTGCACCGTGAGTGGAGATTCAGCTTAATTGTGCGACAGTCTACCCTCATCTTACTAGCGACGGCAACAACCAAGGGGTGGCATGTAAGATTGAGCGTGGCTAAGAGTTTCTCATTATTAGTTAGCATCACACTTTGACAGAGCTGTGACAAGGCGAGTAGGGTGAGCTCAGGAAAGCCAGTAGCAAGCGCACTTGAAGTAGCCCTGAAGAACCGGATTATAAATTTTGCCAGCCATAATGGAGCTAGGGGCGTTCTCAGTTACCAAATACCGGTGCAATAAGAGAGCAACAGTATTTGACCGTAAAATGACGCCCTATCCGTCTAGCATACGACATTGCTTGTCTCTGCATACGCGGACGTGAGGTCATCTCGGAAATGAAATCCGAAATATAGATTAAAATTGTTGTGTTCCCGCCCGGGATCGAACCGGGGACCTTCTGCGTGTAAAGCAGACGTGATAACCGCTACACCACGGAAACGACGGTTCTTTTCATGTACCACCCGCAGACTCGTAATAGCAACAGTTTGTCTTCTGTGTTAGCAAGGGCATCGGCTACGAGCTCCCTCCGATTCGTGAAGTTCCTGTAGTAAAAGACGTCGATGGAAACAATCCAACCGCGACAGACAGGGAGAACGCTGGCTGAGCTGCAGCCCTACATGGTGAGACCATCAAAGGTGGCGTCATTCACATGCAGTGCGTTTTCGGAACGAATAGGCTCGTTGGTCTAGGGGTATGATTCCTGCTTCGGGTGCAGGAGGTCCCGGGTTCAAATCCCGGACGAGCCCTTGCGTTTTGTACAACGGTGCGGTAACAAATCGCATGGCGGCGGCTGTTTCGCGCATTTCC
This sequence comes from Schistocerca piceifrons, assembly GCF_021461385.2. Taxonomy (NCBI): domain Eukaryota; kingdom Metazoa; phylum Arthropoda; class Insecta; order Orthoptera; family Acrididae; genus Schistocerca; species Schistocerca piceifrons. Next base: position 116,483 of record NW_025728763.1, read on the forward strand.
AGGCCTCCAAGTCAGCGCTAAAATCCGACAACCAGTTCTGAAACCGTTTCATGTTTCATTTGAGCCATGTGCACCCTGCTGATGGAACGTTTGAAGTTGATTTAAATGGTCACAGTAGAGATCGTAGCAAGTGTCTTGCTGAGTGCGACGAAAACGGGTTTCCGCCCGCAATCGAGCCGGGGACCTTCTGCGTGTTAGGCACGGCGCCTGGGCTCGGCGGCAGCTGCTGCTCTTTCCTTCCTTACGAGATACCGTCGATTCGCGCAGTCGTTATTGCAAAAGATGTCACCAAAGGCAATCGCTTCGTTAGCGGCACGGTGCCTGGGCTCGGCGGCAGCTCTACATGGAGGCACCAGCAGCCCAGCCAGGCCGCCGCCGGCACCGGTGCGCCACAGCCCAAGGAGTCGGCGGCCGCCCTGCAATGCCCCTGTCGTTGCATATTCCACCCGCCTCATATCCTCCCCATGTCTGACTCACTACCCCAAATGACACTGCAGTGGACGTGCTTATTACTATCGCTTTTGGAAGAACCAAGACGCAGTATTCTAGTGTCGAACCGGTACTGCAAATTGGGATTAAGCAAAAATTTATTGTGTGGTCGAGCGACAGCTTCGGCTCGCTCTTCCTACATGATCGCTTCTTGTGCGGAATAATTCCTAGCTCGCCGATGGCTTCAGAGTTGGTCTTCTCGAAGTTTTGCTTTCGCACTGCATTCCGCAATCTTTTCGTTATGAGTTGTGTGCTTCGGTTTCCCGACTTTCTTGTGTTTAGTGCGTTTGGCTTCTCTTAACCCTTAGCCACCGCTTGCCGAAATTTCCACACTATCATCTGTCGATCTGCAGAGCTCGATGAAGGCATCGCGGCCGTTCCTGAGCTCGTGGAACGGTCGAATCTGTAGTTGTTTCCAGATCTCTCCCACACAACGGCCTCCCAGAAGCTTGGATTACAGAAGTACGCCACTACTCCCAGCCGGAGATTCACGATTGAAAGCAGAATGACATGAGCTACACGCAGCTCCGATTTTTTTTTTGTGTCTGACCTACTTTGAAAGACTTTGTAGTCGATTTACTTACTACTATCGCTGTTGGAAACCAGGTGATAACCGCACAGTATTCTAGAGACGATGAGGTAATGAAAATTTAGAATAAGTAAAACAGTATCAAAAGAAGTTGTGTGGTGGAGCAGCACATGCAATTCACGCTTCCTAGATATTCGTTACTGCATAGAATAATTCTTTTGTCTGCGGCGTCTTCAGTATCCGTCTTCTGGAAATTTTGCTTGCAGTATATTGTGCAATCTTTTCGTTACGAGTTGGTGCCTGGTTTCCCGATGTTCTTTTGTTTAGTGCATTCGCCTTCTCTTAACCCTGAGAAACCACATACCGAAACTGAGGCACTGCCGGCTGTTCATAAGCAGTGCTCGATGCAGTTATTTCGCTTTTTATTCGTTGCCTTTAATATTCTTCTCATCAGTGGTGAGTGCTGCCTGCAGAAAGCGTTTATCTTGCGAATTCACGTGAAAGTTTGTGTTCCCTGTGAGGCGCACTACTTGGGATTAACTTGACTGCTCCAGCCAGGTGGCTCGTTGGTCTAGGGGTATGATTCCTGCTTTGGGTGCAGGAGGTCCCGGGTTCAAATCCCGGACGAGCCCTGCCATTTTGACCGTGCTGAAGAGTAGGTGGAACTCAGCCCCGGTTGCAGCTCCTCAATGAAGAGTAGACGCCTGTTATAGCACGTGGATATAACAAGAATGCGGCACCAGTAAAGTACGTAGGTGGAATTCGGTAGAAAAGCAGACGGTAATTTTGCATGCAACGGAAAACAAGGTTGTCTTTGCGGGATATGTGCACCGTGAGTGGAGATTCAGCTTAATTGTGCGACAGTCTACCCTCATCTTACTAGCGACGGCAACAACCAAGGGGTGGCATGTAAGATTGAGCGTGGCTAAGAGTTTCTCATTATTAGTTAGCATCACACTTTGACAGAGCTGTGACAAGGCGAGTAGGGTGAGCTCAGGAAAGCCAGTAGCAAGCGCACTTGAAGTAGCCCTGAAGAACCGGATTATAAATTTTGCCAGCCATAATGGAGCTAGGGGCGTTCTCAGTTACCAAATACCGGTGCAATAAGAGAGCAACAGTATTTGACCGTAAAATGACGCCCTATCCGTCTAGCATACGACATTGCTTGTCTCTGCATACGCGGACGTGAGGTCATCTCGGAAATGAAATCCGAAATATAGATTAAAATTGTTGTATTCCCGCCCGGGATCGAACCGGGGACCTTCTGCGTGTAAAGCAGACGTAATAACCGCTACACCACGGAAACGACGGTTCTTTTCATGTACCACCCGGAGACTCGTAATAGCAACAGTTTGTCTTCTGTGTTAGCAAGGGCATCGGCTACGAGCTCCCTCCGATTCGTGAAGTTCCTGTAGTAAAAGACGTCGATGGAAACAATCCAACCGCGACAGACAGGGAGAACGCTGGCTGAGCTGCAGCCCTACATGGTGAGACCATCAAAGGTGGCGTCATTCACATGCAGTGCGTTTTCGGAACGAATAGGCTCGTTGGTCTAGGGGTATGATTCCTGCTTCGGGTGCAGGAGGTCCCGGGTTCAAATCCCGGACGAGCACTTGCGTTTTGTACAACGGTGCGGTAACAAATCGCATGGCGGCGGCTGTTTCGCGCATTTCCAGGCCTCCAAGTCAGCGCTAAAATCCGACAACCAGTTCTGAAACCGTTTCATGTTTCATTTGAGCCATGTGCACCCTGCTGATGGAACGTTTGAAGTTGATTTAAATGGTCACAGTAGAGATCGTAGCAAGTGTCTTGCTGAGTGCGACGAAAACGGGTTTCCGCCCGCAATCGAGCCGGGGACCTTCTGCGTGTTAGGCACGGCGCCTGGGCTCGGCGGCAGCTGCTGCTCTTTCCTTCCTTACGAGATACCGTCGATTCGCGCAGTCGTTATTGCAAAAGATGTCACCAAAGGCAATCGCTTCGTTAGCGGCACGGTGCCTGGGCTCGGCGGCAGCTCTACATGGAGGCACCAGCAGCCCAGCCAGGCCGCCGCCGGCACCGGTGCGCCACAGCCCAAGGAGTCGGCGGCCGCCCTGCAATGCCCCTGTCGTTGCATATTCCACCCGCCTCATATCCTCCCCATGTCTGACTCACTACCCCAAATGACACTGCAGTGGACGTGCTTATTACTATCGCTTTTGGAAGAACCAAGGCGCAGTATTCTAGTGTCGAACCGGTACTGCAAATTGGGATTAAGCAAAAATTTATTGTGTGGTCGAGCGACAGCTTCGGCTCGCTCTTCCTACATGATCGCTTCTTGTGCGGAATAATTCCTAGCTCGCCGATGGCTTCAGAGTTGGTCTTCTCGAAGTTTTGCTTTCGCACTGCATTCCGCAATCTTTTCGTTATGAGTTGTGTGCTTCGGTTTCCCGACTTTCTTGTGTTTAGTGCGTTTGGCTTCTCTTAACCCTTAGCCACCGCTTGCCGAAATTTCCACACTATCATCTGTCGATCTGCAGAGCTCGATGAAGGCATCGCGGCCGTTCCTGAGCTCGTGGAACGGTCGAATCTGTAGTTGTTTCCAGATCTCTCCCACACAACGGCCTCCCAGAAGCTTGGATTACAGAAGTACGCCACTACTCCCAGCCGGAGATTCACGATTGAAAGCAGAATGACATGAGCTACACGCAGCTCCGATTTTTTTTTTGTGTCTGACCTACTTTGAAAGACTTTGTAGTCGATTTACTTACTACTATCGCTGTTGGAAACCAGGTGATAACCGCACAGTATTCTAGAGACGATGAGGTAATGAAAATTTAGAATAAGTAAAACAGTATCAAAAGAAGTTGTGTGGTGGAGCAGCACATGCAATTCACGCTTCCTAGATATTCGTTACTGCATAGAATAATTCTTTTGTCTGCGGCGTCTTCAGTATCCGTCTTCTGGAAATTTTGCTTGCAGTATATTGTGCAATCTTTTCGTTACGAGTTGGTGCCTGGTTTCCCGATGTTCTTTTGTTTAGTGCATTCGCCTTCTCTTAACCCTGAGAAACCACATACCGAAACTGAGGCACTGCCGGCTGTTCATAAGCAGTGCTCGATGCAGTTATTTCGCTTTTTATTCGTTGCCTTTAATATTCTTCTCATCAGTGGTGAGTGCTGCCTGCAGAAAGCGTTTATCTTGCGAATTCACGTGAAAGTTTGTGTTCCCTGTGAGGCGCACTACTTGGGATTAACTTGACTGCTCCAGCCAGGTGGCTCGTTGGTCTAGGGGTATGATTCCTGCTTTGGGTGCAGGAGGTCCCGGGTTCAAATCCCGGACGAGCCCTGCCATTTTGACCGTGCTGAAGAGTAGGTGGAACTCAGCCCCGGTTGCAGCTCCTCAATGAAGAGTAGACGCCTGTTATAGCACGTGGATATAACAAGAATGCGGCACCAGTAAAGTACGTAGGTGGAATTCGGTAGAAAAGCAGACGGTAATTTTGCATGCAACGGAAAACAAGGTTGTCTTTGCGGGATATGTGCACCGTGAGTGGAGATTCAGCTTAATTGTGCGACAGTCTACCCTCATCTTACTAGCGACGGCAACAACCAAGGGGTGGCATGTAAGATTGAGCGTGGCTAAGAGTTTCTCATTATTAGTTAGCATCACACTTTGACAGAGCTGTGACAAGGCGAGTAGGGTGAGCTCAGGAAAGCCAGTAGCAAGCGCACTTGAAGTAGCCCTGAAGAACCGGATTATAAATTTTGCCAGCCATAATGGAGCTAGGGGCGTTCTCAGTTACCAAATACCGGTGCAATAAGAGAGCAACAGTATTTGACCGTAAAATGACGCCCTATCCGTCTAGCATACGACATTGCTTGTCTCTGCATACGCGGACGTGAGGTCATCTCGGAAATGAAATCCGAAATATAGATTAAAATTGTTGTATTCCCGCCCGGGATCGAACCGGGGACCTTCTGCGTGTAAAGCAGACGTAATAACCGCTACACCACGGAAACGACGGTTCTTTTCATGTACCACCCGGAGACTCGTAATAGCAACAGTTTGTCTTCTGTGTTAGCAAGGGCATCGGCTACGAGCTCCCTCCGATTCGTGAAGTTCCTGTAGTAAAAGACGTCGATGGAAACAATCCAACCGCGACAGACAGGGAGAACGCTGGCTGAGCTGCAGCCCTACATGGTGAGACCATCAAAGGTGGCGTCATTCACATGCAGTGCGTTTTCGGAACGAATAGGCTCGTTGGTCTAGGGGTATGATTCCTGCTTCGGGTGCAGGAGGTCCCGGGTTCAAATCCCGGACGAGCACTTGCGTTTTGTACAACGGTGCGGTAACAAATCGCATGGCGGCGGCTGTTTCGCGCATTTCCAGGCCTCCAAGTCAGCGCTAAAATCCGACAACCAGTTCTGAAACCGTTTCATGTTTCATTTGAGCCATGTGCACCCTGCTGATGGAACGTTTGAAGTTGATTTAAATGGTCACAGTAGAGATCGTAGCAAGTGTCTTGCTGAGTGCGACGAAAACGGGTTTCCGCCCGCAATCGAGCCGGGGACCTTCTGCGTGTTAGGCACGGCGCCTGGGCTCGGCGGCAGCTGCTGCTCTTTCCTTCCTTACGAGATACCGTCGATTCGCGCAGTCGTTATTGCAAAAGATGTCACCAAAGGCAATCGCTTCGTTAGCGGCACGGTGCCTGGGCTCGGCGGCAGCTCTACATGGAGGCACCAGCAGCCCAGCCAGGCCGCCGCCGGCACCGGTGCGCCACAGCCCAAGGAGTCGGCGGCCGCCCTGCAATGCCCCTGTCGTTGCATATTCCACCCGCCTCATATCCTCCCCATGTCTGACTCACTACCCCAAATGACACTGCAGTGGACGTGCTTATTACTATCGCTTTTGGAAGAACCAAGGCGCAGTATTCTAGTGTCGAACCGGTACTGCAAATTGGGATTAAGCAAAAATTTATTGTGTGGTCGAGCGACAGCTTCGGCTCGCTCTTCCTACATGATCGCTTCTTGTGCGGAATAATTCCTAGCTCGCCGATGGCTTCAGAGTTGGTCTTCTCGAAGTTTTGCTTTCGCACTGCATTCCGCAATCTTTTCGTTATGAGTTGTGTGCTTCGGTTTCCCGACTTTCTTGTGTTTAGTGCGTTTGGCTTCTCTTAACCCTTAGCCACCGCTTGCCGAAATTTCCACACTATCATCTGTCGATCTGCAGAGCTCGATGAAGGCATCGCGGCCGTTCCTGAGCTCGTGGAACGGTCGAATCTGTAGTTGTTTCCAGATCTCTCCCACACAACGGCCTCCCAGAAGCTTGGATTACAGAAGTACGCCACTACTCCCAGCCGGAGATTCACGATTGAAAGCAGAATGACATGAGCTACACGCAGCTCCGATTTTTTTTTTGTGTCTGACCTACTTTGAAAGACTTTGTAGTCGATTTACTTACTACTATCGCTGTTGGAAACCAGGTGATAACCGCACAGTATTCTAGAGACGATGAGGTAATGAAAATTTAGAATAAGTAAAACAGTATCAAAAGAAGTTGTGTGGTGGAGCAGCACATGCAATTCACGCTTCCTAGATATTCGTTACTGCATAGAATAATTCTTTTGTCTGCGGCGTCTTCAGTATCCGTCTTCTGGAAATTTTGCTTGCAGTATATTGTGCAATCTTTTCGTTACGAGTTGGTGCCTGGTTTCCCGATGTTCTTTTGTTTAGTGCATTCGCCTTCTCTTAACCCTGAGAAACCACATACCGAAACTGAGGCACTGCCGGCTGTTCATAAGCAGTGCTCGATGCAGTTATTTCGCTTTTTATTCGTTGCCTTTAATATTCTTCTCATCAGTGGTGAGTGCTGCCTGCAGAAAGCGTTTATCTTGCGAATTCACGTGAAAGTTTGTGTTCCCTGTGAGGCGCACTACTTGGGATTAACTTGACTGCTCCAGCCAGGTGGCTCGTTGGTCTAGGGGTATGATTCCTGCTTTGGGTGCAGGAGGTCCCGGGTTCAAATCCCGGACGAGCCCTGCCATTTTGACCGTGCTGAAGAGTAGGTGGAACTCAGCCCCGGTTGCAGCTCCTCAATGAAGAGTAGACGCCTGTTATAGCACGTGGATATAACAAGAATGCGGCACCAGTAAAGTACGTAGGTGGAATTCGGTAGAAAAGCAGACGGTAATTTTGCATGCAACGGAAAACAAGGTTGTCTTTGCGGGATATGTGCACCGTGAGTGGAGATTCAGCTTAATTGTGCGACAGTCTACCCTCATCTTACTAGCGACGGCAACAACCAAGGGGTGGCATGTAAGATTGAGCGTGGCTAAGAGTTTCTCATTATTAGTTAGCATCACACTTTGACAGAGCTGTGACAAGGCGAGTAGGGTGAGCTCAGGAAAGCCAGTAGCAAGCGCACTTGAAGTAGCCCTGAAGAACCGGATTATAAATTTTGCCAGCCATAATGGAGCTAGGGGCGTTCTCAGTTACCAAATACCGGTGCAATAAGAGAGCAACAGTATTTGACCGTAAAATGACGCCCTATCCGTCTAGCATACGACATTGCTTGTCTCTGCATACGCGGACGTGAGGTCATCTCGGAAATGAAATCCGAAATATAGATTAAAATTGTTGTGTTCCCGCCCGGGATCGAACCGGGGACCTTCTGCGTGTAAAGCAGACGTGATAACCGCTACACCACGGAAACGACGGTTTTTTTCATGTACCACCCGGAGACTCGTAATAGCAACAGTTTGTCTTCTGTGTTAGCAAGGGCATCGGCTACGAGCTCCCTCCGATTCGTGAAGTTCCTGTAGTAAAAGACGTCGATGGAAACAATCCAACCGCGACAGACAGGGAGAACGCTGGCTGAGCTGCAGCCCTACATGGTGAGACCATCAAAGGTGGCGTCATTCACATGCAGTGCGTTTTCGGAACGAATAGGCTCGTTGGTCTAGGGGCCAGTTCCGCTTTAGACGCCGTGCAGTGTGGACGTGCCTAGTCTTCCGCTCCGCCGTAGCGTTACGTATAGTGGACTATCGTTTTTGTTACGTGTTGTGTTGCAACTTCTGAGAGTATTTCTCCGTCGTTGTTTCGTACCTTGTGTTACTTTCTGTCCTTATTTCAGTGTTTTTTGTGTAGCGGTTTCGACCGCATATTTTGAAAATGTCGTCCCAGGTTATTCCTCGTCAGGCTACAGTTAGTTTTGCTTTTGACAAGTCAACCCGCCATGTGCAACCTAGTTCTCTTGAGATTCATGATTGGTTGGTAGATACCTTTGGTGTTCATTCGGATCAGGTGCACACTGCTTATTTTGATACCGAACTATATGTTTTCTTTGTTAAGTTTATGGACCCACTTCAGGTTGATAAAATTCTTTCTAAATATGGTCATCAAGTTCTCTTTCGGCATCGGGATGATTCTGTAAGTACCGTGCTGCTTTCCAATGCTTCCATCACGTATACCAATGTTCGTGTTTACAACCTTCCACCGGAGGTGGATAATGTCTATCTTAAGGAGGGTCTACAGAAGTATGGTGATGTAAAGAGCATTCGCCTTGAACGCTGGTCAAGCCAACATCGCCTGCAATGTTACAGTGGTATTCGTTCAGTCGAAATGCACGTTAAGCAGAATATTCCATCTCACCTGCAGATCGGTGGATATCGTGTCCATGTAACATATAGTGGTCAGGTTGGCACCTGTTTTTTGTGCAATGAAAGTGGTCACGTGCGTACCGACTGTCCGCGGAGAGTTTTTGTTTTAAAAAATTCTCTCGAACAGCGTCGCAAGTTAACGGTCGCTGACCTCGTTGCAGGTGGTTCTGCTCTTGGTGTAGCACAGTCCAGTGGTAGTAGCGCCCCGCCACAGGTTTTGCGCACCCCTGATACAGAATTTCCTCCTTTGCGTGCTAAATCTGATGTTGTTCCGTCTGTCCCTCAGGTGGGTGTGCCACTTTTGAATAATAAGAGGCGTCGCCCACACGATGGAAATAGTACGGATGAGGATCTCCCTGAGATGCCCCAGTCCGAGCGACCGGCATCCTCCGAGCCACTGTGTACTGTAGCTGCTCCCTGCCCTCCTGAGGTAGCGGTTCCGGTGGCGGCTGCTGGCGCCCCTCCGGCCTCCGACGCAGCTTCTCTCGAGTCGGGTCGTCGGTCGGGCCTGTTGGCGCCGTCTTCCGAACCGACTTCGATGTCACAACAAGTGGAGCCGCGACAACTTCCTGCTTCGCTGCCCCATACCTCTGCCAGCGGAGCTGCTCCGCTTCCTTCCAACTCTGCGGCCTCGGACCTTCCTGCTCACGTTTCGCCTCCGTGCAATCCATGTTTGCCGGAAGCTAGTGCAGGTGTTGACCATTCCGTTTTGTCGGATGTTTCCCCCGCGACCCCGGATCCCGCATGTGGACCGGCGCGGGTGGTGTCGGATACAGAACTTGACCCTCCTACGTCACCGGCGGCTGAAGTTTCCTTGCCCGTCAGCCGACGCAAGTTACGCGTTCAGCCGAACGTTAATGCTGTTCGTAAAAAACCGAAACGTAAGGGATCCGCGGAACGGGGTAGCAGTCCCCCTCCCTCGGATGCCTCCGTCACCCCTGCTATGGACTGTGACGCTGGTGCGTCGGTGTAGATGATTTGTTTTCTCGCTTTTCTCTCTATGGTTCAAGCATACACCTTTCTTACCTTAAATGTTAACCGTATTGAGTCCGACGTTCGCATTGCCTCTTTGCGGCAGTTTATTTACGACGCCTGTGCGGACGTAGTGTTTTTGCAGGAAGTGTTGTTTTCTGATCTCTCTCTACCTGGATTTCAAACTGTTTTTAATGTCGCGCCGGAATATTCAACAGGAACTGCTCTTTTCTTTCGAGAGGGCATTCCTATTACTGACATTGAATTCCTTGACTCTGGCCGTGGGATTGGTTGTCGTCTTTTTGATCTCCGCCTCGTTGTTTTGTATGCCCCCTCTGGTTCGGGTCACACTGTGGCTCGATCGCGCTTTTATAAAGAAGAGCTTATTTATCTTTTGCGCCAGAGTCCTCGGAGTCTCCTGCTCGGAGGCGATTTTAATTGTGTTTTACGCCCTGCAGACCAGGCCCCCAATTTTAATTATTGCCGTGATTTACATGACTTAGTTCGTACGATGCATCTGCGTGATGTTTGGGAACACAAATATCCAACCCTGGTGAAATATACGTTTTTTACCGCGTCCTCATGCAGTAGACTCGACAGATTCTATTTATCTGATTTTTTATGTGATAAAATTCTTTCTGTCGATGTTATTCCTACTAGTTTTTCTGACCATTGTGCTTTTACTGCAACTGTAAATCTTAGTCGCCAACCTGCAAAACTTTATCGTTCCCAGTGGATGTTAAATGTTTCCCACCTTGCCGACAGTGCTATGGATGATGTTATAAGTGGCGTGTGGGAGCGATGTCTTCGCTCTGTCCCGCGATACCCCTCCTTGCTGGTTTGGTGGACTGCGTTTGCCAAGCCCAAGATTCGTCAGACTTTGATTTTCTACTGTGCTGCTAGGACGCGTGATTTTAAGAACACGTATGAATATTACTACTCTGTCCTGCGTGAACTATATGACGCGGCGGGTACCTCTCCACTGCGGATCCATGATGTTCGTCGTATTAAAGCCAAGCTCTTGAGCCTTAAACGACGACAGATGGATGGTCTGCGAGTTAAGTCGAAACCTCACTCTCTTGTTGAAGGTGAACTGACATCCTTGTACCACCTGCTACGGCATCAGACTCGTCGTCGTCGCTCCTTCATCTCTTCTCTTACGGTGGATGATGGGCGACAGCTTAGTGCACAGGAGGAAATGGTTCGTGCTCTTCATCAGTATTACACTAGTCTCTATTCTGCCGATGATTCTGGTGAGTCTCTTTCGGATGATGTCTTTGGGGATCTAACTGCGACGATCGCGCCTGACGCGAACGGCGAATTTCTCCGGGAGTTCCAGGTAGATGATGTTTTCGATTTTATTGCTCGCTCTCCGTCCAGTAAATCGCCGGGTCCAGACGGCCTGCCTAAAGAATTTTATCTCCGTTTTTGGCCTCTTTTGGGTGGCATTTTTACGCAGATTTTAAATGAGATTGTCAGAGGGATGGATGTGCCTGCCGATTTTAAAGTAGGGAAAATTGTTTTAATTCCGAAGTCCTCTGGTCGTTTATCTGCTGCCAATCTTCGTCCGCTCACATTGCTGAATTTTGACTATAAGACAGCTGCTAGAGCGCTCAATAGCCGGCTGTCTTCTCTGCTTCGGGGTGTGATTGGTGCACATCAATGTTGTTTTCATGATAGATCTATTCTGACACCAGTAGCCGAATATCGGGATGTTGTCTCGGTTGCGGCGGTTACAAACGTACATTGTGCCTTTGCCTTCCTTGATTTTTATAAGGCTTTTGATCACGTCAGTCATGTGTTTTTAGATCGTGTTTTAGGTACAATAGGTTTTAACGCTTCATCACGTGGTGTTCTTGGCATTTTGTACAGGGGAATAACAGCTCGGGTGTCAGTCAATGGGCAGCTGACGCCGCCCATTGCTATCCGCCGCGGAGTGCCTCAGGGTAGTCCGCTCTCTATGTCTTTATTCGTTTTGTCCCTGGAACCGCTGCTTCGGACTATTGCTCTCAAGCTTCAGGGTATGTCCCTCTCTGGTGGGAAGCTCTCGGTTAAGGCATATGCGGATGATGTCGTTGTTCTCCTCCGTCAACGAGATGATATCCCGTTGTTGAAAGGGGCAGTTGATGCATACTGTCGTGTCTCTGGAGCGCGTCTCAATCAGGGTAAATGTAAGTTCCTTGATATTCGAGGATTTCGCGATGCTGACGTCCCTTGGGCCACTTTTGTCGATCGCCATACGTCCTTGGGGATTATCATTGATCGGTGTCCTCTAAAAATGGCGGCTCTCAATTGGAAATCTGTCACCGAGAAGATACAGGGGGCTCTGATGGTCCATGAGCAGCGCTCTGCTACCATTTTGCAAAAAGTCAGAATTTTAGACACCTACGTCCTATGTAAAGCTTATTATGTTGCTCAGCTGTTCCCACTTCCCATGATGGTGGCGAAAAGGTTGCGCCAATTGTCTAGCAGGTTTATATGGAAGGGCCATCTATTCAAGTTACGTTACGAGGTAATGACGAAACCGCGTCTCTCCGGAGGCTTGGGCCTCTCTGACATTACTCGCAAGGCGTCTGCTTTGTACGTCCGCCGAACGACTCTAATTGTTACGCAAGAAGTGACTTCAATTACATCCAGGCTTTTTACTGTTGTGCGTCCGGCGAGCCTTGCTCCACCTGTCGATGTCGGACGCCTAAATTTTAAGTTGAAACACATTCGGGAATTTTACATTGCGGTGAGTTACCTCGGTGACGTCTTCTTGCGGCGACCGGTGCCAACGACCAAGAGCTTGACTGCCCGCTGGGAGGGGCTGGCCAGTCCCAATCCAATAGAACTGGCGTCTCCATCCGTGTCCTGGAGGAACGTCTGGAAGAACGTTAGTCTGCCGATCCACTCTATGGCCGTGGCGTCCACGTGGTATAGGGTAATAAATAATTTGGTTCCCACCAATGTACGACTGCACCGTATTGGTCTTTCTGACACGGACACCTGTACTCGGTGTGGTCTCCTGGATACCCTTGAACATCGATTCACCTGCTGTGGGCACCTTGCTAATTGGCGTTGGCTCAGGAAACAACTTGCTTTTGTCACTAGGTCTGCTGAAGCCGCTTACACTATTGACATCATCGTCCGGCCCGATTCTTCCTTTTTTCCGCGGACGAAGCTCCATACCGTCATGTGGTTGATTGGCCATTTCGTACATTTTGTCAACAGTTGTCATGAAGAGGATGGACACCTAGCGTTTCGGCAGTACATGCTTACTGCTTACTGGCAGCGCTTGCGATTGCCAGGCCTCCGAGATGATTTTGCCAATATGCTTAGCCTGACATTTGAAAGAGAGGGTGTTGGCTAAGGTCACCTGTGTGAGCCATTTTCTTTTATACTGTTTCTGAATTTGCCGCCTTTATGTATGTTTCTTCTCTACACCAGGACTGAAGTTTTCGTGTTTTAACCTTTATTTCAGTAAGCAGTCTACATTATATAGTCATGTTTTAGGATTTTAATTTCAGTACTGTACTTCTTTTGAAGTGGGAAAAAAAAAGAAAAAAAAAAAAAAAAAAAAAAAAAAGGTGTATGATTCCTGCTTTGGGTGCAGGAGGTCCCGGGTTCATATCCCGGACGAGCCCTGCCATTTTGACCGTGCTGAAGAGTAGGTGGAACTCAGTCCCGGTTGCAACTCCTCAATGAAGAGTAGACGCCTGTTATAGCACGTGGATATAAAAAAAAAAAAAAAAAAAGGGGTATGATTCCTGCTTCGGGTGCAGGAGGTCCCGGGTTCAAATCCCGGACGAGCCCTTGCGTTTTGTACAACGGTGCGGTAACAAATCGCATGGCGGCGGCTGTTTCGCGCATTTCCAGGCCTCCAAGTCAGCGCTAAAATCCGACAACCAGTTATGAAACCGTTTCATGTTTCATTTGAGCCATGTGCACCCTGCTGATGGAACGTTTGAAGTTGATTTAAATGGTCACAGTAGAGATCGTAGCAAGTGTCTTGCTGAGTGCGACGAAAACGGGTTTCCGCCCGCAATCGAGCCGGGGACCTTCTGCGTGTTAGGCACGGCGCCTGGGCTCGGCGGCAGCTGCTGCTCTTTCCTTCCTTACGAGATACCGTCGATTCGCGCAGTCGTTATTGCAAAAGATGTCACCAAAGGCAATCGCTTCGTTAGCGGCACGGTGCCTGGGCTCGGCGGCAGCTCTACATGGAGGCACCAGCAGCCCAGCCAGGCCGCCGCCGGCACCGGTGCGCCACAGCCCAAGGAGTCGGCGGCCGCCCTGCAATGCCCCTGTCGTTGCATATTCCACCCGCCTCATATCCTCCCCATGTCTGACTCACTACCCCAAATGACACTGCAGTGGACGTGCTTATTACTATCGCTTTTGGAAGAACCAAGGCGCAGTATTCTAGTGTCGAACCGGTACTGCAAATTGGGATTAAGCAAAAATTTATTGTGTGGTCGAGCGACAGCTTCGGCTCGCTCTTCCTACATGATCGCTTCTTGTGCGGAATAATTCCTAGCTCGCCGATGGCTTCAGAGTTGGTCTTCTCGAAGTTTTGCTTTCGCACTGCATTCCGCAATCTTTTCGTTATGAGTTGTGTGCTTCGGTTTCCCGACTTTCTTGTGTTTAGTGCGTTTGGCTTCTCTTAACCCTTAGCCACCGCTTGCCGAAATTTCCACACTATCATCTGTCGATCTGCAGAGCTCGATGAAGGCATCGCGGCCGTTCCTGAGCTCGTGGAACGGTCGAATCTGTAGTTGTTTCCAGATCTCTCCCACACAACGGCCTCCCAGAAGCTTGGATTACAGAAGTACGCCACTACTCCCAGCCGGAGATTCACGATTGAAAGCAGAATGACATGAGCTACACGCAGCTCCGATTTTTTTTTTGTGTCTGACCTACTTTGAAAGACTTTGTAGTCGATTTACTTACTACTATCGCTGTTGGAAACCAGGTGATAACCGCACAGTATTCTATAGACGATGAGGTAATGAAAATTTAGAATAAGTAAAACAGTATCAAAAGAAGTTGTGTGGTGGAGCAGCACATGCAATTCACGCTTCCTAGATATTCGTTACTGCATAGAATAATTCTTTTGTCTGCGGCGTCTTCAGTATCCGTCTTCTGGAAATTTTGCTTGCAGTATATTGTGCAATCTTTTCGTTACGAGTTGGTGCCTGGTTTCCCGATGTTCTTTTGTTTAGTGCATTCGCCTTCTCTTAACCCTGAGAAACCACATACCGAAACTGAGGCACTGCCGGCTGTTCATAAGCAGTGCTCGATGCAGTTATTTCGCTTTTTATTCGTTGCCTTTAATATTCTTCTCATCAGTGGTGAGTGCTGCCTGCAGAAAGCGTTTATCTTGCGAATTCACGTGAAAGTTTGTGTTCCCTGTGAGGCGCACTACTTGGGATTAACTTGACTGCTCCAGCCAGGTGGCTCGTTGGTCTAGGGGTATGATTCCTGCTTTGGGTGCAGGAGGTCCCGGGTTCAAATCCCGGACGAGCCCTGCCATTTTGACCGTGCTGAAGAGTAGGTGGAACTCAGCCCCGGTTGCAGCTCCTCAATGAAGAGTAGACGCCTGTTATAGCACGTGGATATAACAAGAATGCGGCACCAGTAAAGTACGTAGGTGGAATTCGGTAGAAAAGCAGACGGTAATTTTGCATGCAACGGAAAACAAGGTTGTCTTTGCGGGATATGTGCACCGTGAGTGGAGATTCAGCTTAATTGTGCGACAGTCTACCCTCATCTTACTAGCGACGGCAACAACCAAGGGGTGGCATGTAAGATTGAGCGTGGCTAAGAGTTTCTCATTATTAGTTAGCATCACACTTTGACAGAGCTGTGACAAGGCGAGTAGGGTGAGCTCAGGAAAGCCAGTAGCAAGCGCACTTGAAGTAGCCCTGAAGAACCGGATTATAAATTTTGCCAGCCATAATGGAGCTAGGGGCGTTCTCAGTTACCAAATACCGGTGCAATAAGAGAGCAACAGTATTTGACCGTAAAATGACGCCCTATCCGTCTAGCATACGACATTGCTTGTCTCTGCATACGCGGACGTGAGGTCATCTCGGAAATGAAATCCGAAATATAGATTAAAATTGTTGTGTTCCCGCCCGGGATCGAACCGGGGACCTTCTGCGTGTAAAGCAGACGTGATAACCGCTACACCACGGAAACGACGGTTCTTTTCATGTACCACCCGGAGACTCGTAATAGCAACAGTTTGTCTTCTGTGTTAGCAAGGGCATCGGCTACGAGCTCCCTCCGATTCGTGAAGTTCCTGTAGTAAAAGACGTCGATGGAAACAATCCAACCGCGACAGACAGGGAGAACGCTGGCTGAGCTGCAGCCCTACATGGTGAGACCATCAAAGGTGGCGTCATTCACATGCAGTGCGTTTTCGGAACGAATAGGCTCGTTGGTCTAGGGGTATGATTCCTGCTTCGGGTGCAGGAGGTCCCGGGTTCAAATCCCGGACGAGCCCTTGCGTTTTGTACAACGGTGCGGTAACAAATCGCATGGCGGCGGCTGTTTCGCGCATTTCCAGGCCTCCAAGTCAGCGCTAAAATCCGACAACCAGTTCTGAAACCGTTTCATGTTTCATTTGAGCCATGTGCACCCTGCTGATGGAACGTTTGAAGTTGATTTAAATGGTCACAGTAGAGATCGTAGCAAGTGTCTTGCTGAGTGCGACGAAAACGGGTTTCCGCCCGCAATCGAGCCGGGGACCTTCTGCGTGTTAGGCACGGCGCCTGGGCTCGGCGGCAGCTGCTGCTCTTTCCTTCCTTACGAGATACCGTCGATTCGCGCAGTCGTTATTGCAAAAGATGTCACCAAAGGCAATCGCTTCGTTAGCGGCACGGTGCCTGGGCTCGGCGGCAGCTCTACATGGAGGCACCAGCAGCCCAGCCAGGCCGCCGCCGGCACCGGTGCGCCACAGCCCAAGGAGTCGGCGGCCGCCCTGCAATGCCCCTGTCGTTGCATATTCCACCCGCCTCATATCCTCCCCATGTCTGACTCACTACCCCAAATGACACTGCAGTGGACGTGCTTATTACTATCGCTTTTGGAAGAACCAAGGCGCAGTATTCTAGTGTCGAACCGGTACTGCAAATTGGGATTAAGCAAAAATTTATTGTGTGGTCGAGCGACAGCTTCGGCTCGCTCTTCCTACATGATCGCTTCTTGTGCGGAATAATTCCTAGCTCGCCGATGGCTTCAGAGTTGGTCTTCTCGAAGTTTTGCTTTCGCACTGCATTCCGCAATCTTTTCGTTATGAGTTGTGTGCTTCGGTTTCCCGACTTTCTTGTGTTTAGTGCGTTTGGCTTCTCTTAACCCTTAGCCACCGCTTGCCGAAATTTCCACACTATCATCTGTCGATCTGCAGAGCTCGATGAAGGCATCGCGGCCGTTCCTGAGCTCGTGGAACGGTCGAATCTGTAGTTGTTTCCAGATCTCTCCCACACAACGGCCTCCCAGAAGCTTGGATTACAGAAGTACGCCACTACTCCCAGCCGGAGATTCACGATTGAAAGCAGAATGACATGAGCTACACGCAGCTCCGATTTTTTTTTTGTGTCTGACCTACTTTGAAAGACTTTGTAGTCGATTTACTTACTACTATCGCTGTTGGAAACCAGGTGATAACCGCACAGTATTCTATAGACGATGAGGTAATGAAAATTTAGAATAAGTAAAACAGTATCAAAAGAAGTTGTGTGGTGGAGCAGCACATGCAATTCACGCTTCCTAGATATTCGTTACTGCATAGAATAATTCTTTTGTCTGCGGCGTCTTCAGTATCCGTCTTCTGGAAATTTTGCTTGCAGTATATTGTGCAATCTTTTCGTTACGAGTTGGTGCCTGGTTTCCCGATGTTCTTTTGTTTAGTGCATTCGCCTTCTCTTAACCCTGAGAAACCACATACCGAAACTGAGGCACTGCCGGCTGTTCATAAGCAGTGCTCGATGCAGTTATTTCGCTTTTTATTCGTTGCCTTTAATATTCTTCTCATCAGTGGTGAGTGCTGCCTGCAGAAAGCGTTTATCTTGCGAATTCACGTGAAAGTTTGTGTTCCCTGTGAGGCGCACTACTTGGGATTAACTTGACTGCTCCAGCCAGGTGGCTCGTTGGTCTAGGGGTATGATTCCTGCTTTGGGTGCAGGAGGTCCCGGGTTCAAATCCCGGACGAGCCCTGCCATTTTGACCGTGCTGAAGAGTAGGTGGAACTCAGCCCCGGTTGCAGCTCCTCAATGAAGAGTAGACGCCTGTTATAGCACGTGGATATAACAAGAATGCGGCACCAGTAAAGTACGTAGGTGGAATTCGGTAGAAAAGCAGACGGTAATTTTGCATGCAACGGAAAACAAGGTTGTCTTTGCGGGATATGTGCACCGTGAGTGGAGATTCAGCTTAATTGTGCGACAGTCTACCCTCATCTTACTAGCGACGGCAACAACCAAGGGGTGGCATGTAAGATTGAGCGTGGCTAAGAGTTTCTCATTATTAGTTAGCATCACACTTTGACAGAGCTGTGACAAGGCGAGTAGGGTGAGCTCAGGAAAGCCAGTAGCAAGCGCACTTGAAGTAGCCCTGAAGAACCGGATTATAAATTTTGCCAGCCATAATGGAGCTAGGGGCGTTCTCAGTTACCAAATACCGGTGCAATAAGAGAGCAACAGTATTTGACCGTAAAATGACGCCCTATCCGTCTAGCATACGACATTGCTTGTCTCTGCATACGCGGACGTGAGGTCATCTCGGAAATGAAATCCGAAATATAGATTAAAATTGTTGTGTTCCCGCCCGGGATCGAACCGGGGACCTTCTGCGTGTAAAGCAGACGTGATAACCGCTACACCACGGAAACGACGGTTCTTTTCATGTACCACCCGGAGACTCGTAATAGCAACAGTTTGTCTTCTGTGTTAGCAAGGGCATCGGCTACGAGCTCCCTCCGATTCGTGAAGTTCCTGTAGTAAAAGACGTCGATGGAAACAATCCAACCGCGACAGACAGGGAGAACGCTGGCTGAGCTGCAGCCCTACATGGTGAGACCATCAAAGGTGGCGTCATTCACATGCAGTGCGTTTTCGGAACGAATAG
This sequence comes from Schistocerca piceifrons, assembly GCF_021461385.2. NCBI lineage: Eukaryota > Metazoa > Arthropoda > Insecta > Orthoptera > Acrididae > Schistocerca > Schistocerca piceifrons. The sequence continues at coordinate 135,217 of NW_025728763.1, forward strand.
GCTCGTTGGTCTAGGGGTATGATTCCTGCTTCGGGTGCAGGAGGTCCCGGGTTCAAATCCCGGACGAGCCCTTGCGTTTTGTACAACGGTGCGGTAACAAATCGCATGGCGGCGGCTGTTTCGCGCATTTCCAGGCCTCCAAGTCAGCGCTAAAATCCGACAACCAGTTCTGAAACCGTTTCATGTTTCATTTGAGCCATGTGCACCCTGCTGATGGAACGTTTGAAGTTGATTTAAATGGTCACAGTAGAGATCGTAGCAAGTGTCTTGCTGAGTGCGACGAAAACGGGTTTCCGCCCGCAATCGAGCCGGGGACCTTCTGCGTGTTAGGCACGGCGCCTGGGCTCGGCGGCAGCTGCTGCTCTTTCCTTCCTTACGAGATACCGTCGATTCGCGCAGTCGTTATTGCAAAAGATGTCACCAAAGGCAATCGCTTCGTTAGCGGCACGGTGCCTGGGCTCGGCGGCAGCTCTACATGGAGGCACCAGCAGCCCAGCCAGGCCGCCGCCGGCACCGGTGCGCCACAGCCCAAGGAGTCGGCGGCCGCCCTGCAATGCCCCTGTCGTTGCATATTCCACCCGCCTCATATCCTCCCCATGTCTGACTCACTACCCCAAATGACACTGCAGTGGACGTGCTTATTACTATCGCTTTTGGAAGAACCAAGGCGCAGTATTCTAGTGTCGAACCGGTACTGCAAATTGGGATTAAGCAAAAATTTATTGTGTGGTCGAGCGACAGCTTCGGCTCGCTCTTCCTACATGATCGCTTCTTGTGCGGAATAATTCCTAGCTCGCCGATGGCTTCAGAGTTGGTCTTCTCGAAGTTTTGCTTTCGCACTGCATTCCGCAATCTTTTCGTTATGAGTTGTGTGCTTCGGTTTCCCGACTTTCTTGTGTTTAGTGCGTTTGGCTTCTCTTAACCCTTAGCCACCGCTTGCCGAAATTTCCACACTATCATCTGTCGATCTGCAGAGCTCGATGTAGGCATCGCGGCCGTTCCTGAGCTCGTGGAACGGTCGAATCTGTAGTTGTTTCCAGATCTCTCCCACACAACGGCCTCCCAGAAGCTTGGATTACAGAAGTACGCCACTACTCCCAGCCGGAGATTCACGATTGAAAGCAGAATGACATGAGCTACACGCAGCTCCGATTTTTTTTTTGTGTCTGACCTACTTTGAAAGACTTTGTAGTCGATTTACTTACTACTATCGCTGTTGGAAACCAGGTGATAACCGCACAGTATTCTATAGACGATGAGGTAATGAAAATTTAGAATAAGTAAAACAGTATCAAAAGAAGTTGTGTGGTGGAGCAGCACATGCAATTCACGCTTCCTAGATATTCGTTACTGCATAGAATAATTCTTTTGTCTGCGGCGTCTTCAGTATCCGTCTTCTGGAAATTTTGCTTGCAGTATATTGTGCAATCTTTTCGTTACGAGTTGGTGCCTGGTTTCCCGATGTTCTTTTGTTTAGTGCATTCGCCTTCTCTTAACCCTGAGAAACCACATACCGAAACTGAGGCACTGCCGGCTGTTCATAAGCAGTGCTCGATGCAGTTATTTCGCTTTTTATTCGTTGCCTTTAATATTCTTCTCATCAGTGGTGAGTGCTGCCTGCAGAAAGCGTTTATCTTGCGAATTCACGTGAAAGTTTGTGTTCCCTGTGAGGCGCACTACTTGGGATTAACTTGACTGGTCCAGCCAGGTGGCTCGTTGGTCTAGGGGTATGATTCCTGCTTTGGGTGCAGGAGGTCCCGGGTTCAAATCCCGGACGAGCCCTGCCATTTTGACCGTGCTGAAGAGTAGGTGGAACTCAGCCCCGGTTGCAGCTCCTCAATGAAGAGTAGACGCCTGTTATAGCACGTGGATATAACAAGAATGCGGCACCAGTAAAGTACGTAGGTGGAATTCGGTAGAAAAGCAGACGGTAATTTTGCATGCAACGGAAAACAAGGTTGTCTTTGCGGGATATGTGCACCGTGAGTGGAGATTCAGCTTAATTGTGCGACAGTCTACCCTCATCTTACTAGCGACGGCAACAACCAAGGGGTGGCATGTAAGATTGAGCGTGGCTAAGAGTTTCTCATTATTAGTTAGCATCACACTTTGACAGAGCTGTGACAAGGCGAGTAGGGTGAGCTCAGGAAAGCCAGTAGCAAGCGCACTTGAAGTAGCCCTGAAGAACCGGATTATAAATTTTGCCAGCCATAATGGAGCTAGGGGCGTTCTCAGTTACCAAATACCGGTGCAATAAGAGAGCAACAGTATTTGACCGTAAAATGACGCCCTATCCGTCTAGCATACGACATTGCTTGTCTCTGCATACGCGGACGTGAGGTCATCTCGGAAATGAAATCCGAAATATAGATTAAAATTGTTGTGTTCCCGCCCGGGATCGAACCGGGGACCTTCTGCGTGTAAAGCAGACGTGATAACCGCTACACCACGGAAACGACGGTTCTTTTCATGTACCACCCGCAGACTCGTAATAGCAACAGTTTGTCTTCTGTGTTAGCAAGGGCATCGGCTACGAGCTCCCTCCGATTCGTGAAGTTCCTGTAGTAAAAGACGTCGATGGAAACAATCCAACCGCGACAGACAGGGAGAACGCTGGCTGAGCTGCAGCCCTACATGGTGAGACCATCAAAGGTGGCGTCATTCACATGCAGTGCGTTTTCGGAACGAATAGGCTCGTTGGTCTAGGGGTATGATTCCTGCTTCGGGTGCAGGAGGTCCCGGGTTCAAATCCCGGACGAGCCCTTGCGTTTTGTACAACGGTGCGGTAACAAATCGCATGGCGGCGGCTGTTTCGCGCATTTCCAGGCCTCCAAGTCAGCGCTAAAATCCGACAACCAGTTCTGAAACCGTTTCATGTTTCATTTGAGCCATGTGCACCCTGCTGATGGAACGTTTGAAGTTGATTTAAATGGTCACAGTAGAGATCGTAGCAAGTGTCTTGCTGAGTGCGACGAAAACGGGTTTCCGCCCGCAATCGAGCCGGGGACCTTCTGCGTGTTAGGCACGGCGCCTGGGCTCGGCGGCAGCTGCTGCTCTTTCCTTCCTTACGAGATACCGTCGATTCGCGCAGTCGTTATTGCAAAAGATGTCACCAAAGGCAATCGCTTCGTTAGCGGCACGGTGCCTGGGCTCGGCGGCAGCTCTACATGGAGGCACCAGCAGCCCAGCCAGGCCGCCGCCGGCACCGGTGCGCCACAGCCCAAGGAGTCGGCGGCCGCCCTGCAATGCCCCTGTCGTTGCATATTCCACCCGCCTCATATCCTCCCCATGTCTGACTCACTACCCCAAATGACACTGCAGTGGACGTGCTTATTACTATCGCTTTTGGAAGAACCAAGGCGCAGTATTCTAGTGTCGAACCGGTACTGCAAATTGGGATTAAGCAAAAATTTATTGTGTGGTCGAGCGACAGCTTCGGCTCGCTCTTCCTACATGATCGCTTCTTGTGCGGAATAATTCCTAGCTCGCCGATGGCTTCAGAGTTGGTCTTCTCGAAGTTTTGCTTTCGCACTGCATTCCGCAATCTTTTCGTTATGAGTTGTGTGCTTCGGTTTCCCGACTTTCTTGTGTTTAGTGCGTTTGGCTTCTCTTAACCCTTAGCCACCGCTTGCCGAAATTTCCACACTATCATCTGTCGATCTGCAGAGCTCGATGAAGGCATCGCGGCCGTTCCTGAGCTCGTGGAACGGTCGAATCTGTAGTTGTTTCCAGATCTCTCCCACACAACGGCCTCCCAGAAGCTTGGATTACAGAAGTACGCCACTACTCCCAGCCGGAGATTCACGATTGAAAGCAGAATGACATGAGCTACACGCAGCTCCGATTTTTTTTTTGTGTCTGACCTACTTTGAAAGACTTTGTAGTCGATTTACTTACTACTATCGCTGTTGGAAACCAGGTGATAACCGCACAGTATTCTATAGACGATGAGGTAATGAAAATTTAGAATAAGTAAAACAGTATCAAAAGAAGTTGTGTGGTGGAGCAGCACATGCAATTCACGCTTCCTAGATATTCGTTACTGCATAGAATAATTCTTTTGTCTGCGGCGTCTTCAGTATCCGTCTTCTGGAAATTTTGCTTGCAGTATATTGTGCAATCTTTTCGTTACGAGTTGGTGCCTGGTTTCCCGATGTTCTTTTGTTTAGTGCATTCGCCTTCTCTTAACCCTGAGAAACCACATACCGAAACTGAGGCACTGCCGGCTGTTCATAAGCAGTGCTCGATGCAGTTATTTCGCTTTTTATTCGTTGCCTTTAATATTCTTCTCATCAGTGGTGAGTGCTGCCTGCAGAAAGCGTTTATCTTGCGAATTCACGTGAAAGTTTGTGTTCCCTGTGAGGCGCACTACTTGGGATTAACTTGACTGCTCCAGCCAGGTGGCTCGTTGGTCTAGGGGTATGATTCCTGCTTTGGGTGCAGGAGGTCCCGGGTTCAAATCCCGGACGAGCCCTGCCATTTTGACCGTGCTGAAGAGTAGGTGGAACTCAGCCCCGGTTGCAGCTCCTCAATGAAGAGTAGACGCCTGTTATAGCACGTGGATATAACAAGAATGCGGCACCAGTAAAGTACGTAGGTGGAATTCGGTAGAAAAGCAGACGGTAATTTTGCATGCAACGGAAAACAAGGTTGTCTTTGCGGGATATGTGCACCGTGAGTGGAGATTCAGCTTAATTGTGCGACAGTCTACCCTCATCTTACTAGCGACGGCAACAACCAAGGGGTGGCATGTAAGATTGAGCGTGGCTAAGAGTTTCTCATTATTAGTTAGCATCACACTTTGACAGAGCTGTGACAAGGCGAGTAGGGTGAGCTCAGGAAAGCCAGTAGCAAGCGCACTTGAAGTAGCCCTGAAGAACCGGATTATAAATTTTGCCAGCCATAATGGAGCTAGGGGCGTTCTCAGTTACCAAATACCGGTGCAATAAGAGAGCAACAGTATTTGACCGTAAAATGACGCCCTATCCGTCTAGCATACGACATTGCTTGTCTCTGCATACGCGGACGTGAGGTCATCTCGGAAATGAAATCCGAAATATAGATTAAAATTGTTGTGTTCCCGCCCGGGATCGAACCGGGGACCTTCTGCGTGTAAAGCAGACGTGATAACCGCTACACCACGGAAACGACGGTTCTTTTCATGTACCACCCGCAGACTCGTAATAGCAACAGTTTGTCTTCTGTGTTAGCAAGGGCATCGGCTACGAGCTCCCTCCGATTCGTGAAGTTCCTGTAGTAAAAGACGTCGATGGAAACAATCCAACCGCGACAGACAGGGAGAACGCTGGCTGAGCTGCAGCCCTACATGGTGAGACCATCAAAGGTGGCGTCATTCACATGCAGTGCGTTTTCGGAACGAATAGGCTCGTTGGTCTAGGGGTATGATTCCTGCTTCGGGTGCAGGAGGTCCCGGGTTCAAATCCCGGACGAGCCCTTGCGTTTTGTACAACGGTGCGGTAACAAATCGCATGGCGGCGGCTGTTTCGCGCATTTCCAGGCCTCCAAGTCAGCGCTAAAATCCGACAACCAGTTCTGAAACCGTTTCATGTTTCATTTGAGCCATGTGCACCCTGCTGATGGAACGTTTGAAGTTGATTTAAATGGTCACAGTAGAGATCGTAGCAAGTGTCTTGCTGAGTGCGACGAAAACGGGTTTCCGCCCGCAATCGAGCCGGGGACCTTCTGCGTGTTAGGCACGGCGCCTGGGCTCGGCGGCAGCTGCTGCTCTTTCCTTCCTTACGAGATACCGTCGATTCGCGCAGTCGTTATTGCAAAAGATGTCACCAAAGGCAATCGCTTCGTTAGCGGCACGGTGCCTGGGCTCGGCGGCAGCTCTACATGGAGGCACCAGCAGCCCAGCCAGGCCGCCGCCGGCACCGGTGCGCCACAGCCCAAGGAGTCGGCGGCCGCCCTGCAATGCCCCTGTCGTTGCATATTCCACCCGCCTCATATCCTCCCCATGTCTGACTCACTACCCCAAATGACACTGCAGTGGACGTGCTTATTACTATCGCTTTTGGAAGAACCAAGGCGCAGTATTCTAGTGTCGAACCGGTACTGCAAATTGGGATTAAGCAAAAATTTATTGTGTGGTCGAGCGACAGCTTCGGCTCGCTCTTCCTACATGATCGCTTCTTGTGCGGAATAATTCCTAGCTCGCCGATGGCTTCAGAGTTGGTCTTCTCGAAGTTTTGCTTTCGCACTGCATTCCGCAATCTTTTCGTTATGAGTTGTGTGCTTCGGTTTCCCGACTTTCTTGTGTTTAGTGCGTTTGGCTTCTCTTAACCCTTAGCCACCGCTTGCCGAAATTTCCACACTATCATCTGTCGATCTGCAGAGCTCGATGAAGGCATCGCGGCCGTTCCTGAGCTCGTGGAACGGTCGAATCTGTAGTTGTTTCCAGATCTCTCCCACACAACGGCCTCCCAGAAGCTTGGATTACAGAAGTACGCCACTACTCCCAGCCGGAGATTCACGATTGAAAGCAGAATGACATGAGCTACACGCAGCTCCGATTTTTTTTTTGTGTCTGACCTACTTTGAAAGACTTTGTAGTCGATTTACTTACTACTATCGCTGTTGGAAACCAGGTGATAACCGCACAGTATTCTAGAGACGATGAGGTAATGAAAATTTAGAATAAGTAAAACAGTATCAAAAGAAGTTGTGTGGTGGAGCAGCACATGCAATTCACGCTTCCTAGATATTCGTTACTGCATAGAATAATTCTTTTGTCTGCGGCGTCTTCAGTATCCGTCTTCTGGAAATTTTGCTTGCAGTATATTGTGCAATCTTTTCGTTACGAGTTGGTGCCTGGTTTCCCGATGTTCTTTTGTTTAGTGCATTCGCCTTCTCTTAACCCTGAGAAACCACATACCGAAACTGAGGCACTGCCGGCTGTTCATAAGCAGTGCTCGATGCAGTTATTTCGCTTTTTATTCGTTGCCTTTAATATTCTTCTCATCAGTGGTGAGTGCTGCCTGCAGAAAGCGTTTATCTTGCGAATTCACGTGAAAGTTTGTGTTCCCTGTGAGGCGCACTACTTGGGATTAACTTGACTGCTCCAGCCAGGTGGCTCGTTGGTCTAGGGGTATGATTCCTGCTTTGGGTGCAGGAGGTCCCGGGTTCAAATCCCGGACGAGCCCTGCCATTTTGACCGTGCTGAAGAGTAGGTGGAACTCAGCCCCGGTTGCAGCTCCTCAATGAAGAGTAGACGCCTGTTATAGCACGTGGATATAACAAGAATGCGGCACCAGTAAAGTACGTAGGTGGAATTCGGTAGAAAAGCAGACGGTAATTTTGCATGCAACGGAAAACAAGGTTGTCTTTGCGGGATATGTGCACCGTGAGTGGAGATTCAGCTTAATTGTGCGACAGTCTACCCTCATCTTACTAGCGACGGCAACAACCAAGGGGTGGCATGTAAGATTGAGCGTGGCTAAGAGTTTCTCATTATTAGTTAGCATCACACTTTGACAGAGCTGTGACAAGGCGAGTAGGGTGAGCTCAGGAAAGCCAGTAGCAAGCGCACTTGAAGTAGCCCTGAAGAACCGGATTATAAATTTTGCCAGCCATAATGGAGCTAGGGGCGTTCTCAGTTACCAAATACCGGTGCAATAAGAGAGCAACAGTATTTGACCGTAAAATGACGCCCTATCCGTCTAGCATACGACATTGCTTGTCTCTGCATACGCGGACGTGAGGTCATCTCGGAAATGAAATCCGAAATATAGATTAAAATTGTTGTGTTCCCGCCCGGGATCGAACCGGGGACCTTCTGCGTGTAAAGCAGACGTGATAACCGCTACACCACGGAAACGACGGTTCTTTTCATGTACCACCCGCAGACTCGTAATAGCAACAGTTTGTCTTCTGTGTTAGCAAGGGCATCGGCTACGAGCTCCCTCCGATTCGTGAAGTTCCTGTAGTAAAAGACGTCGATGGAAACAATCCAACCGCGACAGACAGGGAGAACGCTGGCTGAGCTGCAGCCCTACATGGTGAGACCATCAAAGGTGGCGTCATTCACATGCAGTGCGTTTTCGGAACGAATAGGCTCGTTGGTCTAGGGGTATGATTCCTGCTTCGGGTGCAGGAGGTCCCGGGTTCAAATCCCGGACGAGCCCTTGCGTTTTGTACAACGGTGCGGTAACAAATCGCATGGCGGCGGCTGTTTCGCGCATTTCCAGGCCTCCAAGTCAGCGCTAAAATCCGACAACCAGTTCTGAAACCGTTTCATGTTTCATTTGAGCCATGTGCACCCTGCTGATGGAACGTTTGAAGTTGATTTAAATGGTCACAGTAGAGATCGTAGCAAGTGTCTTGCTGAGTGCGACGAAAACGGGTTTCCGCCCGCAATCGAGCCGGGGACCTTCTGCGTGTTAGGCACGGCGCCTGGGCTCGGCGGCAGCTGCTGCTCTTTCCTTCCTTACGAGATACCGTCGATTCGCGCAGTCGTTATTGCAAAAGATGTCACCAAAGGCAATCGCTTCGTTAGCGGCACGGTGCCTGGGCTCGGCGGCAGCTCTACATGGAGGCACCAGCAGCCCAGCCAGGCCGCCGCCGGCACCGGTGCGCCACAGCCCAAGGAGTCGGCGGCCGCCCTGCAATGCCCCTGTCGTTGCATATTCCACCCGCCTCATATCCTCCCCATGTCTGACTCACTACCCCAAATGACACTGCAGTGGACGTGCTTATTACTATCGCTTTTGGAAGAACCAAGGCGCAGTATTCTAGTGTCGAACCGGTACTGCAAATTGGGATTAAGCAAAAATTTATTGTGTGGTCGAGCGACAGCTTCGGCTCGCTCTTCCTACATGATCGCTTCTTGTGCGGAATAATTCCTAGCTCGCCGATGGCTTCAGAGTTGGTCTTCTCGAAGTTTTGCTTTCGCACTGCATTCCGCAATCTTTTCGTTATGAGTTGTGTGCTTCGGTTTCCCGACTTTCTTGTGTTTAGTGCGTTTGGCTTCTCTTAACCCTTAGCCACCGCTTGCCGAAATTTCCACACTATCATCTGTCGATCTGCAGAGCTCGATGAAGGCATCGCGGCCGTTCCTGAGCTCGTGGAACGGTCGAATCTGTAGTTGTTTCCAGATCTCTCCCACACAACGGCCTCCCAGAAGCTTGGATTACAGAAGTACGCCACTACTCCCAGCCGGAGATTCACGATTGAAAGCAGAATGACATGAGCTACACGCAGCTCCGATTTTTTTTTTGTGTCTGACCTACTTTGAAAGACTTTGTAGTCGATTTACTTACTACTATCGCTGTTGGAAACCAGGTGATAACCGCACAGTATTCTAGAGACGATGAGGTAATGAAAATTTAGAATAAGTAAAACAGTATCAAAAGAAGTTGTGTGGTGGAGCAGCACATGCAATTCACGCTTCCTAGATATTCGTTACTGCATAGAATAATTCTTTTGTCTGCGGCGTCTTCAGTATCCGTCTTCTGGAAATTTTGCTTGCAGTATATTGTGCAATCTTTTCGTTACGAGTTGGTGCCTGGTTTCCCGATGTTCTTTTGTTTAGTGCATTCGCCTTCTCTTAACCCTGAGAAACCACATACCGAAACTGAGGCACTGCCGGCTGTTCATAAGCAGTGCTCGATGCAGTTATTTCGCTTTTTATTCGTTGCCTTTAATATTCTTCTCATCAGTGGTGAGTGCTGCCTGCAGAAAGCGTTTATCTTGCGAATTCACGTGAAAGTTTGTGTTCCCTGTGAGGCGCACTACTTGGGATTAACTTGACTGCTCCAGCCAGGTGGCTCGTTGGTCTAGGGGTATGATTCCTGCTTTGGGTGCAGGAGGTCCCGGGTTCAAATCCCGGACGAGCCCTGCCATTTTGACCGTGCTGAAGAGTAGGTGGAACTCAGCCCCGGTTGCAGCTCCTCAATGAAGAGTAGACGCCTGTTATAGCACGTGGATATAACAAGAATGCGGCACCAGTAAAGTACGTAGGTGGAATTCGGTAGAAAAGCAGACGGTAATTTTGCATGCAACGGAAAACAAGGTTGTCTTTGCGGGATATGTGCACCGTGAGTGGAGATTCAGCTTAATTGTGCGACAGTCTACCCTCATCTTACTAGCGACGGCAACAACCAAGGGGTGGCATGTAAGATTGAGCGTGGCTAAGAGTTTCTCATTATTAGTTAGCATCACACTTTGACAGAGCTGTGACAAGGCGAGTAGGGTGAGCTCAGGAAAGCCAGTAGCAAGCGCACTTGAAGTAGCCCTGAAGAACCGGATTATAAATTTTGCCAGCCATAATGGAGCTAGGGGCGTTCTCAGTTACCAAATACCGGTGCAATAAGAGAGCAACAGTATTTGACCGTAAAATGACGCCCTATCCGTCTAGCATACGACATTGCTTGTCTCTGCATACGCGGACGTGAGGTCATCTCGGAAATGAAATCCGAAATATAGATTAAAATTGTTATGTTCCCGCCCGGGATCGAACCGGGGACCTTCTGCGTGTAAAGCAGACGTGATAACCGCTACACCACGGAAACGACGGTTCTTTTCATGTACCACCCGGAGACTCGTAATAGCAACAGTTTGTCTTCTGTGTTAGCAAGGGCATCGGCTACGAGCTCCCTCCGATTCGTGAAGTTCCTGTAGTAAAAGACGTCGATGGAAACAATCCAACCGCGACAGACAGGGAGAACGCTGGCTGAGCTGCAGCCCTACATGGTGAGACCATCAAAGGTGGCGTCATTCACATGCAGTGCGTTTTCGGAACGAATAGGCTCGTTGGTCTAGGGGTATGATTCCTGCTTCGGGTGCAGGAGGTCCCGGGTTCAAATCCCGGACGAGCCCTTGCGTTTTGTACAACGGTGCGGTAACAAATCGCATGGCGGCGGCTGTTTCGCGCATTTCCAGGCCTCCAAGTCAGCGCTAAAATCCGACAACCAGTTCTGAAACCGTTTCATGTTTCATTTGAGCCATGTGCACCCTGCTGATGGAACGTTTGAAGTTGATTTAAATGGTCACAGTAGAGATCGTAGCAAGTGTCTTGCTGAGTGCGACGAAAACGGGTTTCCGCCCGCAATCGAGCCGGGGACCTTCTGCGTGTTAGGCACGGCGCCTGGGCTCGGCGGCAGCTGCTGCTCTTTCCTTCCTTACGAGATACCGTCGATTCGCGCAGTCGTTATTGCAAAAGATGTCACCAAAGGCAATCGCTTCGTTAGCGGCACGGTGCCTGGGCTCGGCGGCAGCTCTACATGGAGGCACCAGCAGCCCAGCCAGGCCGCCGCCGGCACCGGTGCGCCACAGCCCAAGGAGTCGGCGGCCGCCCTGCAATGCCCCTGTCGTTGCATATTCCACCCGCCTCATATCCTCCCCATGTCTGACTCACTACCCCAAATGACACTGCAGTGGACGTGCTTATTACTATCGCTTTTGGAAGAACCAAGGCGCAGTATTCTAGTGTCGAACCGGTACTGCAAATTGGGATTAAGCAAAAATTTATTGTGTGGTCGAGCGACAGCTTCGGCTCGCTCTTCCTACATGATCGCTTCTTGTGCGGAATAATTCCTAGCTCGCCGATGGCTTCAGAGTTGGTCTTCTCGAAGTTTTGCTTTCGCACTGCATTCCGCAATCTTTTCGTTATGAGTTGTGTGCTTCGGTTTCCCGACTTTCTTGTGTTTAGTGCGTTTGGCTTCTCTTAACCCTTAGCCACCGCTTGCCGAAATTTCCACACTATCATCTGTCGATCTGCAGAGCTCGATGAAGGCATCGCGGCCGTTCCTGAGCTCGTGGAACGGTCGAATCTGTAGTTGTTTCCAGATCTCTCCCACACAACGGCCTCCCAGAAGCTTGGATTACAGAAGTACGCCACTACTCCCAGCCGGAGATTCACGATTGAAAGCAGAATGACATGAGCTACACGCAGCTCCGATTTTTTTTTTGTGTCTGACCTACTTTGAAAGACTTTGTAGTCGATTTACTTACTACTATCGCTGTTGGAAACCAGGTGATAACCGCACAGTATTCTAGAGACGATGAGGTAATGAAAATTTAGAATAAGTAAAACAGTATCAAAAGAAGTTGTGTGGTGGAGCAGCACATGCAATTCACGCTTCCTAGATATTCGTTACTGCATAGAATAATTCTTTTGTCTGCGGCGTCTTCAGTATCCGTCTTCTGGAAATTTTGCTTGCAGTATATTGTGCAATCTTTTCGTTACGAGTTGGTGCCTGGTTTCCCGATGTTCTTTTGTTTAGTGCATTCGCCTTCTCTTAACCCTGAGAAACCACATACCGAAACTGAGGCACTGCCGGCTGTTTATAAGCAGTGCTCGATGCAGTTATTTCGCTTTTTATTCGTTGCCTTTAATATTCTTCTCATCAGTGGTGAGTGCTGCCTGCAGAAAGCGTTTATCTTGCGAATTCACGTGAAAGTTTGTGTTCCCTGTGAGGCGCACTACTTGGGATTAACTTGACTGGTCCAGCCAGGTGGCTCGTTGGTCTAGGGGTATGATTCCTGCTTTGGGTGCAGGAGGTCCCGGGTTCAAATCCCGGACGAGCCCTGCCATTTTGACCGTGCTGAAGAGTAGGTGGAACTCAGCCCCGGTTGCAGCTCCTCAATGAAGAGTAGACGCCTGTTATAGCACGTGGATATAACAAGAATGCGGCACCAGTAAAGTACGTAGGTGGAATTCGGTAGAAAAGCAGACGGTAATTTTGCATGCAACGGAAAACAAGGTTGTCTTTGCGGGATATGTGCACCGTGAGTGGAGATTCAGCTTAATTGTGCGACAGTCTACCCTCATCTTACTAGCGACGGCAACAACCAAGGGGTGGCATGTAAGATTGAGCGTGGCTAAGAGTTTCTCATTATTAGTTAGCATCACACTTTGACAGAGCTGTGACAAGGCGAGTAGGGTGAGCTCAGGAAAGCCAGTAGCAAGCGCACTTGAAGTAGCCCTGAAGAACCGGATTATAAATTTTGCCAGCCATAATGGAGCTAGGGGCGTTCTCAGTTACCAAATACCGGTGCAATAAGAGAGCAACAGTATTTGACCGTAAAATGACGCCCTATCCGTCTAGCATACGACATTGCTTGTCTCTGCATACGCGGACGTGAGGTCATCTCGGAAATGAAATCCGAAATATAGATTAAAATTGTTGTGTTCCCGCCCGGGATCGAACCGGGGACCTTCTGCGTGTAAAGCAGACGTGATAACCGCTACACCACGGAAACGACGGTTCTTTTCATGTACCACCCGGAGACTCGTAATAGCAACAGTTTGTCTTCTGTGTTAGCAAGGGCATCGGCTACGAGCTCCCTCCGATTCGTGAAGTTCCTGTAGTAAAAGACGTCGATGGAAACAATCCAACCGCGACAGACAGGGAGAACGCTGGCTGAGCTGCAGCCCTACATGGTGAGACCATCAAAGGTGGCGTCATTCACATGCAGTGCGTTTTCGGAACGAATAGGCTCGTTGGTCTAGGGGTATGATTCCTGCTTCGGGTGCAGGAGGTCCCGGGTTCAAATCCCGGACGAGCCCTTGCGTTTTGTACAACGGTGCGGTAACAAATCGCATGGCGGCGGCTGTTTCGCGCATTTCCAGGCCTCCAAGTCAGCGCTAAAATCCGACAACCAGTTCTGAAACCGTTTCATGTTTCATTTGAGCCATGTGCACCCTGCTGATGGAACGTTTGAAGTTGATTTAAATGGTCACAGTAGAGATCGTAGCAAGTGTCTTGCTGAGTGCGACGAAAACGGGTTTCCGCCCGCAATCGAGCCGGGGACCTTCTGCGTGTTAGGCACGGCGCCTGGGCTCGGCGGCAGCTGCTGCTCTTTCCTTCCTTACGAGATACCGTCGATTCGCGCAGTCGTTATTGCAAAAGATGTCACCAAAGGCAATCGCTTCGTTAGCGGCACGGTGCCTGGGCTCGGCGGCAGCTCTACATGGAGGCACCAGCAGCCCAGCCAGGCCGCCGCCGGCACCGGTGCGCCACAGCCCAAGGAGTCGGCGGCCGCCCTGCAATGCCCCTGTCGTTGCATATTCCACCCGCCTCATATCCTCCCCATGTCTGACTCACTACCCCAAATGACACTGCAGTGGACGTGCTTATTACTATCGCTTTTGGAAGAACCAAGGCGCAGTATTCTAGTGTCGAACCGGTACTGCAAATTGGGATTAAGCAAAAATTTATTGTGTGGTCGAGCGACAGCTTCGGCTCGCTCTTCCTACATGATCGCTTCTTGTGCGGAATAATTCCTAGCTCGCCGATGGCTTCAGAGTTGGTCTTCTCGAAGTTTTGCTTTCGCACTGCATTCCGCAATCTTTTCGTTATGAGTTGTGTGCTTCGGTTTCCCGACTTTCTTGTGTTTAGTGCGTTTGGCTTCTCTTAACCCTTAGCCACCGCTTGCCGAAATTTCCACACTATCATCTGTCGATCTGCAGAGCTCGATGAAGGCATCGCGGCCGTTCCTGAGCTCGTGGAACGGTCGAATCTGTAGTTGTTTCCAGATCTCTCCCACACAACGGCCTCCCAGAAGCTTGGATTACAGAAGTACGCCACTACTCCCAGCCGGAGATTCACGATTGAAAGCAGAATGACATGAGCTACACGCAGCTCCGATTTTTTTTTTGTGTCTGACCTACTTTGAAAGACTTTGTAGTCGATTTACTTACTACTATCGCTGTTGGAAACCAGGTGATAACCGCACAGTATTCTAGAGACGATGAGGTAATGAAAATTTAGAATAAGTAAAACAGTATCAAAAGAAGTTGTGTGGTGGAGCAGCACATGCAATTCACGCTTCCTAGATATTCGTTACTGCATAGAATAATTCTTTTGTCTGCGGCGTCTTCAGTATCCGTCTTCTGGAAATTTTGCTTGCAGTATATTGTGCAATCTTTTCGTTACGAGTTGGTGCCTGGTTTCCCGATGTTCTTTTGTTTAGTGCATTCGCCTTCTCTTAACCCTGAGAAACCACATACCGAAACTGAGGCACTGCCGGCTGTTCATAAGCAGTGCTCGATGCAGTTATTTCGCTTTTTATTCGTTGCCTTTAATATTCTTCTCATCAGTGGTGAGTGCTGCCTGCAGAAAGCGTTTATCTTGCGAATTCACGTGAAAGTTTGTGTTCCCTGTGAGGCGCACTACTTGGGATTAACTTGACTGCTCCAGCCAGGTGGCTCGTTGGTCTAGGGGTATGATTCCTGCTTTGGGTGCAGGAGGTCCCGGGTTCAAATCCCGGACGAGCCCTGCCATTTTGACCGTGCTGAAGAGTAGGTGGAACTCAGCCCCGGTTGCAGCTCCTCAATGAAGAGTAGACGCCTGTTATAGCACGTGGATATAACAAGAATGCGGCACCAGTAAAGTACGTAGGTGGAATTCGGTAGAAAAGCAGACGGTAATTTTGCATGCAACGGAAAACAAGGTTGTCTTTGCGGGATATGTGCACCGTGAGTGGAGATTCAGCTTAATTGTGCGACAGTCTACCCTCATCTTACTAGCGACGGCAACAACCAAGGGGTGGCATGTAAGATTGAGCGTGGCTAAGAGTTTCTCATTATTAGTTAGCATCACACTTTGACAGAGCTGTGACAAGGCGAGTAGGGTGAGCTCAGGAAAGCCAGTAGCAAGCGCACTTGAAGTAGCCCTGAAGAACCGGATTATAAATTTTGCCAGCCATAATGGAGCTAGGGGCGTTCTCAGTTACCAAATACCGGTGCAATAAGAGAGCAACAGTATTTGACCGTAAAATGACGCCCTATCCGTCTAGCATACGACATTGCTTGTCTCTGCATACGCGGACGTGAGGTCATCTCGGAAATGAAATCCGAAATATAGATTAAAATTGTTATGTTCCCGCCCGGGATCGAACCGGGGACCTTCTGCGTGTAAAGCAGACGTGATAACCGCTACACCACGGAAACGACGGTTCTTTTCATGTACCACCCGGAGACTCGTAATAGCAACAGTTTGTCTTCTGTGTTAGCAAGGGCATCGGCTACGAGCTCCCTCCGATTCGTGAAGTTCCTGTAGTAAAAGACGTCGATGGAAACAATCCAACCGCGACAGACAGGGAGAACGCTGGCTGAGCTGCAGCCCTACATGGTGAGACCATCAAAGGTGGCGTCATTCACATGCAGTGCGTTTTCGGAACGAATAGGCTCGTTGGTCTAGGGGTATGATTCCTGCTTCGGGTGCAGGAGGTCCCGGGTTCAAATCCCGGACGAGCCCTTGCGTTTTGTACAACGGTGCGGTAACAAATCGCATGGCGGCGGCTGTTTCGCGCATTTCCAGGCCTCCAAGTCAGCGCTAAAATCCGACAACCAGTTCTGAAACCGTTTCATGTTTCATTTGAGCCATGTGCACCCTGCTGATGGAACGTTTGAAGTTGATTTAAATGGTCACAGTAGAGATCGTAGCAAGTGTCTTGCTGAGTGCGACGAAAACGGGTTTCCGCCCGCAATCGAGCCGGGGACCTTCTGCGTGTTAGGCACGGCGCCTGGGCTCGGCGGCAGCTGCTGCTCTTTCCTTCCTTACGAGATACCGTCGATTCGCGCAGTCGTTATTGCAAAAGATGTCACCAAAGGCAATCGCTTCGTTAGCGGCACGGTGCCTGGGCTCGGCGGCAGCTCTACATGGAGGCACCAGCAGCCCAGCCAGGCCGCCGCCGGCACCGGTGCGCCACAGCCCAAGGAGTCGGCGGCCGCCCTGCAATGCCCCTGTCGTTGCATATTCCACCCGCCTCATATCCTCCCCATGTCTGACTCACTACCCCAAATGACACTGCAGTGGACGTGCTTATTACTATCGCTTTTGGAAGAACCAAGGCGCAGTATTCTAGTGTCGAACCGGTACTGCAAATTGGGATTAAGCAAAAATTTATTGTGTGGTCGAGCGACAGCTTCGGCTCGCTCTTCCTACATGATCGCTTCTTGTGCGGAATAATTCCTAGCTCGCCGATGGCTTCAGAGTTGGTCTTCTCGAAGTTTTGCTTTCGCACTGCATTCCGCAATCTTTTCGTTATGAGTTGTGTGCTTCGGTTTCCCGACTTTCTTGTGTTTAGTGCGTTTGGCTTCTCTTAACCCTTAGCCACCGCTTGCCGAAATTTCCACACTATCATCTGTCGATCTGCAGAGCTCGATGAAGGCATCGCGGCCGTTCCTGAGCTCGTGGAACGGTCGAATCTGTAGTTGTTTCCAGATCTCTCCCACACAACGGCCTCCCAGAAGCTTGGATTACAGAAGTACGCCACTACTCCCAGCCGGAGATTCACGATTGAAAGCAGAATGACATGAGCTACACGCAGCTCCGATTTTTTTTTTGTGTCTGACCTACTTTGAAAGACTTTGTAGTCGATTTACTTACTACTATCGCTGTTGGAAACCAGGTGATAACCGCACAGTATTCTAGAGACGATGAGGTAATGAAAATTTAGAATAAGTAAAACAGTATCAAAAGAAGTTGTGTGGTGGAGCAGCACATGCAATTCACGCTTCCTAGATATTCGTTACTGCATAGAATAATTCTTTTGTCTGCGGCGTCTTCAGTATCCGTCTTCTGGAAATTTTGCTTGCAGTATATTGTGCAATCTTTTCGTTACGAGTTGGTGCCTGGTTTCCCGATGTTCTTTTGTTTAGTGCATTCGCCTTCTCTTAACCCTGAGAAACCACATACCGAAACTGAGGCACTGCCGGCTGTTTATAAGCAGTGCTCGATGCAGTTATTTCGCTTTTTATTCGTTGCCTTTAATATTCTTCTCATCAGTGGTGAGTGCTGCCTGCAGAAAGCGTTTATCTTGCGAATTCACGTGAAAGTTTGTGTTCCCTGTGAGGCGCACTACTTGGGATTAACTTGACTGGTCCAGCCAGGTGGCTCGTTGGTCTAGGGGTATGATTCCTGCTTTGGGTGCAGGAGGTCCCGGGTTCAAATCCCGGACGAGCCCTGCCATTTTGACCGTGCTGAAGAGTAGGTGGAACTCAGCCCCGGTTGCAGCTCCTCAATGAAGAGTAGACGCCTGTTATAGCACGTGGATATAACAAGAATGCGGCACCAGTAAAGTACGTAGGTGGAATTCGGTAGAAAAGCAGACGGTAATTTTGCAT
This sequence comes from Schistocerca piceifrons, assembly GCF_021461385.2. Classification (NCBI taxonomy): domain Eukaryota; kingdom Metazoa; phylum Arthropoda; class Insecta; order Orthoptera; family Acrididae; genus Schistocerca; species Schistocerca piceifrons. The sequence goes on from NW_025728763.1 coordinate 153,311, forward strand.
GCAACGGAAAACAAGGTTGTCTTTGCGGGATATGTGCACCGTGAGTGGAGATTCAGCTTAATTGTGCGACAGTCTACCCTCATCTTACTAGCGACGGCAACAACCAAGGGGTGGCATGTAAGATTGAGCGTGGCTAAGAGTTTCTCATTATTAGTTAGCATCACACTTTGACAGAGCTGTGACAAGGCGAGTAGGGTGAGCTCAGGAAAGCCAGTAGCAAGCGCACTTGAAGTAGCCCTGAAGAACCGGATTATAAATTTTGCCAGCCATAATGGAGCTAGGGGCGTTCTCAGTTACCAAATACCGGTGCAATAAGAGAGCAACAGTATTTGACCGTAAAATGACGCCCTATCCGTCTAGCATACGACATTGCTTGTCTCTGCATACGCGGACGTGAGGTCATCTCGGAAATGAAATCCGAAATATAGATTAAAATTGTTGTGTTCCCGCCCGGGATCGAACCGGGGACCTTCTGCGTGTAAAGCAGACGTGATAACCGCTACACCACGGAAACGACGGTTCTTTTCATGTACCACCCGGAGACTCGTAATAGCAACAGTTTGTCTTCTGTGTTAGCAAGGGCATCGGCTACGAGCTCCCTCCGATTCGTGAAGTTCCTGTAGTAAAAGACGTCGATGGAAACAATCCAACCGCGACAGACAGGGAGAACGCTGGCTGAGCTGCAGCCCTACATGGTGAGACCATCAAAGGTGGCGTCATTCACATGCAGTGCGTTTTCGGAACGAATAGGCTCGTTGGTCTAGGGGTATGATTCCTGCTTCGGGTGCAGGAGGTCCCGGGTTCAAATCCCGGACGAGCCCTTGCGTTTTGTACAACGGTGCGGTAACAAATCGCATGGCGGCGGCTGTTTCGCGCATTTCCAGGCCTCCAAGTCAGCGCTAAAATCCGACAACCAGTTCTGAAACCGTTTCATGTTTCATTTGAGCCATGTGCACCCTGCTGATGGAACGTTTGAAGTTGATTTAAATGGTCACAGTAGAGATCGTAGCAAGTGTCTTGCTGAGTGCGACGAAAACGGGTTTCCGCCCGCAATCGAGCCGGGGACCTTCTGCGTGTTAGGCACGGCGCCTGGGCTCGGCGGCAGCTGCTGCTCTTTCCTTCCTTACGAGATACCGTCGATTCGCGCAGTCGTTATTGCAAAAGATGTCACCAAAGGCAATCGCTTCGTTAGCGGCACGGTGCCTGGGCTCGGCGGCAGCTCTACATGGAGGCACCAGCAGCCCAGCCAGGCCGCCGCCGGCACCGGTGCGCCACAGCCCAAGGAGTCGGCGGCCGCCCTGCAATGCCCCTGTCGTTGCATATTCCACCCGCCTCATATCCTCCCCATGTCTGACTCACTACCCCAAATGACACTGCAGTGGACGTGCTTATTACTATCGCTTTTGGAAGAACCAAGGCGCAGTATTCTAGTGTCGAACCGGTACTGCAAATTGGGATTAAGCAAAAATTTATTGTGTGGTCGAGCGACAGCTTCGGCTCGCTCTTCCTACATGATCGCTTCTTGTGCGGAATAATTCCTAGCTCGCCGATGGCTTCAGAGTTGGTCTTCTCGAAGTTTTGCTTTCGCACTGCATTCCGCAATCTTTTCGTTATGAGTTGTGTGCTTCGGTTTCCCGACTTTCTTGTGTTTAGTGCGTTTGGCTTCTCTTAACCCTTAGCCACCGCTTGCCGAAATTTCCACACTATCATCTGTCGATCTGCAGAGCTCGATGAAGGCATCGCGGCCGTTCCTGAGCTCGTGGAACGGTCGAATCTGTAGTTGTTTCCAGATCTCTCCCACACAACGGCCTCCCAGAAGCTTGGATTACAGAAGTACGCCACTACTCCCAGCCGGAGATTCACGATTGAAAGCAGAATGACATGAGCTACACGCAGCTCCGATTTTTTTTTTGTGTCTGACCTACTTTGAAAGACTTTGTAGTCGATTTACTTACTACTATCGCTGTTGGAAACCAGGTGATAACCGCACAGTATTCTAGAGACGATGAGGTAATGAAAATTTAGAATAAGTAAAACAGTATCAAAAGAAGTTGTGTGGTGGAGCAGCACATGCAATTCACGCTTCCTAGATATTCGTTACTGCATAGAATAATTCTTTTGTCTGCGGCGTCTTCAGTATCCGTCTTCTGGAAATTTTGCTTGCAGTATATTGTGCAATCTTTTCGTTACGAGTTGGTGCCTGGTTTCCCGATGTTCTTTTGTTTAGTGCATTCGCCTTCTCTTAACCCTGAGAAACCACATACCGAAACTGAGGCACTGCCGGCTGTTCATAAGCAGTGCTCGATGCAGTTATTTCGCTTTTTATTCGTTGCCTTTAATATTCTTCTCATCAGTGGTGAGTGCTGCCTGCAGAAAGCGTTTATCTTGCGAATTCACGTGAAAGTTTGTGTTCCCTGTGAGGCGCACTACTTGGGATTAACTTGACTGCTCCAGCCAGGTGGCTCGTTGGTCTAGGGGTATGATTCCTGCTTTGGGTGCAGGAGGTCCCGGGTTCAAATCCCGGACGAGCCCTGCCATTTTGACCGTGCTGAAGAGTAGGTGGAACTCAGCCCCGGTTGCAGCTCCTCAATGAAGAGTAGACGCCTGTTATAGCACGTGGATATAACAAGAATGCGGCACCAGTAAAGTACGTAGGTGGAATTCGGTAGAAAAGCAGACGGTAATTTTGCATGCAACGGAAAACAAGGTTGTCTTTGCGGGATATGTGCACCGTGAGTGGAGATTCAGCTTAATTGTGCGACAGTCTACCCTCATCTTACTAGCGACGGCAACAACCAAGGGGTGGCATGTAAGATTGAGCGTGGCTAAGAGTTTCTCATTATTAGTTAGCATCACACTTTGACAGAGCTGTGACAAGGCGAGTAGGGTGAGCTCAGGAAAGCCAGTAGCAAGCGCACTTGAAGTAGCCCTGAAGAACCGGATTATAAATTTTGCCAGCCATAATGGAGCTAGGGGCGTTCTCAGTTACCAAATACCGGTGCAATAAGAGAGCAACAGTATTTGACCGTAAAATGACGCCCTATCCGTCTAGCATACGACATTGCTTGTCTCTGCATACGCGGACGTGAGGTCATCTCGGAAATGAAATCCGAAATATAGATTAAAATTGTTGTGTTCCCGCCCGGGATCGAACCGGGGACCTTCTGCGTGTAAAGCAGACGTGATAACCGCTACACCACGGAAACGACGGTTCTTTTCATGTACCACCCGGAGACTCGTAATAGCAACAGTTTGTCTTCTGTGTTAGCAAGGGCATCGGCTACGAGCTCCCTCCGATTCGTGAAGTTCCTGTAGTAAAAGACGTCGATGGAAACAATCCAACCGCGACAGACAGGGAGAACGCTGGCTGAGCTGCAGCCCTACATGGTGAGACCATCAAAGGTGGCGTCATTCACATGCAGTGCGTTTTCGGAACGAATAGGCTCGTTGGTCTAGGGGTATGATTCCTGCTTCGGGTGCAGGAGGTCCCGGGTTCAAATCCCGGACAAGCCCTTGCGTTTTGTACAACGGTGCGGTAACAAATCGCATGGCGGCGGCTGTTTCGCGCATTTCCAGGCCTCCAAGTCAGCGCTAAAATCCGACAACCAGTTCTGAAACCGTTTCATGTTTCATTTGAGCCATGTGCACCCTGCTGATGGAACGTTTGAAGTTGATTTAAATGGTCACAGTAGAGATCGTAGCAAGTGTCTTGCTGAGTGCGACGAAAACGGGTTTCCGCCCGCAATCGAGCCGGGGACCTTCTGCGTGTTAGGCACGGCGCCTGGGCTCGGCGGCAGCTGCTGCTCTTTCCTTCCTTACGAGATACCGTCGATTCGCGCAGTCGTTATTGCAAAAGATGTCACCAAAGGCAATCGCTTCGTTAGCGGCACGGTGCCTGGGCTCGGCGGCAGCTCTACATGGAGGCACCAGCAGCCCAGCCAGGCCGCCGCCGGCACCGGTGCGCCACAGCCCAAGGAGTCGGCGGCCGCCCTGCAATGCCCCTGTCGTTGCATATTCCACCCGCCTCATATCCTCCCCATGTCTGACTCACTACCCCAAATGACACTGCAGTGGACGTGCTTATTACTATCGCTTTTGGAAGAACCAAGGCGCAGTATTCTAGTGTCGAACCGGTACTGCAAATTGGGATTAAGCAAAAATTTATTGTGTGGTCGAGCGACAGCTTCGGCTCGCTCTTCCTACATGATCGCTTCTTGTGCGGAATAATTCCTAGCTCGCCGATGGCTTCAGAGTTGGTCTTCTCGAAGTTTTGCTTTCGCACTGCATTCCGCAATCTTTTCGTTATGAGTTGTGTGCTTCGGTTTCCCGACTTTCTTGTGTTTAGTGCGTTTGGCTTCTCTTAACCCTTAGCCACCGCTTGCCGAAATTTCCACACTATCATCTGTCGATCTGCAGAGCTCGATGAAGGCATCGCGGCCGTTCCTGAGCTCGTGGAACGGTCGAATCTGTAGTTGTTTCCAGATCTCTCCCACACAACGGCCTCCCAGAAGCTTGGATTACAGAAGTACGCCACTACTCCCAGCCGGAGATTCACGATTGAAAGCAGAATGACATGAGCTACACGCAGCTCCGATTTTTTTTTTGTGTCTGACCTACTTTGAAAGACTTTGTAGTCGATTTACTTACTACTATCGCTGTTGGAAACCAGGTGATAACCGCACAGTATTCTAGAGACGATGAGGTAATGAAAATTTAGAATAAGTAAAACAGTATCAAAAGAAGTTGTGTGGTGGAGCAGCACATGCAATTCACGCTTCCTAGATATTCGTTACTGCATAGAATAATTCTTTTGTCTGCGGCGTCTTCAGTATCCGTCTTCTGGAAATTTTGCTTGCAGTATATTGTGCAATCTTTTCGTTACGAGTTGGTGCCTGGTTTCCCGATGTTCTTTTGTTTAGTGCATTCGCCTTCTCTTAACCCTGAGAAACCACATACCGAAACTGAGGCACTGCCGGCTGTTCATAAGCAGTGCTCGATGCAGTTATTTCGCTTTTTATTCGTTGCCTTTAATATTCTTCTCATCAGTGGTGAGTGCTGCCTGCAGAAAGCGTTTATCTTGCGAATTCACGTGAAAGTTTGTGTTCCCTGTGAGGCGCACTACTTGGGATTAACTTGACTGCTCCAGCCAGGTGGCTCGTTGGTCTAGGGGTATGATTCCTGCTTTGGGTGCAGGAGGTCCCGGGTTCAAATCCCGGACGAGCCCTGCCATTTTGACCGTGCTGAAGAGTAGGTGGAACTCAGCCCCGGTTGCAGCTCCTCAATGAAGAGTAGACGCCTGTTATAGCACGTGGATATAACAAGAATGCGGCACCAGTAAAGTACGTAGGTGGAATTCGGTAGAAAAGCAGACGGTAATTTTGCATGCAACGGAAAACAAGGTTGTCTTTGCGGGATATGTGCACCGTGAGTGGAGATTCAGCTTAATTGTGCGACAGTCTACCCTCATCTTACTAGCGACGGCAACAACCAAGGGGTGGCATGTAAGATTGAGCGTGGCTAAGAGTTTCTCATTATTAGTTAGCATCACACTTTGACAGAGCTGTGACAAGGCGAGTAGGGTGAGCTCAGGAAAGCCAGTAGCAAGCGCACTTGAAGTAGCCCTGAAGAACCGGATTATAAATTTTGCCAGCCATAATGGAGCTAGGGGCGTTCTCAGTTACCAAATACCGGTGCAATAAGAGAGCAACAGTATTTGACCGTAAAATGACGCCCTATCCGTCTAGCATACGACATTGCTTGTCTCTGCATACGCGGACGTGAGGTCATCTCGGAAATGAAATCCGAAATATAGATTAAAATTGTTGTGTTCCCGCCCGGGATCGAACCGGGGACCTTCTGCGTGTAAAGCAGACGTGATAACCGCTACACCACGGAAACGACGGTTCTGTTCATGTACCACCCGGAGACTCGTAATAGCAACAGTTTGTCTTCTGTGTTAGCAAGGGCATCGGCTACGAGCTCCCTCCGATTCGTGAAGTTCCTGTAGTAAAAGACGTCGATGGAAACAATCCAACCGCGACAGACAGGGAGAACGCTGGCTGAGCTGCAGCCCTACATGGTGAGACCATCAAAGGTGGCGTCATTCACATGCAGTGCGTTTTCGGAACGAATAGGCTCGTTGATCTAGGGGTATGATTCCTGCTTCGGGTGCAGGAGGTCCCGGGTTCAAATCCCGGACGAGCCCTTGCGTTTTGTACAACGGTGCGGTAACAAATCGCATGGCGGCGGCTGTTTCGCGCATTTCCAGGCCTCCAAGTCAGCGCTAAAATCCGACAACCAGTTCTGAAACCGTTTCATGTTTCATTTGAGCCATGTGCACCCTGCTGATGGAACGTTTGAAGTTGATTTAAATGGTCACAGTAGAGATCGTAGCAAGTGTCTTGCTGAGTGCGACGAAAACGGGTTTCCGCCCGCAATCGAGCCGGGGACCTTCTGCGTGTTAGGCACGGCGCCTGGGCTCGGCGGCAGCTGCTGCTCTTTCCTTCCTTACGAGATACCGTCGATTCGCGCAGTCGTTATTGCAAAAGATGTCACCAAAGGCAATCGCTTCGTTAGCGGCACGGTGCCTGGGCTCGGCGGCAGCTCTACATGGAGGCACCAGCAGCCCAGCCAGGCCGCCGCCGGCACCGGTGCGCCACAGCCCAAGGAGTCGGCGGCCGCCCTGCAATGCCCCTGTCGTTGCATATTCCACCCGCCTCATATCCTCCCCATGTCTGACTCACTACCCCAAATGACACTGCAGTGGACGTGCTTATTACTATCGCTTTTGGAAGAACCAAGGCGCAGTATTCTAGTGTCGAACCGGTACTGCAAATTGGGATTAAGCAAAAATTTATTGTGTGGTCGAGCGACAGCTTCGGCTCGCTCTTCCTACATGATCGCTTCTTGTGCGGAATAATTCCTAGCTCGCCGATGGCTTCAGAGTTGGTCTTCTCGAAGTTTTGCTTTCGCACTGCATTCCGCAATCTTTTCGTTATGAGTTGTGTGCTTCGGTTTCCCGACTTTCTTGTGTTTAGTGCGTTTGGCTTCTCTTAACCCTTAGCCACCGCTTGCCGAAATTTCCACACTATCATCTGTCGATCTGCAGAGCTCGATGAAGGCATCGCGGCCGTTCCTGAGCTCGTGGAACGGTCGAATCTGTAGTTGTTTCCAGATCTCTCCCACACAACGGCCTCCCAGAAGCTTGGATTACAGAAGTACGCCACTACTCCCAGCCGGAGATTCACGATTGAAAGCAGAATGACATGAGCTACACGCAGCTCCGATTTTTTTTTTGTGTCTGACCTACTTTGAAAGACTTTGTAGTCGATTTACTTACTACTATCGCTGTTGGAAACCAGGTGATAACCGCACAGTATTCTAGAGACGATGAGGTAATGAAAATTTAGAATAAGTAAAACAGTATCAAAAGAAGTTGTGTGGTGGAGCAGCACATGCAATTCACGCTTCCTAGATATTCGTTACTGCATAGAATAATTCTTTTGTCTGCGGCGTCTTCAGTATCCGTCTTCTGGAAATTTTGCTTGCAGTATATTGTGCAATCTTTTCGTTACGAGTTGGTGCCTGGTTTCCCGATGTTCTTTTGTTTAGTGCATTCGCCTTCTCTTAACCCTGAGAAACCACATACCGAAACTGAGGCACTGCCGGCTGTTCATAAGCAGTGCTCGATGCAGTTATTTCGCTTTTTATTCGTTGCCTTTAATATTCTTCTCATCAGTGGTGAGTGCTGCCTGCAGAAAGCGTTTATCTTGCGAATTCACGTGAAAGTTTGTGTTCCCTGTGAGGCGCACTACTTGGGATTAACTTGACTGCTCCAGCCAGGTGGCTCGTTGGTCTAGGGGTATGATTCCTGCTTTGGGTGCAGGAGGTCCCGGGTTCAAATCCCGGACGAGCCCTGCCATTTTGACCGTGCTGAAGAGTAGGTGGAACTCAGCCCCGGTTGCAGCTCCTCAATGAAGAGTAGACGCCTGTTATAGCACGTGGATATAACAAGAATGCGGCACCAGTAAAGTACGTAGGTGGAATTCGGTAGAAAAGCAGACGGTAATTTTGCATGCAACGGAAAACAAGGTTGTCTTTGCGGGATATGTGCACCGTGAGTGGAGATTCAGCTTAATTGTGCGACAGTCTACCCTCATCTTACTAGCGACGGCAACAACCAAGGGGTGGCATGTAAGATTGAGCGTGGCTAAGAGTTTCTCATTATTAGTTAGCATCACACTTTGACAGAGCTGTGACAAGGCGAGTAGGGTGAGCTCAGGAAAGCCAGTAGCAAGCGCACTTGAAGTAGCCCTGAAGAACCGGATTATAAATTTTGCCAGCCATAATGGAGCTAGGGGCGTTCTCAGTTACCAAATACCGGTGCAATAAGAGAGCAACAGTATTTGACCGTAAAATGACGCCCTATCCGTCTAGCATACGACATTGCTTGTCTCTGCATACGCGGACGTGAGGTCATCTCGGAAATGAAATCCGAAATATAGATTAAAATTGTTGTGTTCCCGCCCGGGATCGAACCGGGGACCTTCTGCGTGTAAAGCAGACGTGATAACCGCTACACCACGGAAACGACGGTTCTTTTCATGTACCACCCGGAGACTCGTAATAGCAACAGTTTGTCTTCTGTGTTAGCAAGGGCATCGGCTACGAGCTCCCTCCGATTCGTGAAGTTCCTGTAGTAAAAGACGTCGATGGAAACAATCCAACCGCGACAGACAGGGAGAACGCTGGCTGAGCTGCAGCCCTACATGGTGAGACCATCAAAGGTGGCGTCATTCACATGCAGTGCGTTTTCGGAACGAATAGGCTCGTTGGTCTAGGGGTATGATTCCTGCTTCGGGTGCAGGAGGTCCCGGGTTCAAATCCCGGACGAGCCCTTGCGTTTTGTACAACGGTGCGGTAACAAATCGCATGGCGGCGGCTGTTTCGCGCATTTCCAGGCCTCCAAGTCAGCGCTAAAATCCGACAACCAGTTCTGAAACCGTTTCATGTTTCATTTGAGCCATGTGCACCCTGCTGATGGAACGTTTGAAGTTGATTTAAATGGTCACAGTAGAGATCGTAGCAAGTGTCTTGCTGAGTGCGACGAAAACGGGTTTCCGCCCGCAATCGAGCCGGGGACCTTCTGCGTGTTAGGCACGGCGCCTGGGCTCGGCGGCAGCTGCTGCTCTTTCCTTCCTTACGAGATACCGTCGATTCGCGCAGTCGTTATTGCAAAAGATGTCACCAAAGGCAATCGCTTCGTTAGCGGCACGGTGCCTGGGCTCGGCGGCAGCTCTACATGGAGGCACCAGCAGCCCAGCCAGGCCGCCGCCGGCACCGGTGCGCCACAGCCCAAGGAGTCGGCGGCCGCCCTGCAATGCCCCTGTCGTTGCATATTCCACCCGCCTCATATCCTCCCCATGTCTGACTCACTACCCCAAATGACACTGCAGTGGACGTGCTTATTACTATCGCTTTTGGAAGAACCAAGGCGCAGTATTCTAGTGTCGAACCGGTACTGCAAATTGGGATTAAGCAAAAATTTATTGTGTGGTCGAGCGACAGCTTCGGCTCGCTCTTCCTACATGATCGCTTCTTGTGCGGAATAATTCCTAGCTCGCCGATGGCTTCAGAGTTGGTCTTCTCGAAGTTTTGCTTTCGCACTGCATTCCGCAATCTTTTCGTTATGAGTTGTGTGCTTCGGTTTCCCGACTTTCTTGTGTTTAGTGCGTTTGGCTTCTCTTAACCCTTAGCCACCGCTTGCCGAAATTTCCACACTATCATCTGTCGATCTGCAGAGCTCGATGAAGGCATCGCGGCCGTTCCTGAGCTCGTGGAACGGTCGAATCTGTAGTTGTTTTCCAGATCTCTCCCACACAACGGCCTCCCAGAAGCTTGGATTACAGAAGTACGCCACTACTCCCAGCCGGAGATTCACGATTGAAAGCAGAATGACATGAGCTACACGCAGCTCCGATTTTTTTTTTGTGTCTGACCTACTTTGAAAGACTTTGTAGTCGATTTACTTACTACTATCGCTGTTGGAAACCAGGTGATAACCGCACAGTATTCTAGAGACGATGAGGTAATGAAAATTTAGAATAAGTAAAACAGTATCAAAAGAAGTTGTGTGGTGGAGCAGCACATGCAATTCACGCTTCCTAGATATTCGTTACTGCATAGAATAATTCTTTTGTCTGCGGCGTCTTCAGTATCCGTCTTCTGGAAATTTTGCTTGCAGTATATTGTGCAATCTTTTCGTTACGAGTTGGTGCCTGGTTTCCCGATGTTCTTTTGTTTAGTGCATTCGCCTTCTCTTAACCCTGAGAAACCACATACCGAAACTGAGGCACTGCCGGCTGTTCATAAGCAGTGCTCGATGCAGTTATTTCGCTTTTTATTCGTTGCCTTTAATATTCTTCTCATCAGTGGTGAGTGCTGCCTGCAGAAAGCGTTTATCTTGCGAATTCACGTGAAAGTTTGTGTTCCCTGTGAGGCGCACTACTTGGGATTAACTTGACTGCTCCAGCCAGGTGGCTCGTTGGTCTAGGGGTATGATTCCTGCTTTGGGTGCAGGAGGTCCCGGGTTCAAATCCCGGACGAGCCCTGCCATTTTGACCGTGCTGAAGAGTAGGTGGAACTCAGCCCCGGTTGCAGCTCCTCAATGAAGAGTAGACGCCTGTTATAGCACGTGGATATAACAAGAATGCGGCACCAGTAAAGTACGTAGGTGGAATTCGGTAGAAAAGCAGACGGTAATTTTGCATGCAACGGAAAACAAGGTTGTCTTTGCGGGATATGTGCACCGTGAGTGGAGATTCAGCTTAATTGTGCGACAGTCTACCCTCATCTTACTAGCGACGGCAACAACCAAGGGGTGGCATGTAAGATTGAGCGTGGCTAAGAGTTTCTCATTATTAGTTAGCATCACACTTTGACAGAGCTGTGACAAGGCGAGTAGGGTGAGCTCAGGAAAGCCAGTAGCAAGCGCACTTGAAGTAGCCCTGAAGAACCGGATTATAAATTTTGCCAGCCATAATGGAGCTAGGGGCGTTCTCAGTTACCAAATACCGGTGCAATAAGAGAGCAACAGTATTTGACCGTAAAATGACGCCCTATCCGTCTAGCATACGACATTGCTTGTCTCTGCATACGCGGACGTGAGGTCATCTCGGAAATGAAATCCGAAATATAGATTAAAATTGTTGTGTTCCCGCCCGGGATCGAACCGGGGACCTTCTGCGTGTAAAGCAGACGTGATAACCGCTACACCACGGAAACGACGGTTCTTTTCATGTACCACCCGGAGACTCGTAATAGCAACAGTTTGTCTTCTGTGTTAGCAAGGGCATCGGCTACGAGCTCCCTCCGATTCGTGAAGTTCCTGTAGTAAAAGACGTCGATGGAAACAATCCAACCGCGACAGACAGGGAGAACGCTGGCTGAGCTGCAGCCCTACATGGTGAGACCATCAAAGGTGGCGTCATTCACATGCAGTGCGTTTTCGGAACGAATAGGCTCGTTGGTCTAGGGGTATGATTCCAGTTCCGCTTTGGACGCCGTGCAGTGTGGACGTGCCTAGTCTTCCGCTCCGCCGTAGCGTTACGTATAGTGGACTATCGTTTTTGTTTACGTGTTGTGTTGCAACTTCTGTGAGTGTTTCTCCGTCGTTGTTTCGTACCTTGTGTTACTTTCTGTCCTTATTTCAGTGTTTTTTGTGTAGCGGTTTCGACCGCATATTTTGAAAATGTCGTCCCAGGTTATTCCTCGTCAGGCTACAGTTAGTTTTGCTTTTGACAAGTCAACCCGCCATGTGCAACCTAGTTCTCTTGAGATTCATGATTGGTTGGTAGATACCTTTGGTGTTCATTCGGATCAGGTGCACACTGCTTATTTTGATACCGAACTGTATGTTTTCTTTGTTAAGTTTATGGACCCACTTCAGGTTGATAAAATTCTTTCTAAATATGGTCATCAAGTTCTCTTTCGGCATCGGGATGATTCTGTAAGTACCGTGCTGCTTTCCAATGCTTCCAACACGTATACCAATGTTCGTGTTTACAACCTTCCACCGGAGGTGGATAATGTCTATCTTAAGGAGGGTCTACAGAAGTATGGTGATGTAAAGAGCATTCGCCTTGAACGCTGGTCAAGCCAACATCGCCTGCAATGTTACAGTGGTATTCGTTCAGTCGAAATGCACGTTAAGCAGAATATTCCATCTCACCTGCAGATCGGTGGATATCGTGTCCATGTAACATATAGTGGTCAGGTGGGCACCTGTTTTTTGTGCAATGAAAGTGGTCACGTGCGTACCGACTGTCCGCGGAGAGTTTTTGTTTTAAAAAATTCTCTCGAACAGCGTCGCAAGTTAACGGTCGCTGACCTCGTTGCAGGTGGTTCTGCTCTTGGTGTAGCACAGTCCAGTGGTAGTAGCGCCCCTCCACAGGTTTTGCGCACCCCTGATACAGAATTTCCTCCTTTGCGTGCTAAATCTGATGTTGTTCCGTCTGTCCCTCAGGTGGGTGTGCCACTTTTGAATAATAAGAGGCGTCGCCCACACGATGGAAATAGTACGGATGAGGATCTCCCTGAGATGCCCCAGTCCGAGCGACCGGCATCCTCCGAGCCACTGTGTACTGTAGCTGCTCCCTGCCCCCCTGAGGTAGCGGTTCCGGTGGCGGCTGCTGGCGCCCCTCCGGCCTCCGACGCAGCTTCTCTCGAGTCGGGTCGTCGGTCGGGCCTGTTGGCGCCGTCTTCCGAACCGACTTCGATGTCACAACAAGTGGAGCCGCGACAACTTCCTGCTTCGCTGCCCCATACCTCTGCCAGCGGAGCTGCTCCGCTTCCTTCCAACTCTGCGGCCTCGGACCTTCCTGCTCACGTTTCGCCTCCGTGCAGTCCATGTTTGCCGGAAGCTAGTGCAGGTGTTGACCATTCCGTTTTGTCGGATGTTTCCCCGCGACCCCGGATCCCGCATGTGGACCGGCGCGGGTGGTGTCGGATACAGAACTTGACCCTCCTACGTCACCGGCGGCTGAAGTTTCCTTGCCCGTCAGCCGACGCAAGTTACGCGTTCAGCCGAACGTTAATGCTGTTCGTAAAAAACCGAAACGTAAGGGATCCGCGGAACGGGGTAGCAGTCCCCCTCCCTCGGATGCCTCTGTCACCCCTGCTATGGACTGTGACGCTGGTGCGTCGGTGTAGGTGATTTGTTTTCTCGCTTTTCTCTCTATGGTTCAAGCATACACCTTTCTTACCTTAAATGTTAACCGTATTGAGTCCGACGTTCGCATTGCCTCTTTGCGGCAGTTTATTTACGACGCCTGTGCGGACGTAGTGTTTTTGCAGGAAGTGTTGTATTCTGATCTCTCTCTACCTGGATTTCAAACTGTTTTTAATGTCGCGCCGGAATATTCAACAGGAACTGCTCTTTTCTTTCGAGAGGGCATTCCTATTACTGACATTGAATTCCTAGACTCTGGCCGTGGGATTGGTTGTCGTCTTTTTGATCTCCGCCTCGTTGTTTTGTATGCCCCCTCTGGTTCGGGTCACACTGTGGCTCGATCGCGCTTTTATAAAGAAGAGCTTATTTATCTTTTGCGCCAGAGTCCTCGGAGTCTCCTGCTCGGAGGCGATTTTAATTGTGTTTTACGCCCTGCAGACCAGTCCCCCAATTTTAATTATTGCCGTGATTTACATGACTTAGTTCGTACGATGCATCTGCGTGATGTTTGGGAACACAAATATCCAACCCTGGTGAAATATACGTTTTTTACCGCGTCCTCATGCAGTAGACTCGACAGATTCTATTTATCTGATTTTTTATGTGATAAAATTCTTTCTGTCGATGTTATTCCTACTAGTTTTTCTGACCATTGTGCTTTTACTGCAACTGTAAATCTTAGTCGCCAACCTGCAAAACTTTATCGTTCCCAGTGGATGTTAAATGTTTCCCACCTTGCTGACAGTGCTATGGATGATGTTAGAAGTGGCGTGTGGGAGCGATGTCTTCGCTCTGTCCCGCGATACCCCTCCTTGCTGGTTTGGTGGACTGCGTTTGCCAAGCCCAAGATTCGTCAGACTTTGATTTTCTACTGTGCTGCTAGGACGCGTGATTTTAAGAACACGTATGAATATTACTACTCTGTCCTGCGTGAACTATATGACGCGGCGGGTACCTCTCCACTGCGGATCCATGATGTTCGTCGTATTAAAGCCAAGCTCTTGAGCCTTAAACGACGACAGATGGATGGTCTGCGAGTTAAGTCGAAACCTCACTCTCTTGTTGAAGGTGAACTGACATCCTTGTACCACCTGCTACGGCATCAGACTCGTCGTCGTCGCTCCTTCATCTCTTCTCTTACGGTGGATGATGGGCGACAGCTTATTGCACAGGAGGAAATGGTTCGTGCTCTTCATCAGTATTACACTAGTCTATATTCTGCCGATGATTCTGGTGAGTCTCTTTCGGATGATGTCTTTGGGGATCTAACTGCGACGATCGCGCCTGACGCGAACGGCGAATTTCTCCGGGAGTTCCAGGTAGATGATGTTTTCGATTTTATTGCTCGCTCTCCGTCCAGTAAATCGCCGGGTCCAGACGGCCTGCCTAAAGAATTTTATCTCCGTTTTTGGCCTCTTTTGGGTGACATTTTTACGCAGATTTTAAATGAGATTGTCAGGGGGATGGATGTGCCTGCCGATTTTAAAGTAGGGAAAATTGTTTTAATCCCGAAGTCCTCTGGTCGTTTATCTGCTGCCAATCTTCGTCCGCTCACATTGCTGAATTTTGACTATAAGACAGCTGCTAGAGCGGTCAATAGCCGGTTGTCTTCTCTGCTTCGGGGTGTGATTGGTGCACATCAATGTTGTTTTCATGATAGATCTATTCTGACACCAGTAGCCGAATATCGGGATGTTGTCTCGGTTGCGGCGGTTACAAACGTACATTGTGCCTTTGCCTTCCTTGATTTTTATAAGGCTTTTGATCACGTCAGTCATGTGTTTTTAGATCGTGTTTTAGGTACAATAGGTTTTAACGCTTCATCACGTGGTGTTCTTGGCAATTTGTATAGGGGAATAACAGCTCGGGTGTCAGTCAATGGGCAGCTGACGCCGCCCATTGCTATCCGCCGCGGAGTGCCTCAGGGTAGTCCGCTCTCTATGTCTTTATTCGTATTGTCGCTGGAACCGCTGCTTCGGACTATTGCTCTCAAGCTTCAGGGTATGTCCCTCTCTGGTGGGAAGCTCTCTGTTAAGGCATATGCGGATGATGTCGTTGTTCTCCTCCGTCAACGTGATGATATCCTGTTGTTGAAAGGGGCGGTTGATGCATACTGTCGTGTCTCTGGAGCGCGTCTCAATCAGGGTAAATGTAAGTTCCTTGATATTCGAGGATTTAGCGATGCTGACGTCCCTTGGGCCACTTTTGTCGATTGCCATACGTCCTTGGGGATTATCATTGATCGGTGTCCTCTAAAAATGGCGGCTCTCAATTGGAAATCTGTCACCGAGAAGATACAGGGGGCTCTGATGGTCCATGAGCAGCGCTCTGCTACCATTTTGCAAAAAGTCAGAATTTTAGACACCTACGTTCTATGTAAAGCTTATTATGTTGCTCAGCTGTTCCCACTTCCCATGATGGTGGCGAAAAGGTTGCGCCAATTGTCTAGCAGGTTTATATGGAAGGGCCATCTATTCAAGTTACGTTACGAGGTAATGACGAAACCGCGTCTCTCCGGAGGCTTGGGCCTCTCTGACATTACTCGCAAGGCGTCTGCTTTGTACGTCCGCCGAACGACTCTAATTGTTACGCAAGAAGTGACTTCAATTACATCCAGGCTTTTTACTGTTGTGCGTCCGGCGAGCCTTGCTCCACCTGTCGATGTCGGACGCCTAAATTTTAAGTTGAAACACATTCGGGAATTTTACATTGCGGTGAGTTACCTCGGTGACGTCTTCTTGCGGCGACCGGTGCCAACGACCAAGGGCTTGATTGCCCGCTGGGAGGGGCTGGCCGGTCCCAATCCAATAGAACTGGCGTCTCCATCTGTGTCCTGGAGGAACGTCTGGAAGAACGTTAGTCTGCCGATCCACTCTATGGCCGTGGCGTCCACGTGGTATAGGGTAATAAATAATTTGGTTCCCACCAATGTACGACTGCACCGTATTGGTCTTTCTGACACGGACACCTGTACTCGGTGTGGTCTCCTGGATACCCTTGAACATCGATTCACCTGCTGTGGGCACCTTGCTAATTGGCGTTGGCTCAGGAAACAACTTGCTTTTGTCACTAGGTCTGCTGAAGCCGCTTATACTATTGACATCATCGTCCGGCCCGATTCTTCCTTTTTTCCGCGGACGAAGCTCCATACCGTCATGTGGTTGATTGGCCATTTCGTACATTTTGTCAACAGTTGTCATGAAGAGGATGGACACCTAGCGTTTCGGCAGTACATGCTTACTGCTTACTGGCAGCGCTTGCGATTGCCAGGCCTCCGAGATGATTTTGCCAATATGCTTAGCCTGACATTTGAAAGAGAGGGTGTTGGCTAAGGTCACCTGTGTGAGCCATTTTCTTTTATACTGTTTCTGGATTTCCCGCCTTTATATATGTTTCTTCTATACACCAGGACTGAAGTTTTCGTGTTTTAATCTTTATTTCAGTCAGCAGTCTACATTATATAGTCATGTTTTTAGGATTTTAATTTCAGTACTGTAAAAAAAAAAAAAAAAAAAAAAAAAGTGGTTAGGACATTGCGTTGTGGCCGCAATATCCCAGGTTCGAATCCTGGTCACGGCAAATTTTAAAGTTTTGCCTTGCTGTCGCTGCAGTGACGATTGTGACTCAGTGTTTGAAATCACGGTGCCCTCTTCATAAAAAAAAAAAAAAAAAAAAGGGGTATGATTCCTGCTTCGGGTGCAGGAGGTCCCGGGTTCAAATCCCGGACGAGCCCTTGCGTTTTGTACAACGGTGCGGTAACAAATCGCATGGCGGCGGCTGTTTCGCGCATTTCCAGGCCTCCAAGTCAGCGCTAAAATCCGACAACCAGTTCTGAAACCGTTTCATGTTTCATTTGAGCCATGTGCACCCTGCTGATGGAACGTTTGAAGTTGATTTAAATGGTCACAGTAGAGATCGTAGCAAGTGTCTTGCTGAGTGCGACGAAAACGGGTTTCCGCCCGCAATCGAGCCGGGGACCTTCTGCGTGTTAGGCACGGCGCCTGGGCTCGGCGGCAGCTGCTGCTCTTTCCTTCCTTACGAGATACCGTCGATTCGCGCAGTCGTTATTGCAAAAGATGTCACCAAAGGCAATCGCTTCGTTAGCGGCACGGTGCCTGGGCTCGGCGGCAGCTCTACATGGAGGCACCAGCAGCCCAGCCAGGCCGCCGCCGGCACCGGTGCGCCACAGCCCAAGGAGTCGGCGGCCGCCCTGCAATGCCCCTGTCGTTGCATATTCCACCCGCCTCATATCCTCCCCATGTCTGACTCACTACCCCAAATGACACTGCAGTGGACGTGCTTATTACTATCGCTTTTGGAAGAACCAAGGCGCAGTATTCTAGTGTCGAACCGGTACTGCAAATTGGGATTAAGCAAAAATTTATTGTGTGGTCGAGCGACAGCTTCGGCTCGCTCTTCCTACATGATCGCTTCTTGTGCGGAATAATTCCTAGCTCGCCGATGGCTTCAGAGTTGGTCTTCTCGAAGTTTTGCTTTCGCACTGCATTCCGCAATCTTTTCGTTATGAGTTGTGTGCTTCGGTTTCCCGACTTTCTTGTGTTTAGTGCGTTTGGCTTCTCTTAACCCTTAGCCACCGCTTGCCGAAATTTCCACACTATCATCTGTCGATCTGCAGAGCTCGATGAAGGCATCGCGGCCGTTCCTGAGCTCGTGGAACGGTCGAATCTGTAGTTGTTTCCAGATCTCTCCCACACAACGGCCTCCCAGAAGCTTGGATTACAGAAGTACGCCACTACTCCCAGCCGGAGATTCACGATTGAAAGCAGAATGACATGAGCTACACGCAGCTCCGATTTTTTTTTTGTGTCTGACCTACTTTGAAAGACTTTGTAGTCGATTTACTTACTACTATCGCTGTTGGAAACCAGGTGATAACCGCACAGTATTCTAGAGACGATGAGGTAATGAAAATTTAGAATAAGTAAAACAGTATCAAAAGAAGTTGTGTGGTGGAGCAGCACATGCAATTCACGCTTCCTAGATATTCGTTACTGCATAGAATAATTCTTTTGTCTGCGGCGTCTTCAGTATCCGTCTTCTGGAAATTTTGCTTGCAGTATATTGTGCAATCTTTTCGTTACGAGTTGGTGCCTGGTTTCCCGATGTTCTTTTGTTTAGTGCATTCGCCTTCTCTTAACCCTGAGAAACCACATACCGAAACTGAGGCACTGCCGGCTGTTCATAAGCAGTGCTCGATGCAGTTATTTCGCTTTTTATTCGTTGCCTTTAATATTCTTCTCATCAGTGGTGAGTGCTGCCTGCAGAAAGCGTTTATCTTGCGAATTCACGTGAAAGTTTGTGTTCCCTGTGAGGCGCACTACTTGGGATTAACTTGACTGCTCCAGCCAGGTGGCTCGTTGGTCTAGGGGTATGATTCCTGCTTTGGGTGCAGGAGGTCCCGGGTTCAAATCCCGGACGAGCCCTGCCATTTTGACCGTGCTGAAGAGTAGGTGGAACTCAGCCCCGGTTGCAGCTCCTCAATGAAGAGTAGACGCCTGTTATAGCACGTGGATATAACAAGAATGCGGCACCAGTAAAGTACGTAGGTGGAATTCGGTAGAAAAGCAGACGGTAATTTTGCATGCAACGGAAAACAAGGTTGTCTTTGCGGGATATGTGCACCGTGAGTGGAGATTCAGCTTAATTGTGCGACAGTCTACCCTCATCTTACTAGCGACGGCAACAACCAAGGGGTGGCATGTAAGATTGAGCGTGGCTAAGAGTTTCTCATTATTAGTTAGCATCACACTTTGACAGAGCTGTGACAAGGCGAGTAGGGTGAGCTCAGGAAAGCCAGTAGCAAGCGCACTTGAAGTAGCCCTGAAGAACCGGATTATAAATTTTGCCAGCCATAATGGAGCTAGGGGCGTTCTCAGTTACCAAATACCGGTGCAATAAGAGAGCAACAGTATTTGACCGTAAAATGACGCCCTATCCGTCTAGCATACGACATTGCTTGTCTCTGCATACGCGGACGTGAGGTCATCTCGGAAATGAAATCCGAAATATAGATTAAAATTGTTGTGTTCCCGCCCGGGATCGAACCGGGGACCTTCTGCGTGTAAAGCAGACGTGATAACCGCTACACCACGGAAACGACGGTTCTTTTCATGTACCACCCGGAGACTCGTAATAGCAACAGTTTGTCTTCTGTGTTAGCAAGGGCATCGGCTACGAGCTCCCTCCGATTCGTGAAGTTCCTGTAGTAAAAGACGTCGATGGAAACAATCCAACCGCGACAGACAGGGAGAACGCTGGCTGAGCTGCAGCCCTACATGGTGAGACCATCAAAGGTGGCGTCATTCACATGCAGTGCGTTTTCGGAACGAATAGGCTCGTTGGTCTAGGGGTAGGAGTGCGGCTCTCGCAGCCGAGCGAAGCAGACGTGCGGTGTGTGCTCTCCGCTGTCAGAGAGGGCCCGCGCGCTTTGTTTACTTTTTTCGGCCGACACTAACGTGACGCCGTAGCGCTACAAGACCATGGCAAACCAATACAGAAGATCAACCTTGAAATTCACATTTCGGAACGACTTTACCCGACCAAAGGCGCTCGAAGTCGAACGCTTTTTAAAAGAGGAAGCCAAGATCCCGGCTGCCGACATTGTCGGCATTCACTTTTCGATCGTCAGTAGCACGGTCTATGTAAAGCTCATAAACGAAATTACATGCGACAAGGTGCTTCGTGAGATGAAACAAGAACTCCGCTTCTGCCACGCAGATGGCAATGTTGGCAACGTCGAGGTCGGCCATGCCGCAATGGGACTGCGGACTATCCGCATATTCGAACTTCCATTTGAACTCCCGGCGGCAGAAGTTGTAGCGGCGCTCCGCCCCTACGGCACGGTACACGAACACGTGGCTGAAAAATGGACCCAGTTTAAGACGTATCCAGTACTCAATGGAGTACGCCAAGTGCGCATAGATCTCCAACGACACGTGCCATCCTATCTACAGATCGGAGGATGCCGGGCCATAGTTATTTATGACGGCCAGCCGAAGACGTGTTCCGGATGCGGCAAAGAAGGACACCTTCGTTCCGAGTGCCTCCAGCGTCGGATCACACAACTCCCACCGAAGGACGTTGCGCCACCAGCGGCGAAGACTGTTCTACCCGTGACTTACGCGGCGGCGCTCACGACGTTCTCCACACAGCAGACACGGCCGACCGCTTCAGCGGTACAAGAATCACTTTCCACGGACAAAAACCTGGATGATCCGCCGACCTGGCCAGTGGTGGAAAATAGTACTACGACTCTGGAGCTACCGAACGCGACAGACATTGACGGCGGCAAGATGGCAATTGATTCCCTTATTGTACCGACCGAAGCGTTTGTTCCGGCGGAGCGTGAGTCAGTGCCGTCTTCTGACAATGAAGGCCATGTACGGAAACAGCGATCACCGAAACGCCGAAAGCGCCGTCGTCGGACCGTGTCGGAACACAGCGGTTCGCATTCGGCCGGGGAAGAACAACTAACCACTCAAGAAGCCAGCCGCGAAGCTGAGGCTGTTTCCACTGACTCCAACCTTGCAGAACAGACAGAAAAACATGCAGCTTTCGAACATCAGCCCATTGACAGAAACAGTGAGCAGCGGGAAGGTACCAGTGCAGGCAGCGAAGTCGCCCGGTCCCTTACTACCAAACATTCCGAGGCTATGGAACATGAACAGACATCCGCGCCCGCTTCGTGGGCCGAGGACGTCGAGACACAAGATCCCGACCCGCGGCCAGCTGAGGCGCCGCCGGATCATGCAGCATAAGCAGCACAAGGAGGACCGCGTTTGGCGGGGGGTGACATCACTTCCGATGTTCGCTTCTCTCCAACATGGATAACCTCGCCCAAACAACGCGTTGCCAGGCTTACCGCCTGGCGACAATGAATATCAACATGATCAGTTCTCCTGTCAAGATCCAACTTTTGATAGAAACCATACGAGCCATGGGAGTTGACTTTGCTTTCCTACAAGAAGTGAAAACGACTGCACTCCCGCACTTTTACGGTTACGCCACACATGTGACGCCCGGAAGCCCTGCAGACACCGGAGTGGCAATATTAGTGCGTGAAGGTATTGAAGTTACCGACGTCACGTTTCTTCCCTCCGCGAGAGGAATAGCATTTACGGCACTCAACACCCGATTCATTAATGTTTACGCGCCGTCGGGTACCACAAGACGTCACGACCGCGCCAGATTCTATTCCACAGATGTCGCTCCCCTTTTCCTTGGACGATACGAGCACAGCGTCTTCGCCGGCGATTTTAATTGCGTACTTCACCCCAAGGACCAAATCCCACATTACATGCCTTGTCCGGAACTGGGTGCGATGATCCAAGAACTTCACTTGTGCGACACGTGGGAAAAAGTCCACGGTAACCGCTCTGGCCACACTCATCTTACCAGTCATTCGGCCAGCCGACTTGACCGCATATATGTGTCACAAGATCTCACACACGGTGTGGTGGACGCCGAATTATGGCCTCAAGCCTATTCCGATCACAGTGCCTATATCTGCACTATACACCTACGCCCCCAACAAGTCTGGCGCAGCAATGGCTTTTGGAAGCTCAACATAACTCATCTCCAGGACCTGGATTGCCGTCGGCAAGTTGAAGCAACGTGGACTGACTGTGAACGCCGCCACCCACGATACACCTCGACCCTGGAGTGGTGGCTCCTCTGTGCCAAACCAGCAATCCGTAGGACACTTATGCGTTATGGCAAGGACGTGACTGCGTGGCATCGACAGACCCTCGATTTTTACTACGCGGCACTCAGGGACCTCGACGCCTTACCCCCTTCCCCGGAGAGACAACATGACCAAAGCAGAATCAAGGCTCACATACTATCATTGACGAAGCGTCGACTAGAAGGTGCAGTAGTCCGCTCGCGACGGCACGACCGAACGGTTGCAGAGGAACCCACTATGCACCACGTTTTGGCGGATAAGCGCCGACAACGTCAACATTTAATCACACAACTCAGGACACACGACGGTCGCTTATGTACGACCCAAGCAACCATAGTAAAGGCGGTGGAGGATCATTTTCGTCATCTTTACAAGGAAAGAACCGTCATTGACGAGGCCACTACTGAAGTGTTACAGCAGATAACCCGTACTATCGACGAGGCTACCGTGAATGCACTAACAGAGGAAATCTCACTCGAAGAAGTCGAAGACGCCGTGGACAAAGGTGCGGCCAATAAATCTCCTGGACCTGATGGATTGCCCATCGAATTCTACCTGACTTTCCGTGACATCATGATGCCTCGCTGGGTTATAATGT
This sequence comes from Schistocerca piceifrons, assembly GCF_021461385.2. NCBI lineage: Eukaryota > Metazoa > Arthropoda > Insecta > Orthoptera > Acrididae > Schistocerca > Schistocerca piceifrons. The sequence goes on from NW_025728763.1 coordinate 175,841, forward strand.
TCCGCGAACTTATGTCTCCAGACTGTGTTGTGCCGCCAGCGTTTGTAGAAGGTCTCCTCATACCAATACACAAGCCAGGTGGAGGGCTATCGATTAACGACTATCGGCCGCTTACAATGTTGAACGCCGATTACAAGATTTTCACCAGGATAATGGTGAGCCGTATTAAGACGACTTTGCCGATGATCCTCGCTCCAGAACAGACGTCGCAGGGGGGAGAAGCCAACATACACATGGCCACCGGTGACTGCAGGGACTTAATAGCGATCGCTTCTGCGTGCCGTCTGAGAGCGGCGATCGTCTCCGTCGATTTCCACCGCGCCTTTGATAGAGTGCACCACAACTTCCTCCTACGAGTGATGGACTGTATGGGATTCCCCCCGGGCCTCATCGACACCCTACGGCGTCTTTGGGCCGCAGCCAGCTCACACGTTCAGGTCAATGGAAGGACGGTAGGACCAGTACCCATTAAGAGGTCTCTACGACAGGGTTGTCCCCTTTCAACCTACCTTTATGCAATCGCACTCGAGCCACTCCTTGGGGGCCTTAACCACCGCCTATCTGGTATCACGCTGCGGGACGTCACCTTTCGCTATAGGACATACGCTGACGACCTGCTACTGCTGGTTCGTTCCAATGACGAAGTTCAAAGCGTACTAACCTGGATTGAGCGATACGGACAGGCCGCAGGCAGTCTTCTGAACATCAACAAGTCGGCGGCGTTGGACATTGGGCGTGGTCTCGGACCGGAAGCCCTCGCTCCCCTCCCACCAGTTTCTGATCTGCGATATTTGGGAATCACGTTCAAGAAAGATGTACGTAAAACAGCTGCAGCAAACTACCGACGGTTATTACAGATCATACGCGCAATGGTGCGACAGAACCTACTCCGGGACTTGAATCTGCTACAACGTGTTGAATACCTGAACCTCTACGTGGCATCAAAACTCAACCACGTGGCACAGGTCCTCCCACTACCGCTGCAGATAGGTCGCCGGCTTCAGGCGGCCTTCAGTTACTACGTTTCCGCAGGTCATATCTTTAAAGTACGATATGACACTCTTACCCTCCCAGTGCACAAAGGAGGGCTGGGATTGGTCAACGTCAGGGCGAGAGCAGCTGCTCTTTACATGAGCAACATGAGGAAACGATGGAAAAGTCAATATGCCTCTCTCACGGGTCGTTTACTGCAGGTTCTGATGCCAGCCTCTAACGTCCCGCCGGTGTCGGTTGCGCACGTCGCACCACAGCTCTCCCATGTGTCGACCTTCATTCTTGATTACAGCTATGTCAGCTTGAACCTCTCCGCCACACGTCCACCAAAGGCGAAAGATTTTTATACCAACCTTCTGCGGGCTGTTCACCATAACGTGGTGGAAAACAAGTACCCTACGGTTCACTGGCCAAGAGTGTGGAAAACGATACACCACCACTTTCTGTCATCCACGGTGCGTTCGAAGTGGTATCAGATCGCCAACAAAAAATATGCCACACGCCAGCGACTTCACACTATTGGACTGGCAGACTCCCCTTATTGCCCAGATTGTCACCTTTTGGATACCGATGAACATCGTTTTACTTGCGCATCATCGTCCGGAGTTTGGCGACTAACACAGAAGATATTGGCTTGTTACCTCCGGGTCACACCTGATATGATTGACCCGCAGACCCTACTCTGTCCCGATGAAACTTACTTTCCGGCTGCAAAATATCATGCGCTTACATGGTTCAAAGGACTTACCGTCGCCTACATCTTTAGCGACGGAGAGAAAGAGCAGCTTGATTACTGGTGGTTCCTACAAAATGCTCACAACGCCCTCGAACGAACACCGAAATACCGTACGCTCTTCGCAAATTATTTACGCAGCGTTTTCGTTAACCCCCCACTCAGCTGGGGAGTGCCAGGCTGTGGTTAATGTGCTGTGCCGCATCACACTAACGGCTCTGCCTTGCCAGCCATGACCAAAGGAAGAGACAAGCTGCTGCAAGGATACTGTTTTCCTTGAGGCACTAGCGAAGCAGAATGCCTCCGTTGCAGATGCCCTTCAAAGGCGCTATTGGAGATTTCAGATAACGATGCCAAGGCTCCAAGTGGATCCAGTTACATTATTGAAGAACCTTTTAGTTAGAATTACAACAGTGGTTTATATTTTATTTTTTTGATTACTCTTTTATGCCACCTTTGTTGTTGTAACACTTACTTGTAACACTTAGTTACTAGAATTCTCATTTGTACACGCTCCCTAAATGTAATCATATAAAAAAAAGTGGCAACGGATAGCCCTAACCTTGATTCCCATACTTCCCCTGGTCTATAGGCAGCTCTCTGGGGTGGGTTTACTCAGGAGCTAACGCCTGAAGTGGATCAAATTTTTTTTTGTTATAGGATGACAAGTGGCGGTGGCACTTAGGTTGTTTTATTTTTTTTATTTATTTATTTTTTTAGTTCCATTTTCCTAAGGGGCTTCTTAAGGGAAGAAAGTGGTTCAACAAGGGGGTAAAAAAAAAGAAAAAAAGGGGTAGAAATCCATAAAAAAACAAAAAAAAAATAAAAAATAAAAAAGGTCGCCGGTTCAATAAAAAAAAATAAAAAAAGAAAAAAAAACAACAAAAAAGAAAGAAAAAGAAAAAAAAGAAAAAAGAAAAAAAAGGAAAAAAAAGAAAAAAAACAAAAAAAAGGGGGGTAAAAATAAAAAAAGGGGTATGATTCCTGCTTCGGGTGCAGGAGGTCCCGGGTTCAAATCCCGGGCGAGCCCTTGCGTTTTGTACAACGGTGCGGTAACAAATCGCATGGCGGCGGCTGTTTCGCGCATTTCCAGGCCTCCAAGTCAGCGCTAAAATCCGACAACCAGTTCTGAAACCGTTTCATGTTTCATTTGAGCCATGTGCACCCTGCTGATGGAACGTTTGAAGTTGATTTAAATGGTCACAGTAGAGATCGTAGCAAGTGTCTTGCTGAGTGCGACGAAAACGGGTTTCCGCCCGCAATCGAGCCGGGGACCTTCTGCGTGTTAGGCACGGCGCCTGGGCTCGGCGGCAGCTGCTGCTCTTTCCTTCCTTACGAGATACCGTCGATTCGCGCAGTCGTTATTGCAAAAGATGTCACCAAAGGCAATCGCTTCGTTAGCGGCACGGTGCCTGGGCTCGGCGGCAGCTCTACATGGAGGCACCAGCAGCCCAGCCAGGCCGCCGCCGGCACCGGTGCGCCACAGCCCAAGGAGTCGGCGGCCGCCCTGCAATGCCCCTGTCGTTGCATATTCCACCCGCCTCATATCCTCCCCATGTCTGACTCACTACCCCAAATGACACTGCCCCAAGGAGTCGGCGGCCGCCCTGCAATGCCCCTGTCGTTGCATATTCCACCCGCCTCATATCCTCCCCATGTCTGACTCACTACCCCAAATGACACTGCAGTGGACGTGCTTATTACTATCGCTTTTGGAAGAACCAAGGCGCAGTATTCTAGTGTCGAACCGGTACTGCAAATTGGGATTAAGCAAAAATTTATTGTGTGGTCGAGCGACAGCTTCGGCTCGCTCTTCCTACATGATCGCTTCTTGTGCGGAATAATTCCTAGCTCGCCGATGGCTTCAGAGTTGGTCTTCTCGAAGTTTTGCTTTCGCACTGCATTCCGCAATCTTTTCGTTATGAGTTGTGTGCTTCGGTTTCCCGACTTTCTTGTGTTTAGTGCGTTTGGCTTCTCTTAACCCTTAGCCACCGCTTGCCGAAATTTCCACACTATCATCTGTCGATCTGCAGAGCTCGATGAAGGCATCGCGGCCGTTCCTGAGCTCGTGGAACGGTCGAATCTGTAGTTGTTTCCAGATCTCTCCCACACAACGGCCTCCCAGAAGCTTGGATTACAGAAGTACGCCACTACTCCCAGCCGGAGATTCACGATTGAAAGCAGAATGACATGAGCCACACGCAGCTCCGATTTTTTTTTTTGTGTCTGACCTACTTTGAAAGACTTTGTAGTCGATTTACTTGCTACTATCGCTGTTGGAAACCAGGTGATAACCGCACAGTATTCTAGAGACGATGAGGTAATGAAAATTTAGAATAAGTAAAACAGTATCAAAAGAAGTTGTGTGGTGGAGCAGCACATGCAATTCACGCTTCCTAGATATTCGTTACTGCATAGAATAATTCTTTTGTCTGCGGCGTCTTCAGTATCCGTCTTCTGGAAATTTTGCTTGCAGTATATTGTGCAATCTTTTCGTTATGAGTTGGTGCTTGGTTTCCCGATGTTCTTTTGTTTAGTGCATTCGCCTTCTCTTAACCCTGAGAAACCACATACCGAAACTGAGGCACTGCCGGCTGTTCATAAGCAGTGCTCGATGCAGTTATTTCGCTTTTTATTCGTTGCCTTTAATATTCTTCTCATCAGTGGTGAGTGCTGCCTGCAGAAAGCGTTTATCTTGCGAATTCACGTGAAAGTTTGTGTTCCCTGTGAGGCGCACTACTTGGGATTAACTTGACTGCTCCAGCCAGGTGGCTCGTTGGTCTAGGGGGCAGAGTTCCGCTTTAGACGCCGTGCAGTGTGGACGTGCCTAGTCTTCCGCTCCGCCGTAGCGTTACGTATAGTGGACTATCGTTTTTGTTTACGTGTTGTGTTGCAACTTCTGTGAGTGTTTCTCCGTCGTTGTTTCGTACCTTGTGTTACTTTCTGTCCTTATTTCAGTGTTTTTTGTGTAGCGGTTTCGACCGCATATTTTGAAAATGTCGTCCCAGGTTATTCCTCGTCAGGCTACAGTTAGTTTTGCTTTTGACAAGTCAACCCGCCATGTGCAACCTAGTTCTCTTGAGATTCATGATTGGTTGGTAGATACCTTTGGTGTTCATTCGGATCAGGTGCACACTGCTTATTTTGATACCGAACTGTATGTTTTCTTTGTTAAGTTTATGGACCCACTTCAGGTTGATAAAATTCTTTCTAAATATGGTCATCAAGTTCTCTTTCGGCATCGGGATGATTCTGTAAGTACCGTGCTGCTTTCCAATGCTTCCATCACGTATACCAATGTTCGTGTTTACAACCTTCCACCGGAGGTGGATAATGTCTATCTTAAGGAGGGTCTACAGAAGTATGGTGATGTAAAGAGCATTCGCCTTGAACGCTGGTCAAGCCAACATCGCCTGCAATGTTACAGTGGTATTCGTTCAGTCGAAATGCACGTTAAGCAGAATATTCCATCTCACCTGCAGATCGGTGGATATCGTGTCCATGTAACATATAGTGGTCAGGTGGGCACCTGTTTTTTGTGCAATGAAAGTGGTCACGTGCGTACCGACTGTCCGCGGAGAGTTTTTGTTTTAAAAAATTCTCTCGAACAGCGTCGCAAGTTAACGGTCGCTGACCTCGTTGCAGGTGGTTCTGCTCTTGGTGTAGCACAGTCCAGTGGTAGTAGCGCCCCGCCACAGGTTTTGCGCACCCCTGATACAGAATTTCCTCCTTTGCGTGCTAAATCTGATGTTGTTCCGTCTGTCCCTCAGGTGGGTGTGCCACTTTTGAATAATAAGAGGCGTCGCCCACACGATGGAAATAGTACGGATGAGGATCTCCCTGAGATGCCCCAGTCCGAGCGACCGGCATCCTCCGAGCCACTGTGTACTGTAGCTGCTCCCTGCCCTCCTGAGGTAGCGGTTCCGGTGGCGGCTGCTGGCGCCCCTCCGGCCTCCGACGCAGCTTCTCTCGAGTCGGGTCGTCGGTCGGGCCTGTTGGCGCCGTCTTCCGAACCGACTTCGATGTCACAACAAGTGGAGCCGCGACAACTTCCTGCTTCGCTGCCCCATACCTCTGCCAGCGGAGCTGCTCCGCTTCCTTCCAACTCTGCGGCCTCGGACCTTCCTGCTCACGTCTCGCCTCCGTGCAGTCCATGTTTGCCGGAAGCTAGTGCAGGTGTTGACCATTCCGTTTTGTCGGATGTTTCCCCCGCGACCCCGGATCCCGCATGTGGACCGGCGCGGGTGGTGTCGGATACAGAACTTGACCCTCCTACGTCACCGGCGGCTGAAGTTTCCTTGCCCGTCAGCCGACGCAAGTTACGCGTTCAGCCGAACGTTAATGCTGTTCGTAAAAAACCGAAACGTAAGGGATCCGCGGAACGGGGTAGCAGTCCCCCTCCCTCGGATGCCTCTGTCACCCCTGCTATGGACTGTGACGCTGGTGCGTCGGTGTAGGTGATTTGTTTTCTCGCTTTTCTCTCTATGGTTCAAGCATACACCTTTCTTACCTTAAATGTTAACCGTATTGAGTCCGACGTTCGCATTGCCTCTTTGCGGCAGTTTATTTACGACGCCTGTGCGGACGTAGTGTTTTTGCAGGAAGTGTTGTTTTCTGATCTCTCTCTACCTGGATTTCAAACTGTTTTTAATGTCGCGCCGGAATATTCAACAGGAACTGCTCTTTTCTTTCGAGAGGGCATTCCTATTACTGACATTGAATTCCTAGACTCTGGCCGTGGGATTGGTTGTCGTCTTTTTGATCTCCGCCTCGTTGTTTTGTATGCCCCCTCTGGTTCGGGTCACACTGTGGCTCGATCGCGCTTTTATAAAGAAGAACTTATTTATCTTTTGCGCCAGAGTCCTCGGAGTCTCCTGCTCGGAGGCGATTTTAATTGTGTTTTACGCCCTGCAGACCAGTCCCCCAATTTTAATTATTGCCGTGATTTACATGACTTAGTTCGTACGATGCATCTGCGTGATGTTTGGGAACACAAATATCCAACCCTGGTGAAATATACGTTTTTTACCGCGTCCTCATGCAGTAGACTCGACAGATTCTATTTATCTGATATTTTATGTGATAAAATTCTTTCTGTCGATGTTATTCCTACTAGTTTTTCTGACCATTGTGCTTTTACTGCAACTGTAAATCTTAGTCGCCAACCTGCAAAACTTTATCGTTCCCAGTGGATGTTAAATGTTTCCCACCTTGCCGACAGTGCTATGGATGATGTTATAAGTGGCGTGTGGGAGCGATGTCTTCGCTCTGTCCCGCGATACCCCTCCTTGCTGGTTTGGTGGACTGCGTTTGCCAAGCCCAAGATTCGTCAGACTTTGATTTTCTACTGTGCTGCTAGGACGCGTGATTTTAAGAACACGTATGAATATTACTACTCTGTCCTGCGTGAACTATATGACGCGGCGGGTACCTCTCCACTGCGGATCCATGATGTTCGTCGTATTAAAGCCAAGCTCTTGAGCCTTAAACGACGACAGATGGATGGTCTGCGAGTTAAGTCGAAACCTCACTCTCTTGTTGAAGGTGAACTGACATCCTTGTACCACCTGCTACGGCATCAGACTCGTCGTCGTCGCTCCTTCATCTCTTCTCTTACGGTGGATGATGGGCGACAGCTTATTGCACAGGAGGAAATGGTTCGTGCTCTTCATCAGTATTACACTAGTCTATATTCTGCCGATGATTCTGGTGAGTCTCTTTCGGATGATGTCTTTGGGGATCTAACTGCGACGATCGCGCCTGACGCGAACGGCGAATTTCTCCGGGAGTTCCAGGTAGATGATGTTTTCGATTTTATTGCTCGCTCTCCGTCCAGTAAATCGCCGGGTCCAGACGGCCTGCCTAAAGAATTTTATCTCCGTTTTTGGCCTCTTTTGGGTGACATTTTTACGCAGATTTTAAATGAGATTGTCAGGGGGATGGATGTGCCTGCCGATTTTAAAGTAGGGAAAATTGTTTTAATCCCGAAGTCCTCTGGTCGTTTATCTGCTGCCAATCTTCGTCCGCTCACATTGCTGAATTTTGACTATAAGACAGCTGCTAGAGCGGTCAATAGCCGGTTGTCTTCTCTGCTTCGGGGTGTGATTGGTGCACATCAATGTTGTTTTCATGATAGATCTATTCTGACACCAGTAGCCGAATATCGGGATGTTGTCTCGGTTGCGGCGGTTACAAACGTACATTGTGCCTTTGCCTTCCTTGATTTTTATAAGGCTTTTGATCACGTCAGTCATGTGTTTTTAGATCGTGTTTTAGGTACAATAGGTTTTAACGCTTCATCACGTGGTGTTCTTGGCAATTTGTATAGGGGAATAACAGCTCGGGTGTCAGTCAATGGGCAGCTGACGCCGCCCATTGCTATCCGCCGCGGAGTGCCTCAGGGTAGTCCGCTCTCTATGTCTTTATTCGTATTGTCCCTGGAACCGCTGCTTCGGACTATTGCTCTCAAGCTTCAGGGTATGTCCCTCTCTGGTGGGAAGCTCTCTGTTAAAGCATATGCGGATGATGTCGTTGTTCTCCTCCGTCAACGTGATGATATCCCGTTGTTGAAAGGGGCGGTTGATGCATACTGTCGTGTCTCTGGAGCGCGTCTCAATCAGGGTAAATGTAAGTTCCTTGATATTCGAGGATTTCGCGATGCTGACGTCCCTTGGGCCACTTTTGTCGATCGCCATACGTCCTTGGGGATTATCATTGATCGGTGTCCTCTAAAAATGGCGGCTCTCAATTGGAAATCTGTCACCGAGAAGATACAGGGGGCTCTGATGGTCCATGAGCAGCGCTCTGCTACCATTTTGCAAAAAGTCAGAATTTTAGACACCTACGTTCTATGTAAAGCTTATTATGTTGCTCAGCTGTTCCCACTTCCCATGATGGTGGCGAAAAGGTTGCGCCAATTGTCTAGCAGGTTTATATGGAAGGGCCATCTATTCAAGTTACGTTACGAGGTAATGACGAAACCGCGTCTCTCCGGAGGCTTGGGCCTCTCTAACATTACTCGCAAGGCGTCTGCTTTGTACGTCCGCCGAACGACTCTAATTGTTACGCAAGAAGTGACTTCAATTACATCCAGGCTTTTTACTGTTGTGCGTCCGGCGAGCCTTGCTCCACCTGTCGATGTCGGACGCCTAAATTTTAAGTTGAAACACATTCGGGAATTTTACATTGCGGTGAGTTACCTCGGTGACGTCTTCTTGCGGCGACCGGTGCCAACGACCAAGGGCTTGATTGCCCGCTGGGAGGGGCTGGCCGGTCCCAATCCAATAGAACTGGCGTCTCCATCTGTGTCCTGGAGGAACGTCTGGAAGAACGTTAGTCTGCCGATCCACTCTATGGCCGTGGCGTCCACGTGGTATAGGGTAATAAATAATTTGGTTCCCACCAATGTACGACTGCACCGTATTGGTCTTTCTGACACGGACACCTGTACTCGGTGTGGTCTCCTGGATACCCTTGAACATCGATTCACCTGCTGTGGGCACCTTGCTAATTGGCGTTGGCTCAGGAAACAACTTGCTTTTGTCACTAGGTCTGCTGAAGCCGCTTATACTATTGACATCATCGTCCGGCCCGATTCTTCCTTTTTTCCGCGGACGAAACTCCATACCGTCATGTGGTTGATTGGCCATTTCGTACATTTTGTCAACAGTTGTCATGAAGAGGATGGACACCTAGCGTTTCGGCAGTACATGCTTACTGCTTACTGGCAGCGCTTGCGATTGCCAGGCCTCCGAGATGATTTTGCCAATATGCTTAGCCTGACATTTGAAAGAGAGGGTGTTGGCTAAGGTCACCTGTGTGAGCCATTTTCTTTTATACTGTTTCTGGATTTGCCGCCTTTATATATGTTTCTTCTCTACACCAGGACTGAAGTTTTCGTGTTTTAATCTTTATTTCAGTCAGCAGTCTACATTATATAGTCATGTTTTAGGATTTTAATTTCAGTACTGTAAAAAAAAAAAAAAAAAAAAAAAGGGGTATGATTCCTGCTTTGGGTGCAGGAGGTCCCGGGTTCAAATCCCGGACGAGCCCTGCCATTTTGACCGTGCTGAAGAGTAGGTGGAACTCAGCCCCGGTTGCAGCTCCTCAATGAAGAGTAGACACCTGTTATAGCACGTGGATATAACAAGAATGCGGCACCAGTAAAGTACGTAGGTGGAATTCGGTACAAAAGCAGACGGTAATTTTGCATGCAACGGAAAACAAGGTTGTCTTTGCGGGATATGTGCACCGTGAGTGGAGATTCAGCTTAATTGTGCGACAGTCTACCCTCATCTTACTAGCGACGGCAACAACCAAGGGGTGGCATGTAAGATTGAGCGTGGCTAAGAGTTTCTCATTATTAGTTAGCATCACACTTTGACAGAGCTGTGACAAGGCGAGTAGGGTGAGCTCAGGAAAGCCAGTAGCAAGCGCACTTGAAGTAACCCTGAAGAACCGGATTATAAATTTTGCCAGACATAATGGAGCTAGGGGCGTTCTCAGTTACCAAATACCGGTGCAATAAGAGAGCAACAGTATTTGACCGTAAAATGACGCCCTATCCGTCTAGCATACGACATTGCTTGTCTCTGCATACGCGGACGTGAGGTCATCTCGGAAATGAAATCCGAAATATAGATTAAAATTGTTGTGTTCCCGCCCGGGATCGAACCGGGGACCTTCTGCGTGTAAAGCAGACGTGATAACCGCTACACCACGGAAACGACGGTTCTTTTCATGTACCACCCGGAGACTCGTAATAGCAACAGTTTGTCTTCTGTGTTAGCAAGGGCATCGGCTACGAGCTCCCTCCGATTCGTGAAGTTCCTGTAGTAAAAGACGTCGATGGAAACAACCCAACCGCGACAGACAGGGAGAACGCTGGCTGAGCTGCAGCCCTACATGGTGAGACCATCAAAGGTGGCGTCATTCACATGCAGTGCGTTTTCGGAACGAATAGGCTCGTTGGTCTAGGGGTATGATTCCTGCTTCGGGTGCAGGAGGTCCCGGGTTCAAATCCCGGGCGAGCCCTTGCGTTTTGTACAACGGTGCGGTAACAAATCGCATGGCGGCGGCTGTTTCGCGCATTTCCAGGCCTCCAAGTCAGCGCTAAAATCCGACAACCAGTTCTGAAACCGTTTCATGTTTCATTTGAGCCATGTGCACCCTGCTGATGGAACGTTTGAAGTTGATTTAAATGGTCACAGTAGAGATCGTAGCAAGTGTCTTGCTGAGTGCGACGAAAACGGGTTTCCGCCCGCAATCGAGCCGGGGACCTTCTGCGTGTTAGGCACGGCGCCTGGGCTCGGCGGCAGCTGCTGCTCTTTCCTTCCTTACGAGATACCGTCGATTCGCGCAGTCGTTATTGCAAAAGATGTCACCAAAGGCAATCGCTTCGTTAGCGGCACGGTGCCTGGGCTCGGCGGCAGCTCTACATGGAGGCACCAGCAGCCCAGCCAGGCCGCCGCCGGCACCGGTGCGCCACAGCCCAAGGAGTCGGCGGCCGCCCTGCAATGCCCCTGTCGTTGCATATTCCACCCGCCTCATATCCTCCCCATGTCTGACTCACTACCCCAAATGACACTGCAGTGGACGTGCTTATTACTATCGCTTTTGGAAGAACCAAGGCGCAGTATTCTAGTGTCGAACCGGTACTGCAAATTGGGATTAAGCAAAAATTTATTGTGTGGTCGAGCGACAGCTTCGGCTCGCTCTTCCTACATGATCGCTTCTTGTGCGGAATAATTCCTAGCTCGCCGATGGCTTCAGAGTTGGTCTTCTCGAAGTTTTGCTTTCGCACTGCATTCCGCAATCTTTTCGTTATGAGTTGTGTGCTTCGGTTTCCCGACTTTCTTGTGTTTAGTGCGTTTGGCTTCTCTTAACCCTTAGCCACCGCTTGCTGAAATTTCCACACTATCATCTGTCGATCTGCAGAGCTCGATGAAGGCATCGCGGCCGTTCCTGAGCTCGTGGAACGGTCGAATCTGTAGTTGTTTCCAGATCTCTCCCACACAACGGCCTCCCAGAAGCTTGGATTACAGAAGTACGCCACTACTCCCAGCCGGAGATTCACGATTGAAAGCAGAATGACATGAGCTACACGCAGCTCCGATTTTTTTTTTTTGTGTCTGACCTACTTTGAAAGACTTTGTAGTCGATTTACTTACTACTATCGCTGTTGGAAACCAGGTGATAACCGCACAGTATTCTAGAGACGATGAGGTAATGAAAATTTAGAATAAGTAAAACAGTATCAAAAGAAGTTGTGTGGTGGAGCAGCACATGCAATTCACGCTTCCTAGATATTCGTTACTGCATAGAATAATTCTTTTGTCTGCGGCGTCTTCAGTATCCGTCTTCTGGAAATTTTGCTTGCAGTATATTGTGCAATCTTTTCGTTATGAGTTGGTGCTTGGTTTCCCGATGTTCTTTTGTTTAGTGCATTCGCCTTCTCTTAACCCTGAGAAACCACATACCGAAACTGAGGCACTGCCGGCTGTTCATAAGCAGTGCTCGATGCAGTTATTTCGCTTTTTATTCGTTGCCTTTAATATTCTTCTCATCAGTGGTGAGTGCTGCCTGCAGAAAGCGTTTATCTTGCGAATTCACGTGAAAGTTTGTGTTCCCTGTGAGGCGCACTACTTGGGATTAACTTGACTGCTCCAGCCAGGTGGCTCGTTGGTCTAGGGGGCAGAGTTCCGCTTTAGACGCCGTGCAGTGTGGACGTGCCTAGTCTTCCGCTCCGCCGTAGCGTTACGTATAGTGGACTATCGTTTTTGTTTACGTGTTGTGTTGCAACTTCTGTGAGTGTTTCTCCGTCGTTGTTTCGTACCTTGTGTTACTTTCTGTCCTTATTTCAGTGTTTTTTGTGTAGCGGTTTCGACCGCATATTTTGAAAATGTCGTCCCAGGTTATTCCTCGTCAGGCTACAGTTAGTTTTGCTTTTGACAAGTCAACCCGCCATGTGCAACCTAGTTCTCTTGAGATTCATGATTGGTTGGTAGATACCTTTGGTGTTCATTCGGATCAGGTGCACACTGCTTATTTTGATACCGAACTGTATGTTTTCTTTGTTAAGTTTATGGACCCACTTCAGGTTGATAAAATTCTTTCTAAATATGGTCATCAAGTTCTCTTTCGGCATCGGGATGATTCTGTAAGTACCGTGCTGCTTTCCAATGCTTCCATCACGTATACCAATGTTCGTGTTTACAACCTTCCACCGGAGGTGGATAATGTCTATCTTAAGGAGGGTCTACAGAAGTATGGTGATGTAAAGAGCATTCGCCTTGAACGCTGGTCAAGCCAACATCGCCTGCAATGTTACAGTGGTATTCGTTCAGTCGAAATGCACGTTAAGCAGAATATTCCATCTCACCTGCAGATCGGTGGATATCGTGTCCATGTAACATATAGTGGTCAGGTGGGCACCTGTTTTTTGTGCAATGAAAGTGGTCACGTGCGTACCGACTGTCCGCGGAGAGTTTTTGTTTTAAAAAATTCTCTCGAACAGCGTCGCAAGTTAACGGTCGCTGACCTCGTTGCAGGTGGTTCTGCTCTTGGTGTAGCACAGTCCAGTGGTAGTAGCGCCCCGCCACAGGTTTTGCGCACCCCTGATACAGAATTTCCTCCTTTGCGTGCTAAATCTGATGTTGTTCCGTCTGTCCCTCAGGTGGGTGTGCCACTTTTGAATAATAAGAGGCGTCGCCCACACGATGGAAATAGTACGGATGAGGATCTCCCTGAGATGCCCCAGTCCGAGCGACCGGCATCCTCCGAGCCACTGTGTACTGTAGCTGCTCCCTGCCCTCCTGAGGTAGCGGTTCCGGTGGCGGCTGCTGGCGCCCCTCCGGCCTCCGACGCAGCTTCTCTCGAGTCGGGTCGTCGGTCGGGCCTGTTGGCGCCGTCTTCCGAACCGACTTCGATGTCACAACAAGTGGAGCCGCGACAACTTCCTGCTTCGCTGCCCCATACCTCTGCCAGCGGAGCTGCTCCGCTTCCTTCCAACTCTGCGGCCTCGGACCTTCCTGCTCACGTCTCGCCTCCGTGCAGTCCATGTTTGCCGGAAGCTAGTGCAGGTGTTGACCATTCCGTGTTTTGTCGGATGTTTCCCCCGCGACCCCGGATCCCGCATGTGGACCGGCGCGGGTGGTGTCGGATACAGAACTTGACCCTCCTACGTCACCGGCGGCTGAAGTTTCCTTGCCCGTCAGCCGACGCAAGTTACGCGTTCAGCCGAACGTTAATGCTGTTCGTAAAAAACCGAAACGTAAGGGATCCGCGGAACGGGGTAGCAGTCCCCCTCCCTCGGATGCCTCTGTCACCCCTGCTATGGACTGTGACGCTGGTGCGTCGGTGTAGGTGATTTGTTTTCTCGCTTTTCTCTCTATGGTTCAAGCATACACCTTTCTTACCTTAAATGTTAACCGTATTGAGTCCGACGTTCGCATTGCCTCTTTGCGGCAGTTTATTTACGACGCCTGTGCGGACGTAGTGTTTTTGCAGGAAGTGTTGTTTTCTGATCTCTCTCTACCTGGATTTCAAACTGTTTTTAATGTCGCGCCGGAATATTCAACAGGAACTGCTCTTTTCTTTCGAGAGGGCATTCCTATTACTGACATTGAATTCCTAGACTCTGGCCGTGGGATTGGTTGTCGTCTTTTTGATCTCCGCCTCGTTGTTTTGTATGCCCCCTCTGGTTCGGGTCACACTGTGGCTCGATCGCGCTTTTATAAAGAAGAACTTATTTATCTTTTGCGCCAGAGTCCTCGGAGTCTCCTGCTCGGAGGCGATTTTAATTGTGTTTTACGCCCTGCAGACCAGTCCCCCAATTTTAATTATTGCCGTGATTTACATGACTTAGTTCGTACGATGCATCTGCGTGATGTTTGGGAACACAAATATCCAACCCTGGTGAAATATACGTTTTTTACCGCGTCCTCATGCAGTAGACTCGACAGATTCTATTTATCTGATTTTTTATGTGATAAAATTCTTTCTGTCGATGATATTCCTACTAGTTTTTCTGACCATTGTGCTTTTACTGCAACTGTAAATCTTAGTCGCCAACCTGCAAAACTTTATCGTTCCCAGTGGATGTTAAATGTTTCCCACCTTGCCGACAGTGCTATGGATGATGTTATAAGTGGCGTGTGGGAGCGATGTCTTCGCTCTGTCCCGCGATACCCCTCCTTGCTGGTTTGGTGGACTGCGTTTGCCAAGCCCAAGATTCGTCAGACTTTGATTTTCTACTGTGCTGCTAGGACGCGTGATTTTAAGAACACGTCTGAATATTACTACTCTGTCCTGCGTGAACTATATGACGCGGCGGGTACCTCTCCACTGCGGATCCATGATGTTTGTCGTATTAAAGCCAAGCTCTTGAGCCTTAAACGACGACAGATGGATGGTCTGCGAGTTAAGTCGAAACCTCACTCTCTTGTTGAAGGTGAACTGACATCCTTGTACCACCTGCTACGGCATCAGACTCGTCGTCGTCGCTCCTTCATCTCTTCTCTTACGGTGGATGATGGGCGACAGCTTATTGCACAGGAGGAAATGGTTCGTGCTCTTCATCAGTATTACACTAGTCTATATTCTGCCGATGATTCTGGTGAGTCTCTTTCGGATGATGTCTTTGGGGATCTAACTGCGACGATCGCGCCTGACGCGAACGGCGAATTTCTCCGGGAGTTCCAGGTAGATGATGTTTTCGATTTTATTGCTCGCTCTCCGTCCAGTAAATCGCCGGGTCCAGACGGCCTGCCTAAAGAATTTTATCTCCGTTTTTGGCCTCTTTTGGGTGGCATTTTTACGCAGATTTTAAATGAGATTGTCAGGGGGATGGATGTGCCTGCCGATTTTAAAGTAGGGAAAATTGTTTTAATCCCGAAGTCCTCTGGTCGTTTATCTGCTGCCAATCTTCGTCCGCTCACATTGCTGAATTTTGACTATAAGACAGCTGCTAGAGCGGTCAATAGCCGGTTGTCTTCTCTGCTTCGGGGTGTGATTGGTGCACATCAATGTTGTTTTCATGATAGATCTATTCTGACACCAGTAGCCGAATATCGGGATGTTGTCTCGGTTGCGGCGGTTACAAACGTACATTGTGCCTTTGCCTTCCTTGATTTTTATAAGGCTTTTGATCACGTCAGTCATGTGTTTTTAGATCGTGTTTTAGGTACAATAGGTTTTAACGCTTCATCACGTGGTGTTCTTGGCAATTTGTATAGGGGAATAACAGCTCGGGTGTCAGTCAATGGGCAGCTGACGCCGCCCATTGCTATCCGCCGCGGAGTGCCTCAGGGTAGTCCGCTCTCTATGTCTTTATTCGTATTGTCCCTGGAACCGCTGCTTCGGACTATTGCTCTCAAGCTTCAGGGTATGTCCCTCTCTGGTGGGAAGCTCTCTGTTAAAGCATATGCGGATGATGTCGTTGTTCTCCTCCGTCAACGTGATGATATCCCGTTGTTGAAAGGGGCGGTTGATGCATACTGTCGTGTCTCTGGAGCGCGTCTCAATCAGGGTAAATGTAAGCTCCTTGATATTCGAGGATTTCGCGATGCTGACGTCCCTTGGGCCACTTTTGTCGATCGCCATACGTCCTTGGGGATTATCATTGATCGGTGTCCTCTAAAAATGGCGGCTCTCAATTGGAAATCTGTCACCGAGAAGATACAGGGGGCTCTGATGGTCCATGAGCAGCGCTCTGCTACCATTTTGCAAAAAGTCAGAATTTTAGACACCTACGTTCTATGTAAAGCTTATTATGTTGCTCAGCTGTTCCCACTTCCCATGATGGTGGCGAAAAGGTTGCGCCAATTGTCTAGCAGGTTTATATGGAAGGGCCATCTATTCAAGTTACGTTACGAGGTAATGACGAAACCGCGTCTCTCCGGAGGCTTGGGCCTCTCTAACATTACTCGCAAGGCGTCTGCTTTGTACGTCCGCCGAACGACTCTAATTGTTACGCAAGAAGTGACTTCAATTACATCCAGGCTTTTTACTGTTGTGCGTCCGGCGAGCCTTGCTCCACCTGTCGATGTCGGACGCCTAAATTTTAAGTTGAAACACATTCGGGAATTTTACATTGCGGTGAGTTACCTCGGTGACGTCTTCTTGCGGCGACCGGTGCCAACGACCAAGGGCTTGATTGCCCGCTGGGAGGGGCTGGCCGGTCCCAATCCAATAGAACTGGCGTCTCCATCTGTGTCCTGGAGGAACGTCTGGAAGAACGTTAGTCTGCCGATCCACTCTATGGCCGTGGCGTCCACGTGGTATAGGGTAATAAATAATTTGGTTCCCACCAATGTACGACTGCACCGTATTGGTCTTTCTGACACGGACACCTGTACTCGGTGTGGTCTCCTGGATACCCTTGAACATCGATTCACCTGCTGTGGGCACCTTGCTAATTGGCGTTGGCTCAGGAAACAACTTGCTTTTGTCACTAGGTCTGCTGAAGCCGCTTATACTATTGACATCATCGTCCGGCCCGATTCTTCCTTTTTTCCGCGGACGAAACTCCATACCGTCATGTGGTTGATTGGCCATTTCGTACATTTTGTCAACAGTTGTCATGAAGAGGATGGACACCTAGCGTTTCGGCAGTACATGCTTACTGCTTACTGGCAGCGCTTGCGATTGCCAGGCCTCCGAGATGATTTTGCCAACATGCTTAGCCTGACATTTGAAAGAGAGGGTGTTGGCTAAGGTCACCTGTGTGAGCCATTTTCTTTTATACTGTTTCTGGATTTGCCGCCTTTATATATGTTTCTTCTCTACACCAGGACTGAAGTTTTCGTGTTTTAATCTTTATTTCAGTCAGCAGTCTACATTATATAGTCATGTTTTAGGATTTTAATTTCAGTACTGTAAAAAAAAAAAAAAAAAAAAAAAAAAGGGGTATGATTCCTGCTTTGGGTGCAGGAGGTCCCGGGTTCAAATCCCGGACGAGCCCTGCCATTTTGACCGTGCTGAAGAGTAGGTGGAACTCAGCCCCGGTTGCAGCTCCTCAATGAAGAGTAGACACCTGTTATAGCACGTGGATATAACAAGAATGCGGCACCAGTAAAGTACGTAGGTGGAATTCGGTACAAAAGCAGACGGTAATTTTGCATGCAACGGAAAACAAGGTTGTCTTTGCGGGATATGTGCACCGTGAGTGGAGATTCAGCTTAATTGTGCGACAGTCTACCCTCATCTTACTAGCGACGGCAACAACCAAGGGGTGGCATGTAAGATTGAGCGTGGCTAAGAGTTTCTCATTATTAGTTAGCATCACACTTTGACAGAGCTGTGACAAGGCGAGTAGGGTGAGCTCAGGAAAGCCAGTAGCAAGCGCACTTGAAGTAGCCCTGAAGAACCGGATTATAAATTTTGCCAGACATAATGGAGCTAGGGGCGTTCTCAGTTACCAAATACCGGTGCAATAAGAGAGCAACAGTATTTGACCGTAAAATGACGCCCTATCCGTCTAGCATACGACATTGCTTGTCTCTGCATACGCGGACGTGAGGTCATCTCGGAAATGAAATCCGAAATATAGATTAAAATTGTTGTGTTCCCGCCCGGGATCGAACCGGGGACCTTCTGCGTGTAAAGCAGACGTGATAACCGCTACACCACGGAAACGACGGTTCTTTTCATGTACCACCCGGAGACTCGTAATAGCAACAGTTTGTCTTCTGTGTTAGCAAGGGCATCGGCTACGAGCTCCCTCCGATTCGTGAAGTTCCTGTAGTAAAAGACGTCGATGGAAACAACCCAACCGCGACAGACAGGGAGAACGCTGGCTGAGCTGCAGCCCTACATGGTGAGACCATCAAAGGTGGCGTCATTCACATGCAGTGCGTTTTCGGAACGAATAGGCTCGTTGGTCTAGGGGTATGATTCCTGCTTCGGGTGCAGGAGGTCCCGGGTTCAAATCCCGGGCGAGCCCTTGCGTTTTGTACAACGGTGCGGTAACAAATCGCATGGCGGCGGCTGTTTCGCGCATTTCCAGGCCTCCAAGTCAGCGCTAAAATCCGACAACCAGTTCTGAAACCGTTTCATGTTTCATTTGAGCCATGTGCACCCTGCTGATGGAACGTTTGAAGTTGATTTAAATGGTCACAGTAGAGATCGTAGCAAGTGTCTTGCTGAGTGCGACGAAAACGGGTTTCCGCCCGCAATCGAGCCGGGGACCTTCTGCGTGTTAGGCACGGCGCCTGGGCTCGGCGGCAGCTGCTGCTCTTTCCTTCCTTACGAGATACCGTCGATTCGCGCAGTCGTTATTGCAAAAGATGTCACCAAAGGCAATCGCTTCGTTAGCGGCACGGTGCCTGGGCTCGGCGGCAGCTCTACATGGAGGCACCAGCAGCCCAGCCAGGCCGCCGCCGGCACCGGTGCGCCACAGCCCAAGGAGTCGGCGGCCGCCCTGCAATGCCCCTGTCGTTGCATATTCCACCCGCCTCATATCCTCCCCATGTCTGACTCACTACCCCAAATGACACTGCAGTGGACGTGCTTATTACTATCGCTTTTGGAAGAACCAAGGCGCAGTATTCTAGTGTCGAACCGGTACTGCAAATTGGGATTAAGCAAAAATTTATTGTGTGGTCGAGCGACAGCTTCGGCTCGCTCTTCCTACATGATCGCTTCTTGTGCGGAATAATTCCTAGCTCGCCGATGGCTTCAGAGTTGGTCTTCTCGAAGTTTTGCTTTCGCACTGCATTCCGCAATCTTTTCGTTATGAGTTGTGTGCTTCGGTTTCCCGACTTTCTTGTGTTTAGTGCGTTTGGCTTCTCTTAACCCTTAGCCACCGCTTGCCGAAATTTCCACACTATCATCTGTCGATCTGCAGAGCTCGATGAAGGCATCGCGGCCGTTCCTGAGCTCGTGGAACGGTCGAATCTGTAGTTGTTTCCAGACCTCTCCCACACAACGGCCTCCCAGAAGCTTGGATTACAGAAGTACGCCACTACTCCCAGCCGGAGATTCACGATTGAAAGCAGAATGACATGAGCTACACGCAGCTCCGATTTTTTTTTTTTTGTGTCTGACCTACTTTGAAAGACTTTGTAGTCGATTTACTTACTACTATCGCTGTTGGAAACCAGGTGATAACCGCACAGTATTCTAGAGACGATGAGGTAATGAAAATTTAGAATAAGTAAAACAGTATCAAAAGAAGTTGTGTGGTGGAGCAGCACATGCAATTCACGCTTCCTAGATATTCGTTACTGCATAGAATAATTCTTTTGTCTGCGGCGTCTTCAGTATCCGTCTTCTGGAAATTTTGCTTGCAGTATATTGTGCAATCTTTTCGTTATGAGTTGGTGCTTGGTTTCCCGATGTTCTTTTGTTTAGTGCATTCGCCTTCTCTTAACCCTGAGAAACCACATACCGAAACTGAGGCACTGCCGGCTGTTCATAAGCAGTGCTCGATGCAGTTATTTCGCTTTTTATTCGTTGCCTTTAATATTCTTCTCATCAGTGGTGAGTGCTGCCTGCAGAAAGCGTTTATCTTGCGAATTCACGTGAAAGTTTGTGTTCCCTGTGAGGCGCACTACTTGGGATTAACTTGACTGCTCCAGCCAGGTGGCTCGTTGGTCTAGGGGTATGATTCCTGCTTTGGGTGCAGGAGGTCCCGGGTTCAAATCCCGGACGAGCCCTGCCATTTTGACCGTGCTGAAGAGTAGGTGGAACTCAGCCCCGTTTGCAGCTCCTCAATGAAGAGTAGACGCCTGTTATAGCACGTGGATATAACAAGAATGCGGCACCAGTAAAGTACGTAGGTGGAATTCGGTAGAAAAGCAGACGGTAATTTTGCATGCAACGGAAAACAAGGTTGTCTTTGCGGGATATGTGCACCGTGAGTGGAGATTCAGCTTAATTGTGCGACAGTCTACCCTCATCTTACTAGCGACGGCAACAACCAAGGGGTGGCATGTAAGATTGAGCGTGGCTAAGAGTTTCTCATTATTAGTTAGCATCACACTTTGACAGAGCTGTGACAAGGCGAGTAGGGTGAGCTCAGGAAAGCCAGTAGCAAGCGCACTTGAAGTAGCCCTGAAGAACCGGATTATAAATTTTGCCAGCCATAATGGAGCTAGGGGCGTTCTCAGTTACCAAATACCGGTGCAATAAGAGAGCAACAGTATTTGACCGTAAAATGACGCCATATCCGTCTAGCATACGACATTGCTTGTCTCTGCATACGCGGACGTGAGGTCATCTCGGAAATGAAATCCGAAATATAGGTTAAAATTGTTGTGTTCGCGCCCGGTATCGAACCGGGGACCTTCTGCGTGTAAAGCAGACGTGATAACCGCTACACCACGGAAACGACGGTTCTTTTCATGTACCACCCGGAGACTCGTAATAGCAACAGTTTGTCTTCTGTGTTAGCAAGGGCATCGGCTACGAGCTCCCTCCGATTCGTGAAGTTCCTGTAGTAAAAGACGTCGATGGAAACAACCCAACCGCGACAGACAGGGAGAACGCTGGCTGAGCTGCAGCCCTACATGGTGAGACCATCAAAGGTGGCGTCATTCACATGCAGTGCGTTTTCGGAACGAATAGGCTCGTTGGTCTAGGGGTATGATTCCTGCTTCGAGTGCAGGAGGTCCTGGGTTCAAATCCCGGGCGAGCCCTTGCGTTTTGTACAACGGTGCGGTAACAAATCGCATGGCGGCGGCTGTTTCGCGCATTTCCAGGCCTCCAAGTCAGCGCTAAAATCCGACAACCAGTTCTGAAACCGTTTCATGTTTCATTTGAGCCATGTGCACCCTGCTGATGGAACGTTTGAAGTTGATTTAAATGGTCACAGTAGAGATCGTAGCAAGTGTCTTGCTGAGTGCGACGAAAACGGGTTTCCGCCCGCAATCGAGCCGGGGACCTTCTGCGTGTTAGGCACGGCGCCTGGGCTCGGCGGCAGCTGCTGCTCTTTCCTTCCTTACGAGATACCGTCGATTCGCGCAGTCGTTATTGCAAAAGATGTCACCAAAGGCAATCGCTTCGTTAGCGGCACGGTGCCTGGGCTCGGCGGCAGCTCTACATGGAGGCACCAGCAGCCCAGCCAGGCCGCCGCCGGCACCGGTGCGCCACAGCCCAAGGAGTCGGCGGCCGCCCTGCAATGCCCCTGTCGTTGCATATTCCACCCGCCTCATATCCTCCCCATGTCTGACTCACTGCCCCAAATGACACTGCAGTGGACGTGTTTATTACTATCGCTTTTGGAAGAACCAAGGCGCAGTATTCTAGTGTCGAACCGGTACTGCAAATTGGGATTAAGCAAAAATTTATTGTGTGGTCGAGCGACAGCTTCGGCTCGCTCTTCCTACATGATCGCTTCTTGTGCGGAATAATTCCTAGCTCGCCGATGGCTTCAGAGTTGGTCTTCTCGAAGTTTTGCTTTCGCACTGCATTCCGCAATCTTTTCGTTATGAGTTGTGTGCTTCGGTTTCCCGACTTTCTTGTGTTTAGTGCGTTTGGCTTCTCTTAACCCTTAGCCACCGCTTGCCGAAATTTCCACACTATCATCTGTCGATCTGCAGAGCTCGATGAAGGCATCGCGGCCGTTCCTGAGCTCGTGGAACGGTCGAATCTGTAGTTGTTTCCAGACCTCTCCCACACAACGGCCTCCCAGAAGCTTGGATTACAGAAGTACGCCACTACTCCCAGCCGGAGATTCACGATTGAAAGCAGAATGACATGAGCTACACGCAGCTCCGATTTTTTTTTTTTTGTGTCTGACCTACTTTGGAAGACTTTGTAGTCGATTTACTTACTACTATCGCTGTTGGAAACCAGGTGATAACCGCACAGTATTCTAGAGACGATGAGGTAATGAAAATTTAGAATAAGTAAAACAGTATCAAAAGAAGTTGTGTGGTGGAGCAGCACATGCAATTCACGCTTCCTAGATATTCGTTACTGCATAGAATAATTCTTTTGTCTGCGGCGTCTTCAGTATCCGTCTTCTGGAAATTTTGCTTGCAGTATATTGTGCAATCTTTTCGTTATGAGTTGGTGCTTGGTTTCCCGATGTTCTTTTGTTTAGTGCATTCGCCTTCTCTTAACCCTGAGAAACCACATACCGAAACTGAGGCACTGCCGGCTGTTCATAAGCAGTGCTCGATGCAGTTATTTCGCTTTTTATTCGTTGCCTTTAATATTCTTCTCATCAGTGGTGAGTGCTGCCTGCAGAAAGCGTTTATCTTGCGAATTCACGTGAAAGTTTGTGTTCCCTGTGAGGCGCACTACTTGGGATTAACTTGACTGCTCCAGCCAGGTGGCTCGTTGGTCTAGGGGTATGATTCCTGCTTTGGGTGCAGGAGGTCCCGGGTTCAAATCCCGGACGAGCCCTGCCATTTTGACCGTGCTGAAGAGTAGGTGGAACTCAGCCCCGGTTGCAGCTCCTCAATGAAGAGTAGACGCCTGTTATAGCACGTGGATATAACAAGAATGCGGCACCAGTAAAGTACGTAGGTGGAATTCGGTAGAAAAGCAGACGGTAATTTTGCATGCAACGGAAAACAAGGTTGTCTTTGCGGGATATGTGCACCGTGAGTGGAGATTCAGCTTAATTGTGCGACAGTCTACCCTCATCTTACTAGCGACGGCAACAACCAAGGGGTGGCATGTAAGATTGAGCGTGGCTAAGAGTTTCTCATTATTAGTTAGCATCACACTTTGACAGAGCTGTGACAAGGCGAGTAGGGTGAGCTCAGGAAAGCCAGTAGCAAGCGCACTTGAAGTAGCCCTGAAGAACCGGATTATAAATTTTGCCAGCCATAATGGAGCTAGGGGCGTTCTCAGTTACCAAATACCGGTGCAATAAGAGAGCAACAGTATTTGACCGTAAAATGACGCCCTATCCGTCTAGCATACGACATTGCTTGTCTCTGCATACGCGGACGTGAGGTCATCTCGGAAATGAAATCCGAAATATAGATTAAAATTGTTGTGTTCGCGCCCGGGATCGAACCGGGGACCTTCTGCGTGTAAAGCAGACGTGATAACCGCTACACCACGGAAACGACGGTTCTTTTCATGTACCACCCGGAGACTCGTAATAGCAACAGTTTGTCTTCTGTGTTAGCAAGGGCATCGGCTACGAGATCCCTCCGATTCGTGAAGTTCCTGTAGTAAAAGACGTCGATGGAAACAACCCAACCGCGACAGACAGGGAGAACGCTGGCTGAGCTGCAGCCCTACATGGTGAGACCATCAAAGGTGGCGTCATTCACATGCAGTGCGTTTTCGGAACGAATAGGCTCGTTGGTCTAGGGGTATGATTCCTGCTTCGGGTGCAGGAGGTCCCGGGTTCAAATCCCGGGCGAGCCCTTGCGTTTTGTACAACGGTGCGGTAACAAATCGCATGGCGGCGGCTGTTTCGCGCATTTCCAGGCCTCCAAGTCAGCGCTAAAATCCGACAACCAGTTCTGAAACCGTTTCATGTTTCATTTGAGCCATGTGCACCCTGCTGATGGAACGTTTGAAGTTGATTTAAATGGTCACAGTAGAGATCGTAGCAAGTGTCTTGCTGAGTGCGACGAAAACGGGTTTCCGCCCGCAATCGAGCCGGGGACCTTCTGCGTGTTAGGCACGGCGCCTGGGCTCGGCGGCAGCTGCTGCTCTTTCCTTCCTTACGAGATACCGTCGATTCGCGCAGTCGTTATTGCAAAAGATGTCACCAAAGGCAATCGCTTCGTTAGCGGCACGGTGCCTGGGCTCGGCGGCAGCTCTACATGGAGGCACCAGCAGCCCAGCCAGGCCGCCGCCGGCACCGGTGCGCCACAGCCCAAGGAGTCGGCGGCCGCCCTGCAATGCCCCTGTCGTTGCATATTCCACCCGCCTCATATCCTCCCCATGTCTGACTCACTACCCCAAATGACACTGCAGTGGACGTGCTTATTACTATCGCTTTTGGAAGAACCAAGGCGCAGTATTCTAGTGTCGAACCGGTACTGCAAATTGGGATTAAGCAAAAATTTATTGTGTGGTCGAGCGACAGCTTCGGCTCGCTCTTCCTACATGATCGCTTCTTGTGCGGAATAATTCCTAGCTCGCCGATGGCTTCAGAGTTGGTCTTCTCGAAGTTTTGCTTTCGCACTGCATTCCGCAATCTTTTCGTTATGAGTTGTGTGCTTCGGTTTCCCGACTTTCTTGTGTTTAGTGCGTTTGGCTTCTCTTAACCCTTAGCCACCGCTTGCCGAAATTTCCACACTATCATCTGTCGATCTGCAGAGCTCGATGAAGGCATCGCGGCCGTTCCTGAGCTCGTGGAACGGTCGAATCTGTAGTTGTTTCCAGATCTCTCCCACACAACGGCCTCCCAGAAGCTTGGATTACAGAAGTACGCCACTACTCCCAGCCGGAGATTCACGATTGAAAGCAGAATGACATGAGCTACACGCAGCTCCGATTTTTTTTTTTTGTGTCTGACCTACTTTGAAAGACTTTGTAGTCGATTTACTTACTACTATCGCTGTTGGAAACCAGGTGATAACCGCACAGTATTCTAGAGACGATGAGGTAATGAAAATTTAGAATAAGTAAAACAGTATCAAAAGAAGTTGTGTGGTGGAGCAGCACATGCAATTCACGCTTCCTAGATATTCGTTACTGCATAGAATAATTCTTTTGTCTGCGGCGTCTTCAGTATCCGTCTTCTGGAAATTTTGCTTGCAGTATATTGTGCAATCTTTTCGTTATGAGTTGGTGCTTGGTTTCCCGATGTTCTTTTGTTTAGTGCATTCGCCTTCTCTTAACCCTGAGAAACCACATACCGAAACTGAGGCACTGCCGGCTGTTCATAAGCAGTGCTCGATGCAGTTATTTCGCTTTTTATTCGTTGCCTTTAATATTCTTCTCATCAGTGGTGAGTGCTGCCTGCAGAAAGCGTTTATCTTGCGAATTCACGTGAAAGTTTGTGTTCCCTGTGAGGCGCACTACTTGGGATTAACTTGACTGCTCCAGCCAGGTGGCTCGTTGGTCTAGGGGTATGATTCCTGCTTTGGGTGCAGGAGGTCCCGGGTTCAAATCCCGGACGAGCCCTGCCATTTTGACCGTGCTGAAGAGTAGGTGGAACTCAGCCCCGGTTGCAGCTCCTCAATGAAGAGTAGACGCCTGTTATAGCACGTGGATATAACAAGAATGCGGCACCAGTAAAGTACGTAGGTGGAATTCGGTAGAAAAGCAGACGGTAATTTTGCATGCAACGGAAAACAAGGTTGTCTTTGCGGGATATGTGCACCGTGAGTGGAGATTCAGCTTAATTGTGCGACAGTCTACCCTCATCTTACTAGCGACGGCAACAACCAAGGGGTGGCATGTAAGATTGAGCGTGGCTAAGAGTTTCTCATTATTAGTTAGCATCACACTTTGACAGAGCTGTGACAAGGCGAGTAGGGTGAGCTCAGGAAAGCCAGTAGCAAGCGCACTTGAAGTAGCCCTGAAGAACCGGATTATAAATTTTGCCAGCCATAATGGAGCTAGGGGCGTTCTCAGTTACCAAATACCGGTGCAATAAGAGAGCAACAGTATTTGACCGTAAAATGACGCCATATCCGTCTAGCATACGACATTGCTTGTCTCTGCATACGCGGACGTGAGGTCATCTCGGAAATGAAATCCGAAATATAGGTTAAAATTGTTGTGTTCGCGCCCGGGATCGAACCGGGGACCTTCTGCGTGTAAAGCAGACGTGATAACCGCTACACCACGGAAACGACGGTTCTTTTCATGTACCACCCGGAGACTCGTAATAGCAACAGTTTGTCTTCTGTGTTAGCAAGGGCATCGGCTATGAGCTCCCTCCGATTCGTGAAGTTCCTGTAGTAAAAGACGTCGATGGAAACAACCCAACCGCGACAGACAGGGAGAACGCTGGCTGAGCTGCAGCCCTACATGGTGAGACCATGAAAGGTGGCGTCATTCACATGCAGTGCGTTTTCGGAACGAATAGGCTCGTTGGTCTAGGGGTATGATTCCTGCTTCGGGTGCAGGAGGTCCCGGGTTCAAATCCCGGGCGAGCCCTTGCGTTTTGTACAACGGTGCGGTAACAAATCGCATGGCGGCGGCTGTTTCGCGCATTTCCAGGCCTCCAAGTCAGCGCTAAAATCCGACAACCAGTTCTGAAACCGTTTCATGTTTCATTTGAGCCATGTGCACCCTGCTGATGGAACGTTTGAAGTTGATTTAAATGGTCACAGTAGAGATCGTAGCAAGTGTCTTGCTGAGTGCGACGAAAACGGGTTTCCGCCCGCAATCGAGCCGGGGACCTTCTGCGTGTTAGGCACGGCGCCTGGGCTCGGCGGCAGCTGCTGCTCTTTCCTTCCTTACGAGATACCGTCGATTCGCGCAGTCGTTATTGCAAAAGATGTCACCAAAGGCAATCGCTTCGTTAGCGGCACGGTGCCTGGGCTCGGCGGCAGCTCTACATGGAGGCACCAGCAGCCCAGCCAGGCCGCCGCCGGCACCGGTGCGCCACAGCCCAAGGAGTCGGCGGCCGCCCTGCAATGCCCCTGTCGTTGCATATTCCACCCGCCTCATATCCTCCCCATGTCTGACTCACTGCCCCAAATGACACTGCAGTGGACGTGTTTATTACTATCGCTTTTGGAAGAACCAAGGCGCAGTATTCTAGTGTCGAACCGGTACTGCAAATTGGGATTAAGCAAAAATTTATTGTGTGGTCGAGCGACAGCTTCGGCTCGCTCTTCCTACATGATCGCTTCTTGTGCGGAATAATTCCTAGCTCGCCGATGGCTTCAGAGTTGGTCTTCTCGAAGTTTTGCTTTCGCACTGCATTCCGCAATCTTTTCGTTATGAGTTGTGTGCTTCGGTTTCCCGACTTTCTTGTGTTTAGTGCGTTTGGCTTCTCTTAACCCTTAGCCACCGCTTGCCGAAATTTCCA
Source organism: Schistocerca piceifrons (assembly GCF_021461385.2). NCBI lineage: Eukaryota > Metazoa > Arthropoda > Insecta > Orthoptera > Acrididae > Schistocerca > Schistocerca piceifrons. The sequence goes on from NW_025728763.1 coordinate 203,473, forward strand.
CACTATCATCTGTCGATCTGCAGAGCTCGATGAAGGCATCGCGGCCGTTCCTGAGCTCGTGGAACGGTCGAATCTGTAGTTGTTTCCAGACCTCTCCCACACAACGGCCTCCCAGAAGCTTGGATTACAGAAGTACGCCACTACTCCCAGCCGGAGATTCACGATTGAAAGCAGAATGACATGAGCTACACGCAGCTCCGATTTTTTTTTTTTGTGTCTGACCTACTTTGAAAGACTTTGTAGTCGATTTACTTACTACTATCGCTGTTGGAAACCAGGTGATAACCGCACAGTATTCTAGAGACGATGAGGTAATGAAAATTTAGAATAAGTAAAACAGTATCAAAAGAAGTTGTGTGGTGGAGCAGCACATGCAATTCACGCTTCCTAGATATTCGTTACTGCATAGAATAATTCTTTTGTCTGCGGCGTCTTCAGTATCCGTCTTCTGGAAATTTTGCTTGCAGTATATTGTGCAATCTTTTCGTTATGAGTTGGTGCTTGGTTCCCCGATGTTCTTTTGTTTAGTGCATTCGCCTTCTCTTAACCCTGAGAAACCACATACCGAATCTGAGGCACTGCCGGCTGTTCATAAGCAGTGCTCGATGCAGTTATTTCGCTTTTTATTCGTTGCCTTTAATATTCTTCTCATCAGTGGTGAGTGCTGCCTGCAGAAAGCGTTTATCTTGCGAATTCACGTGAAAGTTTGTGTTCCCTGTGAGGCGCACTACTTGGGATTAACTTGACTGCTCCAGCCAGGTGGCTCGTTGGTCTAGGGGTATGATTCCTGCTTTGGGTGCAGGAGGTCCCGGGTTCAAATCCCGGACGAGCCCTGCCATTTTGACCGTGCTGAAGAGTAGGTGGAACTCAGCCCCGGTTGCAGCTCCTCAATGAAGAGTAGACGCCTGTTATAGCACGTGGATATAACAAGAATGCGGCACCAGTAAAGTACGTAGGTGGAATTCGGTAGAAAAGCAGACGGTAATTTTGCATGCAACGGAAAACAAGGTTGTCTTTGCGGGATATGTGCACCGTGAGTGGAGATTCAGCTTAATTGTGCGACAGTCTACCCTCATCTTACTAGCGACGGCAACAACCAAGGGGTGGCATGTAAGATTGAGCGTGGCTAAGAGTTTCTCATTATTAGTTAGCATCACACTTTGACAGAGCTGTGACAAGGCGAGTAGGGTGAGCTCAGGAAAGCCAGTAGCAAGCGCACTTGAAGTAGCCCTGAAGAACCGGATTATAAATTTTGCCAGCCATAATGGAGCTAGGGGCGTTCTCAGTTACCAAATACCGGTGCAATAAGAGAGCAACAGTATTTGACCGTAAAATGACGCCATATCCGTCTAGCATACGACATTGCTTGTCTCTGCATACGCGGACGTGAGGTCATCTCGGAAATGAAATCCGAAATATAGGTTAAAATTGTTGTGTTCGCGCCCGGGATCGAACCGGGGACCTTCTGCGTGTAAAGCAGACGTGATAACCGCTACACCACGGAAACGACGGTTCTTTTCATGTACCACCCGGAGACTCGTAATAGCAACAGTTTGTCTTCTGTGTTAGCAAGGGCATCGGCTATGAGCTCCCTCCGATTCGTGAAGTTCCTGTAGTAAAAGACGTCGATGGAAACAACCCAACCGCGACAGACAGGGAGAACGCTGGCTGAGCTGCAGCCCTACATGGTGAGACCATCAAAGGTGGCGTCATTCACATGCAGTGCGTTTTCGGAACGAATAGGCTCGTTGGTCTAGGGGTATGATTCCTGCTTCGGGTGCAGGAGGTCCCGGGTTCAAATCCCGGGCGAGCCCTTGCGTTTTGTACAACGGTGCGGTAACAAATCGCATGGCGGCGGCTGTTTCGCGCATTTCCAGGCCTCCAAGTCAGCGCTAAAATCCGACAACCAGTTCTGAAACCGTTTCATGTTTCATTTGAGCCATGTGCACCCTGCTGATGGAACGTTTGAAGTTGATTTAAATGGTCACAGTAGAGATCGTAGCAAGTGTCTTGCTGAGTGCGACGAAAACGGGTTTCCGCCCGCAATCGAGCCGGGGACCTTCTGCGTGTTAGGCACGGCGCCTGGGCTCGGCGGCAGCTGCTGCTCTTTCCTTCCTTACGAGATACCGTCGATTCGCGCAGTCGTTATTGCAAAAGATGTCACCAAAGGCAATCGCTTCGTTAGCGGCACGGTGCCTGGGCTCGGCGGCAGCTCTACATGGAGGCACCAGCAGCCCAGCCAGGCCGCCGCCGGCACCGGTGCGCCACAGCCCAAGGAGTCGGCGGCCGCCCTGCAATGCCCCTGTCGTTGCATATTCCACCCGCCTCATATCCTCCCCATGTCTGACTCACTGCCCCAAATGACACTGCAGTGGACGTGTTTATTACTATCGCTTTTGGAAGAACCAAGGCGCAGTATTCTAGTGTCGAACCGGTACTGCAAATTGGGATTAAGCAAAAATTTATTGTGTGGTCGAGCGACAGCTTCGGCTCGCTCTTCCTACATGATCGCTTCTTGTGCGGAATAATTCCTAGCTCGCCGATGGCTTCAGAGTTGGTCTTCTCGAAGTTTTGCTTTCGCACTGCATTCCGCAATCTTTTCGTTATGAGTTGTGTGCTTCGGTTTCCCGACTTTCTTGTGTTTAGTGCGTTTGGCTTCTCTTAACCCTTAGCCACCGCTTGCCGAAATTTCCACACTATCATCTGTCGATCTGCAGAGCTCGATGAAGGCATCGCGGCCGTTCCTGAGCTCGTGGAACGGTCGAATCTGTAGTTGTTTCCAGACCTCTCCCACACAACGGCCTCCCAGAAGCTTGGATTACAGAAGTACGCCACTACTCCCAGCCGGAGATTCACGATTGAAAGCAGAATGACATGAGCTACACGCAGCTCCGATTTTTTTTTTTTTGTGTCTGACCTACTTTGAAAGACTTTGTAGTCGATTTACTTACTACTATCGCTGTTGGAAACCAGGTGATAACCGCACAGTATTCTAGAGACGATGAGGTAATGAAAATTTAGAATAAGTAAAACAGTATCAAAAGAAGTTGTGTGGTGGAGCAGCACATGCAATTCACGCTTCCTAGATATTCGTTACTGCATAGAATAATTCTTTTGTCTGCGGCGTCTTCAGTATCCGTCTTCTGGAAATTTTGCTTGCAGTATATTGTGCAATCTTTTCGTTATGAGTTGGTGCTTGGTTTCCCGATGTTCTTTTGTTTAGTGCATTCGCCTTCTCTTAACCCTGAGAAACCACATACCGAATCTGAGGCACTGCCGGCTGTTCATAAGCAGTGCTCGATGCAGTTATTTCGCTTTTTATTCGTTGCCTTTAATATTCTTCTCATCAGTGGTGAGTGCTGCCTGCAGAAAGCGTTTATCTTGCGAATTCACGTGAAAGTTTGTGTTCCCTGTGAGGCGCACTACTTGGGATTAACTTGACTGCTCCAGCCAGGTGGCTCGTTGGTCTAGGGGTATGATTCCTGCTTTGGGTGCAGGAGGTCCCGGGTTCAAATCCCGGACGAGCCCTGCCATTTTGACCGTGCTGAAGAGTAGGTGGAACTCAGCCCCGGTTGCAGCTCCTCAATGAAGAGTAGACGCCTGTTATAGCACGTGGATATAACAAGAATGCGGCACCAGTAAAGTACGTAGGTGGAATTCGGTAGAAAAGCAGACGGTAATTTTGCATGCAACGGAAAACAAGGTTGTCTTTGCGGGATATGTGCACCGTGAGTGGAGATTCAGCTTAATTGTGCGACAGTCTACCCTCATCTTACTAGCGACGGCAACAACCAAGGGGTGGCATGTAAGATTGAGCGTGGCTAAGAGTTTCTCATTATTAGTTAGCATCACACTTTGACAGAGCTGTGACAAGGCGAGTAGGGTGAGCTCAGGAAAGCCAGTAGCAAGCGCACTTGAAGTAGCCCTGAAGAACCGGATTATAAATTTTGCCAGCCATAATGGAGCTAGGGGCGTTCTCAGTTACCAAATACCGGTGCAATAAGAGAGCAACAGTATTTGACCGTAAAATGACGCCATATCCGTCTAGCATACGACATTGCTTGTCTCTGCATACGCGGACGTGAGGTCATCTCGGAAATGAAATCCGAAATATAGGTTAAAATTGTTGTGTTCGCGCCCGGGATCGAACCGGGGACCTTCTGCGTGTAAAGCAGACGTGATAACCGCTACACCACGGAAACGACGGTTCTTTTCATGTACCACCCGGAGACTCGTAATAGCAACAGTTTGTCTTCTGTGTTAGCAAGGGCATCGGCTATGAGCTCCCTCCGATTCGTGAAGTTCCTGTAGTAAAAGACGTCGATGGAAACAACCCAACCGCGACAGACAGGGAGAACGCTGGCTGAGCTGCAGCCCTACATGGTGAGACCATCAAAGGTGGCGTCATTCACATGCAGTGCGTTTTCGGAACGAATAGGCTCGTTGGTCTAGGGGTATGATTCCTGCTTCGGGTGCAGGAGGTCCCGGGTTCAAATCCCGGGCGAGCCCTTGCGTTTTGTACAACGGTGCGGTAACAAATCGCATGGCGGCGGCTGTTTCGCGCATTTCCAGGCCTCCAAGTCAGCGCTAAAATCCGACAACCAGTTCTGAAACCGTTTCATGTTTCATTTGAGCCATGTGCACCCTGCTGATGGAACGTTTGAAGTTGATTTAAATGGTCACAGTAGAGATCGTAGCAAGTGTCTTGCTGAGTGCGACGAAAACGGGTTTCCGCCCGCAATCGAGCCGGGGACCTTCTGCGTGTTAGGCACGGCGCCTGGGCTCGGCGGCAGCTGCTGCTCTTTCCTTCCTTACGAGATACCGTCGATTCGCGCAGTCGTTATTGCAAAAGATGTCACCAAAGGCAATCGCTTCGTTAGCGGCACGGTGCCTGGGCTCGGCGGCAGCTCTACATGGAGGCACCAGCAGCCCAGCCAGGCCGCCGCCGGCACCGGTGCGCCACAGCCCAAGGAGTCGGCGGCCGCCCTGCAATGCCCCTGTCGTTGCATATTCCACCCGCCTCATATCCTCCCCATGTCTGACTCACTGCCCCAAATGACACTGCAGTGGACGTGTTTATTACTATCGCTTTTGGAAGAACCAAGGCGCAGTATTCTAGTGTCGAACCGGTACTGCAAATTGGGATTAAGCAAAAATTTATTGTGTGGTCGAGCGACAGCTTCGGCTCGCTCTTCCTACATGATCGCTTCTTGTGCGGAATAATTCCTAGCTCGCCGATGGCTTCAGAGTTGGTCTTCTCGAAGTTTTGCTTTCGCACTGCATTCCGCAATCTTTTCGTTATGAGTTGTGTGCTTCGGTTTCCCGACTTTCTTGTGTTTAGTGCGTTTGGCTTCTCTTAACCCTTAGCCACCGCTTGCCGAAATTTCCACACTATCATCTGTCGATCTGCAGAGCTCGATGAAGGCATCGCGGCCGTTCCTGAGCTCGTGGAACGGTCGAATCTGTAGTTGTTTCCAGACCTCTCCCACACAACGGCCTCCCAGAAGCTTGGATTACAGAAGTACGCCACTACTCCCAGCCGGAGATTCACGATTGAAAGCAGAATGACATGAGCTACACGCAGCTCCGATTTTTTTTTTTTTTGTGTCTGACCTACTTTGAAAGACTTTGTAGTCGATTTACTTACTACTATCGCTGTTGGAAACCAGGTGATAACCGCACAGTATTCTAGAGACGATGAGGTAATGAAAATTTAGAATAAGTAAAACAGTATCAAAAGAAGTTGTGTGGTGGAGCAGCACATGCAATTCACGCTTCCTAGATATTCGTTACTGCATAGAATAATTCTTTTGTCTGCGGCGTCTTCAGTATCCGTCTTCTGGAAATTTTGCTTGCAGTATATTGTGCAATCTTTTCGTTATGAGTTGGTGCTTGGTTTCCCGATGTTCTTTTGTTTAGTGCATTCGTCTTCTCTTAACCCTGAGAAACCACATACCGAATCTGAGGCACTGCCGGCTGTTCATAAGCAGTGCTCGATGCAGTTATTTCGCTTTTTATTCGTTGCCTTTAATATTCTTCTCATCAGTGGTGAGTGCTGCCTGCAGAAAGCGTTTATCTTGCGAATTCACGTGAAAGTTTGTGTTCCCTGTGAGGCGCACTACTTGGGATTAACTTGACTGCTCCAGCCAGGTGGCTCGTTGGTCTAGGGGTATGATTCCTGCTTTGGGTGCAGGAGGTCCCGGGTTCAAATCCCGGACGAGCCCTGCCATTTTGACCGTGCTGAAGAGTAGGTGGAACTCAGCCCCGGTTGCAGCTCCTCAATGAAGAGTAGACGCCTGTTATAGCACGTGGATATAACAAGAATGCGGCACCAGTAAAGTACGTAGGTGGAATTCGGTAGAAAAGCAGACGGTAATTTTGCATGCAACGGAAAACAAGGTTGTCTTTGCGGGATATGTGCACCGTGAGTGGAGATTCAGCTTAATTGTGCGACAGTCTACCCTCATCTTACTAGCGACGGCAACAACCAAGGGGTGGCATGTAAGATTGAGCGTGGCTAAGAGTTTCTCATTATTAGTTAGCATCACACTTTGACAGAGCTGTGACAAGGCGAGTAGGGTGAGCTCAGGAAAGCCAGTAGCAAGCGCACTTGAAGTAGCCCTGAAGAACCGGATTATAAATTTTGCCAGCCATAATGGAGCTAGGGGCGTTCTCAGTTACCAAATACCGGTGCAATAAGAGAGCAACAGTATTTGACCGTAAAATGACGCCATATCCGTCTAGCATACGACATTGCTTGTCTCTGCATACGCGGACGTGAGGTCATCTCGGAAATGAAATCCGAAATATAGGTTAAAATTGTTGTGTTCGCGCCCGGGATCGAACCGGGGACCTTCTGCGTGTAAAGCAGACGTGATAACCGCTACACCACGGAAACGACGGTTCTTTTCATGTACCACCCGGAGACTCGTAATAGCAACAGTTTGTCTTCTGTGTTAGCAAGGGCATCGGCTATGAGCTCCCTCCGATTCGTGAAGTTCCTGTAGTAAAAGACGTCGATGGAAACAACCCAACCGCGACAGACAGGGAGAACGCTGGCTGAGCTGCAGCCCTACATGGTGAGACCATCAAAGGTGGCGTCATTCACATGCAGTGCGTTTTCGGAACGAATAGGCTCGTTGGTCTAGGGGTATGATTCCTGCTTCGGGTGCAGGAGGTCCCGGGTTCAAATCCCGGGCGAGCCCTTGCGTTTTGTACAACGGTGCGGTAACAAATCGCATGGCGGCGGCTGTTTCGCGCATTTCCAGGCCTCCAAGTCAGCGCTAAAATCCGACAACCAGTTCTGAAACCGTTTCATGTTTCATTTGAGCCATGTGCACCCTGCTGATGGAACGTTTGAAGTTGATTTAAATGGTCACAGTAGAGATCGTAGCAAGTGTCTTGCTGAGTGCGACGAAAACGGGTTTCCGCCCGCAATCGAGCCGGGGACCTTCTGCGTGTTAGGCACGGCGCCTGGGCTCGGCGGCAGCTGCTGCTCTTTCCTTCCTTACGAGATACCGTCGATTCGCGCAGTCGTTATTGCAAAAGATGTCACCAAAGGCAATCGCTTCGTTAGCGGCACGGTGCCTGGGCTCGGCGGCAGCTCTACATGGAGGCACCAGCAGCCCAGCCAGGCCGCCGCCGGCACCGGTGCGCCACAGCCCAAGGAGTCGGCGGCCGCCCTGCAATGCCCCTGTCGTTGCATATTCCACCCGCCTCATATCCTCCCCATGTCTGACTCACTGCCCCAAATGACACTGCAGTGGACGTGTTTATTACTATCGCTTTTGGAAGAACCAAGGCGCAGTATTCTAGTGTCGAACCGGTACTGCAAATTGGGATTAAGCAAAAATTTATTGTGTGGTCGAGCGACAGCTTCGGCTCGCTCTTCCTACATGATCGCTTCTTGTGCGGAATAATTCCTAGCTCGCCGATGGCTTCAGAGTTGGTCTTCTCGAAGTTTTGCTTTCGCACTGCATTCCGCAATCTTTTCGTTATGAGTTGTGTGCTTCGGTTTCCCGACTTTCTTGTGTTTAGTGCGTTTGGCTTCTCTTAACCCTTAGCCACCGCTTGCCGAAATTTCCACACTATCATCTGTCGATCTGCAGAGCTCGATGAAGGCATCGCGGCCGTTCCTGAGCTCGTGGAACGGTCGAATCTGTAGTTGTTTCCAGACCTCTCCCACACAACGGCCTCCCAGAAGCTTGGATTACAGAAGTACGCCACTACTCCCAGCCGGAGATTCACGATTGAAAGCAGAATGACATGAGCTACACGCAGCTCCGATTTTTTTTTTTTTGTGTCTGACCTACTTTGAAAGACTTTGTAGTCGATTTACTTACTACTATCGCTGTTGGAAACCAGGTGATAACCGCACAGTATTCTAGAGACGATGAGGTAATGAAAATTTAGAATAAGTAAAACAGTATCAAAAGAAGTTGTGTGGTGGAGCAGCACATGCAATTCACGCTTCCTAGATATTCGTTACTGCATAGAATAATTCTTTTGTCTGCGGCGTCTTCAGTATCCGTCTTCTGGAAATTTTGCTTGCAGTATATTGTGCAATCTTTTCGTTATGAGTTGGTGCTTGGTTTCCCGATGTTCTTTTGTTTAGTGCATTCGCCTTCTCTTAACCCTGAGAAACCACATACCGAAACTGAGGCACTGCCGGCTGTTCATAAGCAGTGCTCGATGCAGTTATTTCGCTTTTTATTCGTTGCCTTTAATATTCTTCTCATCAGTGGTGAGTGCTGCCTGCAGAAAGCGTTTATCTTGCGAATTCACGTGAAAGTTTGTGTTCCCTGTGAGGCGCACTACTTGGGATTAACTTGACTGCTCCAACCAGGTGGCTCGTTGGTCTAGGGGTATGATTCCTGCTTTGGGTGCAGGAGGTCCCGGGTTCAAATCCCGGACGAGCCCTGCCATTTTGACCGTGCTGAAGAGTAGGTGGAACTCAGCCCCGGTTGCAGCTCCTCAATGAAGAGTAGACGCCTGTTATAGCACGTGGATATAACAAGAATGCGGCACCAGTAAAGTACGTAGGTGGAATTCGGTAGAAAAGCAGACGGTAATTTTGCATGCAACGGAAAACAAGGTTGTCTTTGCGGGATATGTGCACCGTGAGTGGAGATTCAGCTTAATTGTGCGACAGTCTACCCTCATCTTACTAGCGACGGCAACAACCAAGGGGTGGCATGTAAGATTGAGCGTGGCTAAGAGTTTCTCATTATTAGTTAGCATCACACTTTGACAGAGCTGTGACAAGGCGAGTAGAGAGAGCTCAGGAAAGCCAGTAGCAAGCGCACTTGAAGTAGCCCTGAAGAACCGGATTATAAATTTTGCCAGCCATAATGGAGCTAGGGGCGTTCTCAGTTACCAAATACCGGTGCAATAAGAGAGCAACAGTATTTGACCGTAAAATGACGCCATATCCGTCTAGCATACGACATTGCTTGTCTCTGCATACGCGGACGTGAGGTCATCTCGGAAATGAAATCCGAAATATAGGTTAAAATTGTTGTGTTCGCGCCCGGGATCGAACCGGGGACCTTCTGCGTGTAAAGCAGACGTGATAACCGCTACACCACGGAAACGACGGTTCTTTTCATGTACCACCCGGAGACTCGTAATAGCAACAGTTTGTCTTCTGTGTTAGCAAGGGCATCGGCTACGAGCTCCCTCCGATTCGTGAAGTTCCTGTAGTAAAAGACGTCGATGGAAACAACCCAACCGCGACAGACAGGGAGAACGCTGGCTGAGCTGCAGCCCTACATGGTGAGACCATCAAAGGTGGCGTCATTCACATGCAGTGCGTTTTCGGAACGAATAGGCTCGTTGGTCTAGGGGTATGATTCCTGCTTCGGGTGCAGGAGGTCCCGGGTTCAAATCCCGGACGAGCCCTTGCGTTTTGTACAACGGTGCGGTAACAAATCGCATGGCGGCGGCTGTTTCGCGCATTTCCAGGCCTCCAAGTCAGCGCTAAAATCCGACAACCAGTTCTGAAACCGTTTCATGTTTCATTTGAGCCATGTGCACCCTGCTGATGGAACGTTTGAAGTTGATTTAAATGGTCACAGTAGAGATCGTAGCAAGTGTCTTGCTGAGTGCGACGAAAACGGGTTTCCGCCCGCAATCGAGCCGGGGACCTTCTGCGTGTTAGGCACGGCGCCTGGGCTCGGCGGCAGCTGCTGCTCTTTCCTTCCTTACGAGATACCGTCGATTCGCGCAGTCGTTATTGCAAAAGATGTCACCAAAGGCAATCGCTTCGTTAGCGGCACGGTGCCTGGGCTCGGCGGCAGCTCTACATGGAGGCACCAGCAGCCCAGCCAGGCCGCCGACGGCACCGGTGCGCCACAGCCCAAGGAGTCGGCGGCCGCCCTGCAATGCCCCTGTCGTTGCATATTCCACCCGCCTCATATCCTCCCCATGTCTGACTCACTGCCCCAAATGACACTGCAGTGGACGTGTTTATTACTATCGCTTTTGGAAGAACCAAGGCGCAGTATTCTAGTGTCGAACCGGTACTGCAAATTGGGATTAAGCAAAAATTTATTGTGTGGTCGAGCGACAGCTTCGGCTCGCTCTTCCTACATGATCGCTTCTTGTGCGGAATAATTCCTAGCTCGCCGATGGCTTCAGAGTTGGTCTTCTCGAAGTTTTGCTTTCGCACTGCATTCCGCAATCTTTTCGTTATGAGTTGTGTGCTTCGGTTTCCCGACTTTCTTGTGTTTAGTGCGTTTGGCTTCTCTTAACCCTTAGCCACCGCTTGCCGAAATTTCCACACTATCATCTGTCAATCTGCAGAGCTCGATGAAGGCATCGCGGCCGTTCCTGAGCTCGTGGAACGGTCGAATCTGTAGTTGTTTCCAGATCTCTCCCACACAACGGCCTCCCAGAAGCTTGGATTACAGAAGTACGCCACTACTCCCAGCCGGAGATTCACGATTGAAAGCAGAATGACATGAGCTACACGCAGCTCCGATTTTTTTTTTTTGTGTCTGACCTACTTTGAAAGACTTTGTAGTCGATTTACTTACTACTATCGCTGTTGGAAACCAGGTGATAACCGCACAGTATTCTAGAGACGATGAGGTAATGAAAATTTAGAATAAGTAAAACAGTATCAAAAGAAGTTGTGTGGTGGAGCAGCACATGCAATTCACGCTTCCTAGATATTCGTTACTGCATAGAATAATTCTTTTGTCTGCGGCGTCTTCAGTATCCGTCTTCTGGAAATTTTGCTTGCAGTATATTGTGCAATCTTTTCGTTATGAGTTGGTGCTTGGTTTCCCGATGTTCTTTTGTTTAGTGCATTCGCCTTCTCTTAACCCTGAGAAACCACATACCGAAACTGAGGCACTGCCGGCTGTTCATAAGCAGTGCTCGATGCAGTTATTTCGCTTTTTATTCGTTGCCTTTAATATTCTTCTCATCAGTGGTGAGTGCTGCCTGCAGAAAGCGTTTATCTTGCGAATTCACGTGAAAGTTTGTGTTCCCTGTGAGGCGCACTACTTGGGATTAACTTGACTGCTCCAGCCAGGTGGCTCGTTGGTCTAGGGGTATGATTCCTGCTTTGGGTGCAGGAGGTCCCGGGTTCAAATCCCGGACGAGCCCTGCCATTTTGACCGTGCTGAAGAGTAGGTGGAACTCAGCCCCGGTTGCAGCTCCTCAATGAAGAGTAGACGCCTGTTATAGCACGTGGATATAACAAGAATGCGGCACCAGTAAAGTACGTAGGTGGAATTCGGTAGAAAAGCAGACGGTAATTTTGCATGCAACGGAAAACAAGGTTGTCTTTGCGGGATATGTGCACCGTGAGTGGAGATTCAGCTTAATTGTGCGACAGTCTACCCTCATCTTACTAGCGACGGCAACAACCAAGGGGTGGCATGTAAGATTGAGCGTGGCTAAGAGTTTCTCATTATTAGTTAGCATCACACTTTGACAGAGCTGTGACAAGGCGAGTAGGGTGAGCTCAGGAAAGCCAGTAGCAAGCGCACTTGAAGTAGCCCTGAAGAACCGGATTATAAATTTTGCCAGCCATAATGGAGCTAGGGGCGTTCTCAGTTACCAAATACCGGTGCAATAAGAGAGCAACAGTATTTGACCGTAAAATGACGCCATATCCGTCTAGCATACGACATTGCTTGTCTCTGCATACGCGGACGTGAGGTCATCTCGGAAATGAAATCCGAAATATAGGTTAAAATTGTTGTGTTCGCGCCCGGGATCGAACCGGGGACCTTCTGCGTGTAAAGCAGACGTGATAACCGCTACACCACGGAAACGACGGTTCTTTTCATGTACCACCCGGAGACTCGTAATAGCAACAGTTTGTCTTCTGTGTTAGCAAGGGCATCGGCTACGAGCTCCCTCCGATTCGTGAAGTTCCTGTAGTAAAAGACGTCGATGGAAACAACCCAACCGCGACAGACAGGGAGAACGCTGGCTGAGCTGCAGCCCTACATGGTGAGACCATCAAAGGTGGCGTCATTAACATGCAGTGCGTTTTCGGAACGAATAGGCTCGTTGGTCTAGGGGTATGATTCCTGCTTCGGGTGCAGGAGGTCCCGGGTTCAAATCCCGGGCGAGCCCTTGCGTTTTGTACAACGGTGCGGTAACAAATCGCATGGCGGCGGCTGTTTCGCGCATTTCCAGGCCTCCAAGTCAGCGCTAAAATCCGACAACCAGTTCTGAAACCGTTTCATGTTTCATTTGAGCCATGTGCACCCTGCTGATGGAACGTTTGAAGTTGATTTAAATGGTCACAGTAGAGATCGTAGCAAGTGTCTTGCTGAGTGCGACGAAAACGGGTTTCCGCCCGCAATCGAGCCGGGGACCTTCTGCGTGTTAGGCACGGCGCCTGGGCTCGGCGGCAGCTGCTGCTCTTTCCTTCCTTACGAGATACCGTCGATTCGCGCAGTCGTTATTGCAAAAGATGTCACCAAAGGCAATCGCTTCGTTAGCGGCACGGTGCCTGGGCTCGGCGGCAGCTCTACATGGAGGCACCAGCAGCCCAGCCAGGCCGCCGCCGGCACCGGTGCGCCACAGCCCAAGGAGTCGGCGGCCGCCCTGCAATGCCCCTGTCGTTGCATATTCCACCCGCCTCATATCCTCCCCATGTCTGACTCACTGCCCCAAATGACACTGCAGTGGACGTGTTTATTACTATCGCTTTTGGAAGAACCAAGGCGCAGTATTCTAGTGTCGAACCGGTACTGCAAATTGGGATTAAGCAAAAATTTATTGTGTGGTCGAGCGACAGCTTCGGCTCGCTCTTCCTACATGATCGCTTCTTGTGCGGAATAATTCCTAGCTCGCCGATGGCTTCAGAGTTGGTCTTCTCGAAGTTTTGCTTTCGCACTGCATTCCGCAATCTTTTCGTTATGAGTTGTGTGCTTCGGTTTCCCGACTTTCTTGTGTTTAGTGCGTTTGGCTTCTCTTAACCCTTAGCCACCGCTTGCCGAAATTTCCACACTATCATCTGTCGATCTGCAGAGCTCGATGAAGGCATCGCGGCCGTTCCTGAGCTCGTGGAACGGTCGAATCTGTAGTTGTTTCCAGATCTCTCCCACACAACGGCCTCCCAGAAGCTTGGATTACAGAAGTACGCCACTACTCCCAGCCGGAGATTCACGATTGAAAGCAGAATGACATGAGCTACACGCAGCTCCGATTTTTTTTTTTTGTGTCTGACCTACTTTGAAAGACTTTGTAGTCGATTTACTTACTACTATCGCTGTTGGAAACCAGGTGATAACCGCACAGTATTCTAGAGACGATGAGGTAATGAAAATTTAGAATAAGTAAAACAGTATCAAAAGAAGTTGTGTGGTGGAGCAGCACATGCAATTCACGCTTCCTAGATATTCGTTACTGCATAGAATAATTCTTTTGTCTGCGGCGTCTTCAGTATCCGTCTTCTGGAAATTTTGCTTGCAGTATATTGTGCAATCTTTTCGTTATGAGTTGGTGCTTGGTTTCCCGATGTTCTTTTGTTTAGTGCATTCGCCTTCTCTTAACCCTGAGAAACCACATACCGAAACTGAGGCACTGCCGGCTGTTCATAAGCAGTGCTCGATGCAGTTATTTCGCTTTTTATTCGTTGCCTTTAATATTCTTCTCATCAGTGGTGAGTGCTGCCTGCAGAAAGCGTTTATCTTGCGAATTCACGTGAAAGTTTGTGTTCCCTGTGAGGCGCACTACTTGGGATTAACTTGACTGCTCCAGCCAGGTGGCTCGTTGGTCTAGGGGTATGATTCCTGCTTTGGGTGCAGGAGGTCCCGGGTTCAAATCCCGGACGAGCCCTGCCATTTTGACCGTGCTGAAGAGTAGGTGGAACTCAGCCCCGGTTGCAGCTCCTCAATGAAGAGTAGACGCCTGTTATAGCACGTGGATATAACAAGAATGCGGCACCAGTAAAGTACGTAGGTGGAATTCGGTAGAAAAGCAGACGGTAATTTTGCATGCAACGGAAAACAAGGTTGTCTTTGCGGGATATGTGCACCGTGAGTGGAGATTCAGCTTAATTGTGCGACAGTCTACCCTCATCTTACTAGCGACGGCAACAACCAAGGGGTGGCATGTAAGATTGAGCGTGGCTAAGAGTTTCTCATTATTAGTTAGCATCACACTTTGACAGAGCTGTGACAAGGCGAGTAGGGTGAGCTCAGGAAAGCCAGTAGCAAGCGCACTTGAAGTAGCCCTGAAGAACCGGATTATAAATTTTGCCAGCCATAATGGAGCTAGGGGCGTTCTCAGTTACCAAATACCGGTGCAATAAGAGAGCAACAGTATTTGACCGTAAAATGACGCCATATCCGTCTAGCATACGACATTGCTTGTCTCTGCATACGCGGACGTGAGGTCATCTCGGAAATGAAATCCGAAATATAGGTTAAAATTGTTGTGTTCGCGCCCGGGATCGAACCGGGGACCTTCTGCGTGTAAAGCAGACGTGATAACCGCTACACCACGGAAACGACGGTTCTTTTCATGTACCACCCGGAGACTCGTAATAGCAACAGTTTGTCTTCTGTGTTAGCAAGGGCATCGGCTACGAGCTCCCTCCGATTCGTGAAGTTCCTGTAGTAAAAGACGTCGATGGAAACAACCCAACCGCGACAGACAGGGAGAACGCTGGCTGAGCTGCAGCCCTACATGGTGAGACCATCAAAGGTGGCGTCATTAACATGCAGTGCGTTTTCGGAACGAATAGGCTCGTTGGGCTAGGGGTATGATTCCTGCTTCGGGTGCAGGAGGTCCCGGGTTCAAATCCCGGGCGAGCCCTTGCGTTTTGTACAACGGTGCGGTAACAAATCGCATGGCGGCGGCTGTTTCGCGCATTTCCAGGCCTCCAAGTCAGCGCTAAAATCCGACAACCAGTTCTGAAACCGTTTCATGTTTCATTTGAGCCATGTGCACCCTGCTGATGGAACGTTTGAAGTTGATTTAAATGGTCACAGTAGAGATCGTAGCAAGTGTCTTGCTGAGTGCGACGAAAACGGGTTTCCGCCCGCAATCGAGCCGGGGACCTTCTGCGTGTTAGGCACGGCGCCTGGGCTCGGCGGCAGCTGCTGCTCTTTCCTTCCTTACGAGATACCGTCGATTCGCGCAGTCGTTATTGCAAAAGATGTCACCAAAGGCAATCGCTTCGTTAGCGGCACGGTGCCTGGGCTCGGCGGCAGCTCTACATGGAGGCACCAGCAGCCCAGCCAGGCCGCCGACGGCACCGGTGCGCCACAGCCCAAGGAGTCGGCGGCCGCCCTGCAATGCCCCTGTCGTTGCATATTCCACCCGCCTCATATCCTCCCCATGTCTGACTCACTGCCCCAAATGACACTGCAGTGGACGTGTTTATTACTATCGCTTTTGGAAGAACCAAGGCGCAGTATTCTAGTGTCGAACCGGTACTGCAAATTGGGATTAAGCAAAAATTTATTGTGTGGTCGAGCGACAGCTTCGGCTCGCTCTTCCTACACGATCGCATCTTGTGCGGAATAATTCCTAGCTCGCCGATGGCTTCAGAGTTGGTCTTCTCGAAGTTTTGCTTTCGCACTGCATTCCGCAATCTTTTCGTTATGAGTTGTGTGCTTCGGTTTCCCGACTTTCTTGTGTTTAGTGCGTTTGGCTTCTCTTAACCCTTAGCCACCGCTTGCCGAAATTTCCACACTATCATCTGTCGATCTGCAGAGCTCGATGAAGGCATCGCGGCCGTTCCTGAGCTCGTGGAACGGTCGAATCTGTAGTTGTTTCCAGATCTCTCCCACACAACGGCCTCCCAGAAGCTTGGATTACAGAAGTACGCCACTACTCCCAGCCGGAGATTCACGATTGAAAGCAGAATGACATGAGCTACACGCAGCTCCGATTTTTTTTTTTTGTGTCTGACCTACTTTGAAAGACTTTGTAGTCGATTTACTTACTACTATCGCTGTTGGAAACCAGGTGATAACCGCACAGTATTCTAGAGACGATGAGGTAATGAAAATTTAGAATAAGTAAAACAGTATCAAAAGAAGTTGTGTGGTGGAGCAGCACATGCAATTCACGCTTCCTAGATATTCGTTACTGCATAGAATAATTCTTTTGTCTGCGGCGTCTTCAGTATCCGTCTTCTGGAAATTTTGCTTGCAGTATATTGTGCAATCTTTTCGTTATGAGTTGGTGCTTGGTTTCCCGATGTTCTTTTGTTTAGTGCATTCGCCTTCTCTTAACCCTGAGAAACCACATACCGAAACTGAGGCACTGCCGGCTGTTCATAAGCAGTGCTCGATGCAGTTATTTCGCTTTTTATTCGTTGCCTTTAATATTCTTCTCATCAGTGGTGAGTGCTGCCTGCAGAAAGCGTTTATCTTGCGAATTCACGTGAAAGTTTGTGTTCCCTGTGAGGCGCACTACTTGGGATTAACTTGACTGCTCCAGCCAGGTGGCTCGTTGGTCTAGGGGTATGATTCCTGCTTTGGGTGCAGGAGGTCCCGGGTTCAAATCCCGGACGAGCCCTGCCATTTTGACCGTGCTGAAGAGTAGGTGGAACTCAGCCCCGGTTGCAGCTCCTCAATGAAGAGTAGACGCCTGTTATAGCACGTGGATATAACAAGAATGCGGCACCAGTAAAGTACGTAGGTGGAATTCGGTAGAAAAGCAGACGGTAATTTTGCATGCAACGGAAAACAAGGTTCTCTTTGCGGGATATGTGCACCGTGAGTGGAGATTCAGCTTAATTGTGCGACAGTCTACCCTCATCTTACTAGCGACGGCAACAACCAAGGGGTGGCATGTAAGATTGAGCGTGGCTAAGAGTTTCTCATTATTAGTTAGCATCACACTTTGACAGAGCTGTGACAAGGCGAGTAGGGTGAGCTCAGGAAAGCCAGTAGCAAGCGCACTTGAAGTAGCCCTGAAGAACCGGATTATAAATTTTGCCAGCCATAATGGAGCTAGGGGCGTTCTCAGTTACCAAATACCGGTGCAATAAGAGAGCAACAGTATTTGACCGTAAAATGACGCCATATCCGTCTAGCATACGACATTGCTTGTCTCTGCATACGCGGACGTGAGGTCATCTCGGAAATGAAATCCGAAATATAGGTTAAAATTGTTGTGTTCGCGCCCGGGATCGAACCGGGGACCTTCTGCGTGTAAAGCAGACGTGATAACCGCTACACCACGGAAACGACGGTTCTTTTCATGTACCACCCGGAGACTCGTAATAGCAACAGTTTGTCTTCTGTGTTAGCAAGGGCATCGGCTACGAGCTCCCTCCGATTCGTGAAGTTCCTGTAGTAAAAGACGTCGATGGAAACAACCCAACCGCGACAGACAGGGAGAACGCTGGCTGAGCTGCAGCCCTACATGGTGAGACCATCAAAGGTGGCGTCATTAACATGCAGTGCGTTTTCGGAACGAATAGGCTCGTTGGTCTAGGGGTATGATTCCTGCTTCGGGTGCAGGAGGTCCCGGGTTCAAATCCCGGGCGAGCCCTTGCGTTTTGTACAACGGTGCGGTAACAAATCGCATGGCGGCGGCTGTTTCGCGCATTTCCAGGCCTCCAAGTCAGCGCTAAAATCCGACAACCAGTTCTGAAACCGTTTCATGTTTCATTTGAGCCATGTGCACCCTGCTGATGGAACGTTTGAAGTTGATTTAAATGGTCACAGTAGAGATCGTAGCAAGTGTCTTGCTGAGTGCGACGAAAACGGGTTTCCGCCCGCAATCGAGCCGGGGACCTTCTGCGTGTTAGGCACGGCGCCTGGGCTCGGCGGCAGCTGCTGCTCTTTCCTTCCTTACGAGATACCGTCGATTCGCGCAGTCGTTATTGCAAAAGATGTCACCAAAGGCAATCGCTTCGTTAGCGGCACGGTGCCTGGGCTCGGCGGCAGCTCTACATGGAGGCACCAGCAGCCCAGCCAGGCCGCCGCCGGCACCGGTGCGCCACAGCCCAAGGAGTCGGCGGCCGCCCTGCAATGCCCCTGTCGTTGCATATTCCACCCGCCTCATATCCTCCCCATGTCTGACTCACTGCCCCAAATGACACTGCAGTGGACGTGTTTATTACTATCGCTTTTGGAAGAACCAAGGCGCAGTATTCTAGTGTCGAACCGGTACTGCAAATTGGGATTAAGCAAAAATTTATTGTGTGGTCGAGCGACAGCTTCGGCTCGCTCTTCCTACATGATCGCTTCTTGTGCGGAATAATTCCTAGCTCGCCGATGGCTTCAGAGTTGGTCTTCTCGAAGTTTTGCTTTCGCACTGCATTCCGCAATCTTTTCGTTATGAGTTGTGTGCTTCGGTTTCCCGACTTTCTTGTGTTTAGTGCGTTTGGCTTCTCTTAACCCTTAGCCACCGCTTGCCGAAATTTCCACACTATCATCTGTCGATCTGCAGAGCTCGATGAAGGCATCGCGGCCGTTCCTGAGCTCGTGGAACGGTCGAATCTGTAGTTGTTTCCAGATCTCTCCCACACAACGGCCTCCCAGAAGCTTGGATTACAGAAGTACGCCACTACTCCCAGCCGGAGATTCACGATTGAAAGCAGAATGACATGAGCTACACGCAGCTCCGATTTTTTTTTTTTGTGTCTGACCTACTTTGAAAGACTTTGTAGTCGATTTACTTACTACTATCGCTGTTGGAAACCAGGTGATAACCGCACAGTATTCTAGAGACGATGAGGTAATGAAAATTTAGAATAAGTAAAACAGTATCAAAAGAAGTTGTGTGGTGGAGCAGCACATGCAATTCACGCTTCCTAGATATTCGTTACTGCATAGAATAATTCTTTTGTCTGCGGCGTCTTCAGTATCCGTCTTCTGGAAATTTTGCTTGCAGTATATTGTGCAATCTTTTCGTTATGAGTTGGTGCTTGGTTTCCCGATGTTCTTTTGTTTAGTGCATTCGCCTTCTCTTAACCCTGAGAAACCACATACCGAAACTGAGGCACTGCCGGCTGTTCATAAGCAGTGCTCGATGCAGTTATTTCGCTTTTTATTCGTTGCCTTTAATATTCTTCTCATCAGTGGTGAGTGCTGCCTGCAGAAAGCGTTTATCTTGCGAATTCACGTGAAAGTTTGTGTTCCCTGTGAGGCGCACTACTTGGGATTAACTTGACTGCTCCAGCCAGGTGGCTCGTTGGTCTAGGGGTATGATTCCTGCTTTGGGTGCAGGAGGTCCCGGGTTCAAATCCCGGACGAGCCCTGCCATTTTGACCGTGCTGAAGAGTAGGTGGAACTCAGCCCCGGTTGCAGCTCCTCAATGAAGAGTAGACGCCTGTTATAGCACGTGGATATAACAAGAATGCGGCACCAGTAAAGTACGTAGGTGGAATTCGGTAGAAAAGCAGACGGTAATTTTGCATGCAACGGAAAACAAGGTTGTCTTTGCGGGATATGTGCACCGTGAGTGGAGATTCAGCTTAATTGTGCGACAGTCTACCCTCATCTTACTAGCGACGGCAACAACCAAGGGGTGGCATGTAAGATTGAGCGTGGCTAAGAGTTTCTCATTATTAGTTAGCATCACACTTTGACAGAGCTGTGACAAGGCGAGTAGGGTGAGCTCAGGAAAGCCAGTAGCAAGCGCACTTGAAGTAGCCCTGAAGAACCGGATTATAAATTTTGCCAGCCATAATGGAGCTAGGGGCGTTCTCAGTTACCAAATACCGGTGCAATAAGAGAGCAACAGTATTTGACCGTAAAATGACGCCATATCCGTCTAGCATACGACATTGCTTGTCTCTGCATACGCGGACGTGAGGTCATCTCGGAAATGAAATCCGAAATATAGGTTAAAATTGTTGTGTTCGCGCCCGGGATCGAACCGGGGACCTTCTGCGTGTAAAGCAGACGTGATAACCGCTACACCACGGAAACGACGGTTCTTTTCATGTACCACCCGGAGACTCGTAATAGCAACAGTTTGTCTTCTGTGTTAGCAAGGGCATCGGCTACGAGCTCCCTCCGATTCGTGAAGTTCCTGTAGTAAAAGACGTCGATGGAAACAACCCAACCGCGACAGACAGGGAGAACGCTGGCTGAGCTGCAGCCCTACATGGTGAGACCATCAAAGGTGGCGTCATTAACATGCAGTGCGTTTTCGGAACGAATAGGCTCGTTGGTCTAGGGGTATGATTCCTGCTTCGGGTGCAGGAGGTCCCGGGTTCAAATCCCGGGCGAGCCCTTGCGTTTTGTACAACGGTGCGGTAACAAATCGCATGGCGGCGGCTGTTTCGCGCATTTCCAGGCCTCCAAGTCAGCGCTAAAATCCGACAACCAGTTCTGAAACCGTTTCATGTTTCATTTGAGCCATGTGCACCCTGCTGATGGAACGTTTGAAGTTGATTTAAATGGTCACAGTAGAGATCGTAGCAAGTGTCTTGCTGAGTGCGACGAAAACGGGTTTCCGCCCGCAATCGAGCCGGGGACCTTCTGCGTGTTAGGCACGGCGCCTGGGCTCGGCGGCAGCTGCTGCTCTTTCCTTCCTTACGAGATACCGTCGATTCGCGCAGTCGTTATTGCAAAAGATGTCACCAAAGGCAATCGCTTCGTTAGCGGCACGGTGCCTGGGCTCGGCGGCAGCTCTACATGGAGGCACCAGCAGCCCAGCCAGGCCGCCGCCGGCACCGGTGCGCCACAGCCCAAGGAGTCGGCGGCCGCCCTGCAATGCCCCTGTCGTTGCATATTCCACCCGCCTCATATCCTCCCCATGTCTGACTCACTGCCCCAAATGACACTGCAGTGGACGTGTTTATTACTATCGCTTTTGGAAGAACCAAGGCGCAGTATTCTAGTGTCGAACCGGTACTGCAAATTGGGATTAAGCAAAAATTTATTGTGTGGTCGAGCGACAGCTTCGGCTCGCTCTTCCTACATGATCGCTTCGCGGAATAATTCCTAGCTCGCCGATGGCTTCAGAGTTGGTCTTCTCGAAGTTTTGCTTTCGCACTGCATTCCGCAATCTTTTCGTTATGAGTTGTGTGCTTCGGTTTCCCGACTTTCTTGTGTTTAGTGCGTTTGGCTTCTCTTAACCCTTAGCCACCGCTTGCCGAAATTTCCACACTATCATCTGTCGATCTGCAGAGCTCGATGAAGGCATCGCGGCCGTTCCTGAGCTCGTGGAACGGTCGAATCTGTAGTTGTTTCCAGATCTCTCCCACACAACGGCCTCCCAGAAGCTTGGATTACAGAAGTACGCCACTACTCCCAGCCGGAGATTCACGATTGAAAGCAGAATGACATGAGCTACACGCAGCTCCGATTTTTTTTTTTTTGTGTCTGACCTACTTTGAAAGACTTTGTAGTCGATTTACTTACTACTATCGCTGTTGGAAACCAGGTGATAACCGCACAGTATTCTAGAGACGATGAGGTAATGAAAATTTAGAATAAGTAAAACAGTATCAAAAGAAGTTGTGTGGTGGAGCAGCACATGCAATTCACGCTTCCTAGATATTCGTTACTGCATAGAATAATTCTTTTGTCTGCGGCGTCTTCAGTATCCGTCTTCTGGAAATTTTGCTTGCAGTATATTGTGCAATCTTTTCGTTATGAGTTGGTGCTTGGTTTCCCGATGTTCTTTTGTTTAGTGCATTCGCCTTCTCTTAACCCTGAGAAACCACATACCGAAACTGAGGCACTGCCGGCTGTTCATAAGCAGTGCTCGATGCAGTTATTTCGCTTTTTATTCGTTGCCTTTAATATTCTTCTCATCAGTGGTGAGTGCTGCCTGCAGAAAGCGTTTATCTTGCGAATTCACGTGAAAGTTTGTGTTCCCTGTGAGGCGCACTACTTGGGATTAACTTGACTGCTCCAGCCAGGTGGCTCGTTGGTCTAGGGGTATGATTCCTGCTTTGGGTGCAGGAGGTCCCGGGTTCAAATCCCGGACGAGCCCTGCCATTTTGACCGTGCTGAAGAGTAGGTGGAACTCAGCCCCGGTTGCAGCTCCTCAATGAAGAGTAGACGCCTGTTATAGCACGTGGATATAACAAGAATGCGGCACCAGTAAAGTACGTAGGTGGAATTCGGTAGAAAAGCAGACGGTAATTTTGCATGCAACGGAAAACAAGGTTGTCTTTGCGGGATATGTGCACCGTGAGTGGAGATTCAGCTTAATTGTGCGACAGTCTACCCTCATCTTACTAGCGACGGCAACAACCAAGGGGTGGCATGTAAGATTGAGCGTGGCTAAGAGTTTCTCATTATTAGTTAGCATCACACTTTGACAGAGCTGTGACAAGGCGAGTAGGGTGAGCTCAGGAAAGCCAGTAGCAAGCGCACTTGAAGTAGCCCTGAAGAACCGGATTATAAATTTTGCCAGCCATAATGGAGCTAGGGGCGTTCTCAGTTACCAAATACCGGTGCAATAAGAGAGCAACAGTATTTGACCGTAAAATGACGCCATATCCGTCTAGCATACGACATTGCTTGTCTCTGCATACGCGGACGTGAGGTCATCTCGGAAATGAAATCCGAAATATAGGTTAAAATTGTTGTGTTCGCGCCCGGGATCGAACCGGGGACCTTCTGCGTGTAAAGCAGACGTGATAACCGCTACACCACGGAAACGACGGTTCTTTTCATGTACCACCCGGAGACTCGTAATAGCAACAGTTTGTCTTCTGTGTTAGCAAGGGCATCGGCTACGAGCTCCCTCCGATTCGTGAAGTTCCTGTAGTAAAAGACGTCGATGGAAACAACCCAACCGCGACAGACAGGGAGAACGCTGGCTGAGCTGCAGCCCTACATGGTGAGACCATCAAAGGTGGCGTCATTAACATGCAGTGCGTTTTCGGAACGAATAGGCTCGTTGGTCTAGGGGTATGATTCCTGCTTCGGGTGCAGGAGGTCCCGGGTTCAAATCCCGGGCGAGCCCTTGCGTTTTGTACAACGGTGCGGTAACAAATCGCATGGCGGCGGCTGTTTCGCGCATTTCCAGGCCTCCAAGTCAGCGCTAAAATCCGACAACCAGTTCTGAAACCGTTTCATGTTTCATTTGAGCCATGTGCACCCTGCTGATGGAACGTTTGAAGTTGATTTAAATGGTCACAGTAGAGATCGTAGCAAGTGTCTTGCTGAGTGCGACGAAAACGGGTTTCCGCCCGCAATCGAGCCGGGGACCTTCTGCGTGTTAGGCACGGCGCCTGGGCTCGGCGGCAGCTGCTGCTCTTTCCTTCCTTACGAGATACCGTCGATTCGCGCAGTCGTTATTGCAAAAGATGTCACCAAAGGCAATCGCTTCGTTAGCGGCACGGTGCCTGGGCTCGGCGGCAGCTCTACATGGAGGCACCAGCAGCCCAGCCAGGCCGCCGCCGGCACCGGTGCGCCACAGCCCAAGGAGTCGGCGGCCGCCCTGCAATGCCCCTGTCGTTGCATATTCCACCCGCCTCATATCCTCCCCATGTCTGACTCACTGCCCCAAATGACACTGCAGTGGACGTGTTTATTACTATCGCTTTTGGAAGAACCAAGGCGCAGTATTCTAGTGTCGAACCGGTACTGCAAATTGGGATTAAGCAAAAATTTATTGTGTGGTCGAGCGACAGCTTCGGCTCGCTCTTCCTACATGATCGCTTCTTGTGCGGAATAATTCCTAGCTCGCCGATGGCTTCAGAGTTGGTCTTCTCGAAGTTTTGCTTTCGCACTGCATTCCGCAATCTTTTCGTTATGAGTTGTGTGCTTCGGTTTCCCGACTTTCTTGTGTTTAGTGCGTTTGGCTTCTCTTAACCCTTAGCCACCGCTTGCCGAAATTTCCACACTATCATCTGTCGATCTGCAGAGCTCGATGAAGGCATCGCGGCCGTTCCTGAGCTCGTGGAACGGTCGAATCTGTAGTTGTTTCCAGATCTCTCCCACACAACGGCCTCCCAGAAGCTTGGATTACAGAAGTACGCCACTACTCCCAGCCGGAGATTCACGATTGAAAGCAGAATGACATGAGCTACACGCAGCTCCGATTTTTTTTTTTGTGTCTGACCTACTTTGAAAGACTTTGTAGTCGATTTACTTACTACTATCGCTGTTGGAAACCAGGTGATAACCGCACAGTATTCTAGAGACGATGAGGTAATGAAAATTTAGAATAAGTAAAACAGTATCAAAAGAAGTTGTGTGGTGGAGCAGCACATGCAATTCACGCTTCCTAGATATTCGTTACTGCATAGAATAATTCTTTTGTCTGCGGCGTCTTCAGTATCCGTCTTCTGGAAATTTTGCTTGCAGTATATTGTGCAATCTTTTCGTTATGAGTTGGTGCTTGGTTTCCCGATGTTCTTTTGTTTAGTGCATTCGCCTTCTCTTAACCCTGAGAAACCACATACCGAAACTGAGGCACTGCCGGCTGTTCATAAGCAGTGCTCGATGCAGTTATTTCGCTTTTTATTCGTTGCCTTTAATATTCTTCTCATCAGTGGTGAGTGCTGCCTGCAGAAAGCGTTTATCTTGCGAATTCACGTGAAAGTTTGTGTTCCCTGTGAGGCGCACTACTTGGGATTAACTTGACTGCTCCAGCCAGGTGGCTCGTTGGTCTAGGGGTATGATTCCTGCTTTGGGTGCAGGAGGTCCCGGGTTCAAATCCCGGACGAGCCCTGCCATTTTGACCGTGCTGAAGAGTAGGTGGAACTCAGCCCCGGTTGCAGCTCCTCAATGAAGAGTAGACGCCTGTTATAGCACGTGGATATAACAAGAATGCGGCACCAGTAAAGTACGTAGGTGGAATTCGGTAGAAAAGCAGACGGTAATTTTGCATGCAACGGAAAACAAGGTTGTCTTTGCGGGATATGTGCACCGTGAGTGGAGATTCAGCTTAATTGTGCGACAGTCTACCCTCATCTTACTAGCGACGGCAACAACCAAGGGGTGGCATGTAAGATTGAGCGTGGCTAAGAGTTTCTCATTATTAGTTAGCATCACACTTTGACAGAGCTGTGACAAGGCGAGTAGGGTGAGCTCAGGAAAGCCAGTAGCAAGCGCACTTGAAGTAGCCCTGAAGAACCGGATTATAAATTTTGCCAGCCATAATGGAGCTAGGGGCGTTCTCAGTTACCAAATACCGGTGCAATAAGAGAGCAACAGTATTTGACCGTAAAATGACGCCATATCCGTCTAGCATACGACATTGCTTGTCTCTGCATACGCGGACGTGAGGTCATCTCGGAAATGAAATCCGAAATATAGGTTAAAATTGTTGTGTTCGCGCCCGGGATCGAACCGGGGACCTTCTGCGTGTAAAGCAGACGTGATAACCGCTACACCACGGAAACGACGGTTCTTTTCATGTACCACCCGGAGACTCGTAATAGCAACAGTTTGTCTTCTGTGTTAGCAAGGGCATCGGCTACGAGCTCCCTCCGATTCGTGAAGTTCCTGTAGTAAAAGACGTCGATGGAAACAACCCAACCGCGACAGACAGGGAGAACGCTGGCTGAGCTGCAGCCCTACATGGTGAGACCATCAAAGGTGGCGTCATTAACATGCAGTGCGTTTTCGGAACGAATAGGCTCGTTGGTCTAGGGGTATGATTCCTGCTTCGGGTGCAGGAGGTCCCGGGTTCAAATCCCGGGCGAGCCCTTGCGTTTTGTACAACGGTGCGGTAACAAATCGCATGGCGGCGGCTGTTTCGCGCATTTCCAGGCCTCCAAGTCAGCGCTAAAATCCGACAACCAGTTCTGAAACCGTTTCATGTTTCATTTGAGCCATGTGCACCCTGCTGATGGAACGTTTGAAGTTGATTTAAATGGTCACAGTAGAGATCGTAGCAAGTGTCTTGCTGAGTGCGACGAAAACGGGTTTCCGCCCGCAATCGAGCCGGGGACCTTCTGCGTGTTAGGCACGGCGCCTGGGCTCGGCGGCAGCTGCTGCTCTTTCCTTCCTTACGAGATACCGTCGATTCGCGCAGTCGTTATTGCAAAAGATGTCACCAAAGGCAATCGCTTCGTTAGCGGCACGGTGCCTGGGCTCGGCGGCAGCTCTACATGGAGGCACCAGCAGCCCAGCCAGGCCGCCGCCGGCACCGGTGCGCCACAGCCCAAGGAGTCGGCGGCCGCCCTGCAATGCCCCTGTCGTTGCATATTCCACCCGCCTCATATCCTCCCCATGTCTGACTCACTGCCCCAAATGACACTGCAGTGGACGTGTTTATTACTATCGCTTTTGGAAGAACCAAGGCGCAGTATTCTAGTGTCGAACCGGTACTGCAAATTGGGATTAAGCAAAAATTTATTGTGTGGTCGAGCGACAGCTTCGGCTCGCTCTTCCTACATGATCGCTTCTTGTGCGGAATAATTCCTAGCTCGCCGATGGCTTCAGAGTTGGTCTTCTCGAAGTTTTGCTTTCGCACTGCATTCCGCAATCTTTTCGTTATGAGTTGTGTGCTTCGGTTTCCCGACTTTCTTGTGTTTAGTGCGTTTGGCTTCTCTTAACCCTTAGCCACCGCTTGCCGAAATTTCCACACTATCATCTGTCGATCTGCAGAGCTCGATGAAGGCATCGCGGCCGTTCCTGAGCTCGTGGAACGGTCGAATCTGTAGTTGTTTCCAGATCTCTCCCACACAACGGCCTCCCAGAAGCTTGGATTACAGAAGTACGCCACTACTCCCAGCCGGAGATTCACGATTGAAAGCAGAATGACATGAGCTACACGCAGCTCCGATTTTTTTTTTTGTGTCTGACCTACTTTGAAAGACTTTGTAGTCGATTTACTTACTACTATCGCTGTTGGAAACCAGGTGATAACCGCACAGTATTCTAGAGACGATGAGGTAATGAAAATTTAGAATAAGTAAAACAGTATCAAAAGAAGTTGTGTGGTGGAGCAGCACATGCAATTCACGCTTCCTAGATATTCGTTACTGCATAGAATAATTCTTTTGTCTGCGGCGTCTTCAGTATCCGTCTTCTGGAAATTTTGCTTGCAGTATATTGTGCAATCTTTTCGTTATGAGTTGGTGCTTGGTTTCCCGATGTTCTTTTGTTTAGTGCATTCGCCTTCTCTTAACCCTGAGAAACCACATACCGAAACTGAGGCACTGCCGGCTGTTCATAAGCAGTGCTCGATGCAGTTATTTCGCTTTTTATTCGTTGCCTTTAATATTCTTCTCATCAGTGGTGAGTGCTGCCTGCAGAAAGCGTTTATCTTGCGAATTCACGTGAAAGTTTGTGTTCCCTGTGAGGCGCACTACTTGGGATTAACTTGACTGCTCCAGCCAGGTGGCTCGTTGGTCTAGGGGTATGATTCCTGCTTTGGGTGCAGGAGGTCCCGGGTTCAAATCCCGGACGAGCCCTGCCATTTTGACCGTGCTGAAGAGTAGGTGGAACTCAGCCCCGGTTGCAGCTCCTCAATGAAGAGTAGACGCCTGTTATAGCACGTGGATATAACAAGAATGCGGCACCAGTAAAGTACGTAGGTGGAATTCGGTAGAAAAGCAGACGGTAATTTTGCATGCAACGGAAAACAAGGTTGTCTTTGCGGGATATGTGCACCGTGAGTGGAGATTCAGCTTAATTGTGCGACAGTCTACCCTCATCTTACTAGCGACGGCAACAACCAAGGGGTGGCATGTAAGATTGAGCGTGGCTAAGAGTTTCTCATTATTAGTTAGCATCACACTTTGACAGAGCTGTGACAAGGCGAGTAGGGTGAGCTCAGGAAAGCCAGTAGCAAGCGCACTTGAAGTAGCCCTGAAGAACCGGATTATAAATTTTGCCAGCCATAATGGAGCTAGGGGCGTTCTCAGTTACCAAATACCGGTGCAATAAGAGAGCAACAGTATTTGACCGTAAAATGACGCCATATCCGTCTAGCATACGACATTGCTTGTCTCTGCATACGCGGACGTGAGGTCATCTCGGAAATGAAATCCGAAATATAGGTTAAAATTGTTGTGTTCGCGCCCGGGATCGAACCGGGGACCTTCTGCGTGTAAAGCAGACGTGATAACCGCTACACCACGGAAACGACGGTTCTTTTCATGTACCACCCGGAGACTCGTAATAGCAACAGTTTGTCTTCTGTGTTAGCAAGGGCATCGGCTACGAGCTCCCTCCGATTCGTGAAGTTCCTGTAGTAAAAGACGTCGATGGAAACAACCCAACCGCGACAGACAGGGAGAACGCTGGCTGAGCTGCAGCCCTACATGGTGAGACCATCAAAGGTGGCGTCATTAACATGCAGTGCGTTTTCGGAACGAATAGGCTCGTTGGTCTAGGGGTATGATTCCTGCTTCGGGTGCAGGAGGTCCCGGGTTCAAATCCCGGGCGAGCCCTTGCGTTTTGTACAACGGTGCGGTAACAAATCGCATGGCGGCGGCTGTTTCGCGCATTTCCAGGCCTCCAAGTCAGCGCTAAAATCCGACAACCAGTTCTGAAACCGTTTCATGTTTCATTTGAGCCATGTGCACCCTGCTGATGGAACGTTTGAAGTTGATTTAAATGGTCACAGTAGAGATCGTAGCAAGTGTCTTGCTGAGTGCGACGAAAACGGGTTTCCGCCCGCAATCGAGCCGGGGACCTTCTGCGTGTTAGGCACGGCGCCTGGGCTCGGCGGCAGCTGCTGCTCTTTCCTTCCTTACGAGATACCGTCGATTCGCGCAGTCGTTATTGCAAAAGATGTCACCAAAGGCAATCGCTTCGTTAGCGGCACGGTGCCTGGGCTCGGCGGCAGCTCTACATGGAGGCACCAGCAGCCCAGCCAGGCCGCCGCCGGCACCGGTGCGCCACAGCCCAAGGAGTCGGCGGCCGCCCTGCAATGCCCCTGTCGTTGCATATTCCACCCGCCTCATATCCTCCCCATGTCTGACTCACTGCCCCAAATGACACTGCAGTGGACGTGTTTATTACTATCGCTTTTGGAAGAACCAAGGCGCAGTATTCTAGTGTCGAACCGGTACTGCAAATTGGGATTAAGCAAAAATTTATTGTGTGGTCGAGCGACAGCTTCGGCTCGCTCTTCCTACATGATCGCTTCTTGTGCGGAATAATTCCTAGCTCGCCGATGGCTTCAGAGTTGGTCTTCTCGAAGTTTTGCTTTCGCACTGCATTCCGCAATCTTTTCGTTATGAGTTGTGTGCTTCGGTTTCCCGACTTTCTTGTGTTTAGTGCGTTTGGCTTCTCTTAACCCTTAGCCACCGCTTGCCGAAATTTCCACACTATCATCTGTCGATCTGCAGAGCTCGATGAAGGCATCGCGGCCGTTCCTGAGCTCGTGGAACGGTCGAATCTGTAGTTGTTTCCAGATCTCTCCCACACAACGGCCTCCCAGAAGCTTGGATTACAGAAGTACGCCACTACTCCCAGCCGGAGATTCACGATTGAAAGCAGAATGACATGAGCTACACGCAGCTCCGATTTTTTTTTTTTGTGTCTGACCTACTTTGAAAGACTTTGTAGTCGATTTACTTACTACTATCGCTGTTGGAAACCAGGTGATAACCGCACAGTATTCTAGAGACGATGAGGTAATGAAAATTTAGAATAAGTAAAACAGTATCAAAAGAAGTTGTGTGGTGGAGCAGCACATGCAATTCACGCTTCCTAGATATTCGTTACTGCATAGAATAATTCTTTTGTCTGCGGCGTCTTCAGTATCCGTCTTCTGGAAATTTTGCTTGCAGTATATTGTGCAATCTTTTCGTTATGAGTTGGTGCTTGGTTTCCCGATGTTCTTTTGTTTAGTGCATTCG
This sequence comes from Schistocerca piceifrons, assembly GCF_021461385.2. Classification (NCBI taxonomy): domain Eukaryota; kingdom Metazoa; phylum Arthropoda; class Insecta; order Orthoptera; family Acrididae; genus Schistocerca; species Schistocerca piceifrons. The sequence continues at coordinate 233,642 of NW_025728763.1, forward strand.
CCTTCTCTTAACCCTGAGAAACCACATACCGAAACTGAGGCACTGCCGGCTGTTCATAAGCAGTGCTCGATGCAGTTATTTCGCTTTTTATTCGTTGCCTTTAATATTCTTCTCATCAGTGGTGAGTGCTGCCTGCAGAAAGCGTTTATCTTGCGAATTCACGTGAAAGTTTGTGTTCCCTGTGAGGCGCACTACTTGGGATTAACTTGACTGCTCCAGCCAGGTGGCTCGTTGGTCTAGGGGTATGATTCCTGCTTTGGGTGCAGGAGGTCCCGGGTTCAAATCCCGGACGAGCCCTGCCATTTTGACCGTGCTGAAGAGTAGGTGGAACTCAGCCCCGGTTGCAGCTCCTCAATGAAGAGTAGACGCCTGTTATAGCACGTGGATATAACAAGAATGCGGCACCAGTAAAGTACGTAGGTGGAATTCGGTAGAAAAGCAGACGGTAATTTTGCATGCAACGGAAAACAAGGTTGTCTTTGCGGGATATGTGCACCGTGAGTGGAGATTCAGCTTAATTGTGCGACAGTCTACCCTCATCTTACTAGCGACGGCAACAACCAAGGGGTGGCATGTAAGATTGAGCGTGGCTAAGAGTTTCTCATTATTAGTTAGCATCACACTTTGACAGAGCTGTGACAAGGCGAGTAGGGTGAGCTCAGGAAAGCCAGTAGCAAGCGCACTTGAAGTAGCCCTGAAGAACCGGATTATAAATTTTGCCAGCCATAATGGAGCTAGGGGCGTTCTCAGTTACCAAATACCGGTGCAATAAGAGAGCAACAGTATTTGACCGTAAAATGACGCCATATCCGTCTAGCATACGACATTGCTTGTCTCTGCATACGCGGACGTGAGGTCATCTCGGAAATGAAATCCGAAATATAGGTTAAAATTGTTGTGTTCGCGCCCGGGATCGAACCGGGGACCTTCTGCGTGTAAAGCAGACGTGATAACCGCTACACCACGGAAACGACGGTTCTTTTCATGTACCACCCGGAGACTCGTAATAGCAACAGTTTGTCTTCTGTGTTAGCAAGGGCATCGGCTATGAGCTCCCTCCGATTCGTGAAGTTCCTGTAGTAAAAGACGTCGATGGAAACAACCCAACCGCGACAGACAGGGAGAACGCTGGCTGAGCTGCAGCCCTACATGGTGAGACCATCAAAGGTGGCGTCATTAACATGCAGTGCGTTTTCGGAACGAATAGGCTCGTTGGTCTAGGGGTATGATTCCTGCTTCGGGTGCAGGAGGTCCCGGGTTCAAATCCCGGGCGAGCCCTTGCGTTTTGTACAACGGTGCGGTAACAAATCGCATGGCGGCGGCTGTTTCGCGCATTTCCAGGCCTCCAAGTCAGCGCTAAAATCCGACAACCAGTTCTGAAACCGTTTCATGTTTCATTTGAGCCATGTGCACCCTGCTGATGGAACGTTTGAAGTTGATTTAAATGGTCACAGTAGAGATCGTAGCAAGTGTCTTGCTGAGTGCGACGAAAACGGGTTTCCGCCCGCAATCGAGCCGGGGACCTTCTGCGTGTTAGGCACGGCGCCTGGGCTCGGCGGCAGCTGCTGCTCTTTCCTTCCTTACGAGATACCGTCGATTCGCGCAGTCGTTATTGCAAAAGATGTCACCAAAGGCAATCGCTTCGTTAGCGGCACGGTGCCTGGGCTCGGCGGCAGCTCTACATGGAGGCACCAGCAGCCCAGCCAGGCCGCCGCCGGCACCGGTGCGCCACAGCCCAAGGAGTCGGCGGCCGCCCTGCAATGCCCCTGTCGTTGCATATTCCACCCGCCTCATATCCTCCCCATGTCTGACTCACTGCCCCAAATGACACTGCAGTGGACGTGTTTATTACTATCGCTTTTGGAAGAACCAAGGCGCAGTATTCTAGTGTCGAACCGGTACTGCAAATTGGGATTAAGCAAAAATTTATTGTGTGGTCGAGCGACAGCTTCGGCTCGCTCTTCCTACATGATCGCTTCTTGTGCGGAATAATTCCTAGCTCGCCGATGGCTTCAGAGTTGGTCTTCTCGAAGTTTTGCTTTCGCACTGCATTCCGCAATCTTTTCGTTATGAGTTGTGTGCTTCGGTTTCCCGACTTTCTTGTGTTTAGTGCGTTTGGCTTCTCTTAACCCTTAGCCACCGCTTGCCGAAATTTCCACACTATCATCTGTCGATCTGCAGAGCTCGATGAAGGCATCGCGGCCGTTCCTGAGCTCGTGGAACGGTCGAATCTGTAGTTGTTTCCAGATCTCTCCCACACAACGGCCTCCCAGAAGCCTGGATTACAGAAGTACGCCACTACCCCAGCCGGAGATTCACGATTGAAAGCAGAATGACATGAGCTACACGCAGCTCCGATTTTTTTTTTTTGTGTCTGACCTACTTTGAAAGACTTTGTAGTCGATTTACTTACTACTATCGCTGTTGGAAACCAGGTGATAACCGCACAGTATTCTAGAGACGATGAGGTAATGAAAATTTAGAATAAGTAAAACAGTATCAAAAGAAGTTGTGTGGTGGAGCAGCACATGCAATTCACGCTTCCTAGATATTCGTTACTGCATAGAATAATTCTTTTGTCTGCGGCGTCTTCAGTATCCGTCTTCTGGAAATTTTGCTTGCAGTATATTGTGCAATCTTTTCGTTATGAGTTGGTGCTTGGTTTCCCGATGTTCTTTTGTTTAGTGCATTCGCCTTCTCTTAACCCTGAGAAACCACATACCGAAACTGAGGCACTGCCGGCTGTTCATAAGCAGTGCTCGATGCAGTTATTTCGCTTTTTATTCGTTGCCTTTAATATTCTTCTCATCAGTGGTGAGTGCTGCCTGCAGAAAGCGTTTATCTTGCGAATTCACGTGAAAGTTTGTGTTCCCTGTGAGGCGCACTACTTGGGATTAACTTGACTGCTCCAGCCAGGTGGCTCGTTGGTCTAGGGGTATGATTCCTGCTTTGGGTGCAGGAGGTCCCGGGTTCAAATCCCGGACGAGCCCTGCCATTTTGACCGTGCTGAAGAGTAGGTGGAACTCAGCCCCGGTTGCAGCTCCTCAATGAAGAGTAGACGCCTGTTATAGCACGTGGATATAACAAGAATGCGGCACCAGTAAAGTACGTAGGTGGAATTCGGTAGAAAAGCAGACGGTAATTTTGCATGCAACGGAAAACAAGGTTGTCTTTGCGGGATATGTGCACCGTGAGTGGAGATTCAGCTTAATTGTGCGACAGTCTACCCTCATCTTACTAGCGACGGCAACAACCAAGGGGTGGCATGTAAGATTGAGCGTGGCTAAGAGTTTCTCATTATTAGTTAGCATCACACTTTGACAGAGCTGTGACAAGGCGAGTAGGGTGAGCTCAGGAAAGCCAGTAGCAAGCGCACTTGAAGTAGCCCTGAAGAACCGGATTATAAATTTTGCCAGCCATAATGGAGCTAGGGGCGTTCTCAGTTACCAAATACCGGTGCAATAAGAGAGCAACAGTATTTGACCGTAAAATGACGCCATATCCGTCTAGCATACGACATTGCTTGTCTCTGCATACGCGGACGTGAGGTCATCTCGGAAATGAAATCCAAAATATAGGTTAAAATTGTTGGTTCGCGCCCGGGATCGAACCGGGGACCTTCTGCGTGTAAAGCAGACGTGATAACCGCTACACCACGGAAACGACGGTTCTTTTCATGTACCACCCGGAGACTCGTAATAGCAACAGTTTGTCTTCTGTGTTAGCAAGGGCATCGGCTATGAGCTCCCTCCGATTCGTGAAGTTCCTGTAGTAAAAGACGTCGATGGAAACAACCCAACCGCGACAGACAGGGAGAACGCTGGCTGAGCTGCAGCCCTACATGGTGAGACCATCAAAGGTGGCGTCATTCACATGCAGTGCGTTTTCGGAACGAATAGGCTCGTTGGTCTAGGGGTATGATTCCTGCTTCGGGTGCAGGAGGTCCCGGGTTCAAATCCCGGGCGAGCCCTTGCGTTTTGTACAACGGTGCGGTAACAAATCGCATGGCGGCGGCTGTTTCGCGCATTTCCAGGCCTCCAAGTCAGCGCTAAAATCCGACAACCAGTTCTGAAACCGTTTCATGTTTCATTTGAGCCATGTGCACCCTGCTGATGGAACGTTTGAAGTTGATTTAAATGGTCACAGTAGAGATCGTAGCAAGTGTCTTGCTGAGTGCGACGAAAACGGGTTTCCGCCCGCAATCGAGCCGGGGACCTTCTGCGTGTTAGGCACGGCGCCTGGGCTCGGCGGCAGCTGCTGCTCTTTCCTTCCTTACGAGATACCGTCGATTCGCGCAGTCGTTATTGCAAAAGATGTCACCAAAGGCAATCGCTTCGTTAGCGGCACGGTGCCTGGGCTCGGCGGCAGCTCTACATGGAGGCACCAGCAGCCCAGCCAGGCCGCCGCCGGCACCGGTGCGCCACAGCCCAAGGAGTCGGCGGCCGCCCTGCATTGCCCCTGTCGTTGCATATTCCACCCGCCTCATATCCTCCCCATGTCTGACTCACTGCCCCAAATGACACTGCAGTGGACGTGTTTATTACTATCGCTTTTGGAAGAACCAAGGCGCAGTATTCTAGTGTCGAACCGGTACTGCAAATTGGGATTAAGCAAAAATTTATTGTGTGGTCGAGCGACAGCTTCGGCTCGCTCTTCCTACATGATCGCTTCTTGTGCGGAATAATTCCTAGCTCGCCGATGGCTTCAGAGTTGGTCTTCTCGAAGTTTTGCTTTCGCACTGCATTCCGCAATCTTTTCGTTATGAGTTGTGTGCTTCGGTTTCCCGACTTTCTTGTGTTTAGTGCGTTTGGCTTCTCTTAACCCTTAGCCACCGCTTGCCGAAATTTCCACACTATCATCTGTCGATCTGCAGAGCTCGATGAAGGCATCGCGGCCGTTCCTGAGCTCGTGGAACGGTCGAATCTGTAGTTGTTTCCAGATCTCTCCCACACAACGGCCTCCCAGAAGCTTGGATTACAGAAGTACGCCACTACTCCCAGCCGGAGATTCACGATTGAAAGCAGAATGACATGAGCTACACGCAGCTCCGATTTTTTTTTTTGTGTCTGACCTACTTTGAAAGACTTTGTAGTCGATTTACTTACTACTATCGCTGTTGGAAACCAGGTGATAACCGCACAGTATTCTAGAGACGATGAGGTAATGAAAATTTAGAATAAGTAAAACAGTATCAAAAGAAGTTGTGTGGTGGAGCAGCACATGCAATTCACGCTTCCTAGATATTCGTTACTGCATAGAATAATTCTTTTGTCTGCGGCGTCTTCAGTATCCGTCTTCTGGAAATTTTGCTTGCAGTATATTGTGCAATCTTTTCGTTATGAGTTGGTGCTTGGTTTCCCGATGTTCTTTTGTTTAGTGCATTCGCCTTCTCTTAACCCTGAGAAACCACATACCGAAACTGAGGCACTGCCGGCTGTTCATAAGCAGTGCTCGATGCAGTTATTTCGCTTTTTATTCGTTGCCTTTAATATTCTTCTCATCAGTGGTGAGTGCTGCCTGCAGAAAGCGTTTATCTTGCGAATTCACGTGAAAGTTTGTGTTCCCTGTGAGGCGCACTACTTGGGATTAACTTGACTGCTCCAGCCAGGTGGCTCGTTGGTCTAGGGGTATGATTCCTGCTTTGGGTGCAGGAGGTCCCGGGTTCAAATCCCGGACGAGCCCTGCCATTTTGACCGTGCTGAAGAGTAGGTGGAACTCAGCCCCGGTTGCAGCTCCTCAATGAAGAGTAGACGCCTGTTATAGCACGTGGATATAACAAGAATGCGGCACCAGTAAAGTACGTAGGTGGAATTCGGTAGAAAAGCAGACGGTAATTTTGCATGCAACGGAAAACAAGGTTGTCTTTGCGGGATATGTGCACCGTGAGTGGAGATTCAGCTTAATTGTGCGACAGTCTACCCTCATCTTACTAGCGACGGCAACAACCAAGGGGTGGCATGTAAGATTGAGCGTGGCTAAGAGTTTCTCATTATTAGTTAGCATCACACTTTGACAGAGCTGTGACAAGGCGAGTAGGGTGAGCTCAGGAAAGCCAGTAGCAAGCGCACTTGAAGTAGCCCTGAAGAACCGGATTATAAATTTTGCCAGCCATAATGGAGCTAGGGGCGTTCTCAGTTACCAAATACCGGTGCAATAAGAGAGCAACAGTATTTGACCGTAAAATGACGCCATATCCGTCTAGCATACGACATTGCTTGTCTCTGCATACGCGGACGTGAGGTCATCTCGGAAATGAAATCCGAAATATAGGTTAAAATTGTTGTGTTCGCGCCCGGGATCGAACCGGGGACCTTCTGCGTGTAAAGCAGACGTGATAACCGCTACACCACGGAAACGACGGTTCTTTTCATGTACCACCCGGAGACTCGTAATAGCAACAGTTTGTCTTCTGTGTTAGCAAGGGCATCGGCTACGAGCTCCCTCCGATTCGTGAAGTTCCTGTAGTAAAAGACGTCGATGGAAACAACCCAACCGCGACAGACAGGGAGAACGCTGGCTGAGCTGCAGCCCTACATGGTGAGACCATCAAAGGTGGCGTCATTCACATGCAGTGCGTTTTCGGAACGAATAGGCTCGTTGGTCTAGGGGTATGATTCCTGCTTCGGGTGCAGGAGGTCCCGGGTTCAAATCCCGGGCGAGCCCTTGCGTTTTGTACAACGGTGCGGTAACAAATCGCATGGCGGCGGCTGTTTCGCGCATTTCCAGGCCTCCAAGTCAGCGCTAAAATCCGACAACCAGTTCTGAAACCGTTTCATGTTTCATTTGAGCCATGTGCACCCTGCTGATGGAACGTTTGAAGTTGATTTAAATGGTCACAGTAGAGATCGTAGCAAGTGTCTTGCTGAGTGCGACGAAAACGGGTTTCCGCCCGCAATCGAGCCGGGGACCTTCTGCGTGTTAGGCACGGCGCCTGGGCTCGGCGGCAGCTGCTGCTCTTTCCTTCCTTACGAGATACCGTCGATTCGCGCAGTCGTTATTGCAAAAGATGTCACCAAAGGCAATCGCTTCGTTAGCGGCACGGTGCCTGGGCTCGGCGGCAGCTCTACATGGAGGCACCAGCAGCCCAGCCAGGCCGCCGCCGGCACCGGTGCGCCACAGCCCAAGGAGTCGGCGGCCGCCCTGCATTGCCCCTGTCGTTGCATATTCCACCCGCCTCATATCCTCCCCATGTCTGACTCACTGCCCCAAATGACACTGCAGTGGACGTGTTTATTACTATCGCTTTTGGAAGAACCAAGGCGCAGTATTCTAGTGTCGAACCGGTACTGCAAATTGGGATTAAGCAAAAATTTATTGTGTGGTCGAGCGACAGCTTCGGCTCGCTCTTCCTACATGATCGCTTCTTGTGCGGAATAATTCCTAGCTCGCCGATGGCTTCAGAGTTGGTCTTCTCGAAGTTTTGCTTTCGCACTGCATTCCGCAATCTTTTCGTTATGAGTTGTGTGCTTCGGTTTCCCGACTTTCTTGTGTTTAGTGCGTTTGGCTTCTCTTAACCCTTAGCCACCGCTTGCCGAAATTTCCACACTATCATCTGTCGATCTGCAGAGCTCGATGAAGGCATCGCGGCCGTTCCTGAGCTCGTGGAACGGTCGAATCTGTAGTTGTTTCCAGATCTCTCCCACACAACGGCCTCCCAGAAGCTTGGATTACAGAAGTACGCCACTACTCCCAGCCGGAGATTCACGATTGAAAGCAGAATGACATGAGCTACACGCAGCTCCGATTTTTTTTTTTGTGTCTGACCTACTTTGAAAGACTTTGTAGTCGATTTACTTACTACTATCGCTGTTGGAAACCAGGTGATAACCGCACAGTATTCTAGAGACGATGAGGTAATGAAAATTTAGAATAAGTAAAACAGTATCAAAAGAAGTTGTGTGGTGGAGCAGCACATGCAATTCACGCTTCCTAGATATTCGTTACTGCATAGAATAATTCTTTTGTCTGCGGCGTCTTCAGTATCCGTCTTCTGGAAATTTTGCTTGCAGTATATTGTGCAATCTTTTCGTTATGAGTTGGTGCTTGGTTTCCCGATGTTCTTTTGTTTAGTGCATTCGCCTTCTCTTAACCCTGAGAAACCACATACCGAAACTGAGGCACTGCCGGCTGTTCATAAGCAGTGCTCGATGCAGTTATTTCGCTTTTTATTCGTTGCCTTTAATATTCTTCTCATCAGTGGTGAGTGCTGCCTGCAGAAAGCGTTTATCTTGCGAATTCACGTGAAAGTTTGTGTTCCCTGTGAGGCGCACTACTTGGGATTAACTTGACTGCTCCAGCCAGGTGGCTCGTTGGTCTAGGGGTATGATTCCTGCTTTGGGTGCAGGAGATCCCGGGTTCAAATACCGGACGAGCCCTGCCATTTTGACCGTGCTGAAGAGTAGGTGGAACTCAGCCCCGGTTGCAGCTCCTCAATGAAGAGTAGACGCCTGTTATAGCACGTGGATATAACAAGAATGCGGCACCAGTAAAGTACGTAGGTGGAATTCGGTAGAAAAGCAGACGGTAATTTTGCATGCAACGGAAAACAAGGTTGTCTTTGCGGGATATGTGCACCGTGAGTGGAGATTCAGCTTAATTGTGCGACAGTCTACCCTCATCTTACTAGCGACGGCAACAACCAAGGGGTGGCATGTAAGATTGAGCGTGGCTAAGAGTTTCTCATTATTAGTTAGCATCACACTTTGACAGAGCTGTGACAAGGCGAGTAGGGTGAGCTCAGGAAAGCCAGTAGCAAGCGCACTTGAAGTAGCCCTGAAGAACCGGATTATAAATTTTGCCAGCCATAATGGAGCTAGGGGCGTTCTCAGTTACCAAATACCGGTGCAATAAGAGAGCAACAGTATTTGACCGTAAAATGACGCCATATCCGTCTAGCATACGACATTGCTTGTCTCTGCATACGCGGACGTGAGGTCATCTCGGAAATGAAATCCGAAATATAGGTTAAAATTGTTGTGTTCGCGCCCGGTATCGAACCGGGGACCTTCTGCGTGTAAAGCAGACGTGATAACCGCTACACCACGGAAACGACGGTTCTTTTCATGTACCACCCGGAGACTCGTAATAGCAACAGTTTGTCTTCTGTGTTAGCAAGGGCATCGGCTATGAGCTCCCTCCGATTCGTGAAGTTCCTGTAGTAAAAGACGTCGATGGAAACAACCCAACCGCGACAGACAGGGAGAACGCTGGCTGAGCTGCAGCCCTACATGGTGAGACCATCAAAGGTGGCGTCATTCACATGCAGTGCGTTTTCGGAACGAATAGGCTCGTTGGTCTAGGGGTATGATTCCTGCTTCGGGTGCAGGAGGTCCCGGGTTCAAATCCCGGGCGAGCCCTTGCGTTTTGTACAACGGTGCGGTAACAAATCGCATGGCGGCGGCTGTTTCGCGCATTTCCAGGCCTCCAAGTCAGCGCTAAAATCCGACAACCAGTTCTGAAACCGTTTCATGTTTCATTTGAGCCATGTGCACCCTGCTGATGGAACGTTTGAAGTTGATTTAAATGGTCACAGTAGAGATCGTAGCAAGTGTCTTGCTGAGTGCGACGAAAACGGGTTTCCGCCCGCAATCGAGCCGGGGACCTTCTGCGTGTTAGGCACGGCGCCTGGGCTCGGCGGCAGCTGCTGCTCTTTCCTTCCTTACGAGATACCGTCGATTCGCGCAGTCGTTATTGCAAAAGATGTCACCAAAGGCAATCGCTTCGTTAGCGGCACGGTGCCTGGGCTCGGCGGCAGCTCTACATGGAGGCACCAGCAGCCCAGCCAGGCCGCCGCCGGCACCGGTGCGCCACAGCCCAAGGAGTCGGCGGCCGCCCTGCAATGCCCCTGTCGTTGCATATTCCACCCGCCTCATATCCTCCCCATGTCTGACTCACTGCCCCAAATGACACTGCAGTGGACGTGTTTATTACTATCGCTTTTGGAAGAACCAAGGCGCAGTATTCTAGTGTCGAACCGGTACTGCAAATTGGGATTAAGCAAAAATTTATTGTGTGGTCGAGCGACAGCTTCGGCTCGCTCTTCCTACATGATCGCTTCTTGTGCGGAATAATTCCTAGCTCGCCGATGGCTTCAGAGTTGGTCTTCTCGAAGTTTTGCTTTCGCACTGCATTCCGCAATCTTTTCGTTATGAGTTGTGTGCTTCGGTTTCCCGACTTTCTTGTGTTTAGTGCGTTTGGCTTCTCTTAACCCTTAGCCACCGCTTGCCGAAATTTCCACACTATCATCTGTCGATCTGCAGAGCTCGATGAAGGCATCGCGGCCGTTCCTGAGCTCGTGGAACGGTCGAATCTGTAGTTGTTTCCAGATCTCTCCCACACAACGGCCTCCCAGAAGCTTGGATTACAGAAGTACGCCACTACTCCCAGCCGGAGATTCACGATTGAAAGCAGAATGACATGAGCTACACGCAGCTCCGATTTTTTTTTTTGTGTCTGACCTACTTTGAAAGACTTTGTAGTCGATTTACTTACTACTATCGCTGTTGGAAACCAGGTGATAACCGCACAGTATTCTAGAGACGATGAGGTAATGAAAATTTAGAATAAGTAAAACAGTATCAAAAGAAGTTGTGTGGTGGAGCAGCACATGCAATTCACGCTTCCTAGATATTCGTTACTGCATAGAATAATTCTTTTGTCTGCGGCGTCTTCAGTATCCGTCTTCTGGAAATTTTGCTTGCAGTATATTGTGCAATCTTTTCGTTATGAGTTGGTGCTTGGTTTCCCGATGTTCTTTTGTTTAGTGCATTCGCCTTCTCTTAACCCTGAGAAACCACATACCGAAACTGAGGCACTGCCGGCTGTTCATAAGCAGTGCTCGATGCAGTTATTTCGCTTTTTATTCGTTGCCTTTAATATTCTTCTCATCAGTGGTGAGTGCTGCCTGCAGAAAGCGTTTATCTTGCGAATTCACGTGAAAGTTTGTGTTCCCTGTGAGGCGCACTACTTGGGATTAACTTGACTGCTCCAGCCAGGTGGCTCGTTGGTCTAGGGGTATGATTCCTGCTTTGGGTGCAGGAGATCCCGGGTTCAAATCCCGGACGAGCCCTGCCATTTTGACCGTGCTGAAGAGTAGGTGGAACTCAGCCCCGGTTGCAGCTCCTCAATGAAGAGTAGACGCCTGTTATAGCACGTGGATATAACAAGAATGCGGCACCAGTAAAGTACGTAGGTGGAATTCGGTAGAAAAGCAGACGGTAATTTTGCATGCAACGGAAAACAAGGTTGTCTTTGCGGGATATGTGCACCGTGAGTGGAGATTCAGCTTAATTGTGCGACAGTCTACCCTCATCTTACTAGCGACGGCAACAACCAAGGGGTGGCATGTAAGATTGAGCGTGGCTAAGAGTTTCTCATTATTAGTTAGCATCACACTTTGACAGAGCTGTGACAAGGCGAGTAGGGTGAGCTCAGGAAAGCCAGTAGCAAGCGCACTTGAAGTAGCCCTGAAGAACCGGATTATAAATTTTGCCAGCCATAATGGAGCTAGGGGCGTTCTCAGTTACCAAATACCGGTGCAATAAGAGAGCAACAGTATTTGACCGTAAAATGACGCCATATCCGTCTAGCATACGACATTGCTTGTCTCTGCATACGCGGACGTGAGGTCATCTCGGAAATGAAATCCGAAATATAGGTTAAAATTGTTGTGTTCGCGCCCGGGATCGAACCGGGGACCTTCTGCGTGTAAAGCAGACGTGATAACCGCTACACCACGGAAACGACGGTTCTTTTCATGTACCACCCGGAGACTCGTAATAGCAACAGTTTGTCTTCTGTGTTAGCAAGGGCATCGGCTATGAGCTCCCTCCGATTCGTGAAGTTCCTGTAGTAAAAGACGTCGATGGAAACAACCCAACCGCGACAGACAGGGAGAACGCTGGCTGAGCTGCAGCCCTACATGGTGAGACCATCAAAGGTGGCGTCATTCACATGCAGTGCGTTTTCGGAACGAATAGGCTCGTTGGTCTAGGGGTATGATTCCTGCTTCGGGTGCAGGAGGTCCCGGGTTCAAATCCCGGGCGAGCCCTTGCGTTTTGTACAACGGTGCGGTAACAAATCGCATGGCGGCGGCTGTTTCGCGCATTTCCAGGCCTCCAAGTCAGCGCTAAAATCCGACAACCAGTTCTGAAACCGTTTCATGTTTCATTTGAGCCATGTGCACCCTGCTGATGGAACGTTTGAAGTTGATTTAAATGGTCACAGTAGAGATCGTAGCAAGTGTCTTGCTGAGTGCGACGAAAACGGGTTTCCGCCCGCAATCGAGCCGGGGACCTTCTGCGTGTTAGGCACGGCGCCTGGGCTCGGCGGCAGCTGCTGCTCTTTCCTTCCTTACGAGATACCGTCGATTCGCGCAGTCGTTATTGCAAAAGATGTCACCAAAGGCAATCGCTTCGTTAGCGGCACGGTGCCTGGGCTCGGCGGCAGCTCTACATGGAGGCACCAGCAGCCCAGCCAGGCCGCCGCCGGCACCGGTGCGCCACAGCCCAAGGAGTCGGCGGCCGCCCTGCAATGCCCCTGTCGTTGCATATTCCACCCGCCTCATATCCTCCCCATGTCTGACTCACTGCCCCAAATGACACTGCAGTGGACGTGTTTATTACTATCGCTTTTGGAAGAACCAAGGCGCAGTATTCTAGTGTCGAACCGGTACTGCAAATTGGGATTAAGCAAAAATTTATTGTGTGGTCGAGCGACAGCTTCGGCTCGCTCTTCCTACATGATCGCTTCTTGTGCGGAATAATTCCTAGCTCGCCGATGGCTTCAGAGTTGGTCTTCTCGAAGTTTTGCTTTCGCACTGCATTCCGCAATCTTTTCGTTATGAGTTGTGTGCTTCGGTTTCCCGACTTTCTTGTGTTTAGTGCGTTTGGCTTCTCTTAACCCTTAGCCACCGCTTGCCGAAATTTCCACACTATCATCTGTCGATCTGCAGAGCTCGATGAAGGCATCGCGGCCGTTCCTGAGCTCGTGGAACGGTCGAATCTGTAGTTGTTTCCAGATCTCTCCCACACAACGGCCTCCCAGAAGCTTGGATTACAGAAGTACGCCACTACTCCCAGCCGGAGATTCACGATTGAAAGCAGAATGACATGAGCTACACGCAGCTCCGATTTTTTTTTTTTTGTGTCTGACCTACTTTGAAAGACTTTGTAGTCGATTTACTTACTACTATCGCTGTTGGAAACCAGGTGATAACCGCACAGTATTCTAGAGACGATGAGGTAATGAAAATTTAGAATAAGTAAAACAGTATCAAAAGAAGTTGTGTGGTGGAGCAGCACATGCAATTCACGCTTCCTAGATATTCGTTACTGCATAGAATAATTCTTTTGTCTGCGGCGTCTTCAGTATCCGTCTTCTGGAAATTTTGCTTGCAGTATATTGTGCAATCTTTTCGTTATGAGTTGGTGCTTGGTTTCCCGATGTTCTTTTGTTTAGTGCATTCGCCTTCTCTTAACCCTGAGAAACCACATACCGAAACTGAGGCACTGCCGGCTGTTCATAAGCAGTGCTCGATGCAGTTATTTCGCTTTTTATTCGTTGCCTTTAATATTCTTCTCATCAGTGGTGAGTGCTGCCTGCAGAAAGCGTTTATCTTGCGAATTCACGTGAAAGTTTGTGTTCCCTGTGAGGCGCACTACTTGGGATTAACTTGACTGCTCCAGCCAGGTGGCTCGTTGGTCTAGGGGTATGATTCCTGCTTTGGGTGCAGGAGGTCCCGGGTTCAAATCCCGGACGAGCCCTGCCATTTTGACCGTGCTGAAGAGTAGGTGGAACTCAGCCCCGGTTGCAGCTCCTCAATGAAGAGTAGACGCCTGTTATAGCACGTGGATATAACAAGAATGCGGCACCAGTAAAGTACGTAGGTGGAATTCGGTAGAAAAGCAGACGGTAATTTTGCATGCAACGGAAAACAAGGTTGTCTTTGCGGGATATGTGCACCGTGAGTGGAGATTCAGCTTAATTGTGCGACAGTCTACCCTCATCTTACTAGCGACGGCAACAACCAAGGGGTGGCATGTAAGATTGAGCGTGGCTAAGAGTTTCTCATTATTAGTTAGCATCACACTTTGACAGAGCTGTGACAAGGCGAGTAGGGTGAGCTCAGGAAAGCCAGTAGCAAGCGCACTTGAAGTAGCCCTGAAGAACCGGATTATAAATTTTGCCAGCCATAATGGAACTAGGGGCGTTCTCAGTTACCAAATACCGGTGCAATAAGAGAGCAACAGTATTTGACGGTAAAATGACGCCATATCCGTCTAGCATACGACATTGCTTGTCTCTGCATACGCGGACGTGAGGTCATCTCGGAAATGAAATCCGAAATATAGGTTAAAATTGTTGTGTTCGCGACCGGGATCGAACCGGGGACCTTCTGCGTGTAAAGCAGACGTGATAACCGCTACACCACGGAAACGACGGTTCTTTTCATGTACTACCCGGAGACTCGTAATAGCAACAGTTTGTCTTCTGTGTTAGCAAGGGCATCGGCTATGAGCTCCCTCCGATTCGTGAAGTTCCTGTAGTAAAAGACGTCGATGGAAACAACCCAACCGCGACAGACAGGGAGAACGCTGGCTGAGCTGCAGCCCTACATGGTGAGACCATCAAAGGTGGCGTCATTCACATGCAGTGCGTTTTCGGAACGAATAGGCTCGTTGGTCTAGGGGTATGATTCCTGCTTCGGGTGCAGGAGGTCCCGGGTTCAAATCCCGGGCGAGCCCTTGCGTTTTGTACAACGGTGCGGTAACAAATCGCATGGCGGCGGCTGTTTCGCGCATTTCCAGGCCTCCAAGTCAGCGCTAAAATCCGACAACCAGTTCTGAAACCGTTTCATGTTTCATTTGAGCCATGTGCACCCTGCTGATGGAACGTTTGAAGTTGATTTAAATGGTCACAGTAGAGATCGTAGCAAGTGTCTTGCTGAGTGCGACGAAAACGGGTTTCCGCCCGCAATCGAGCCGGGGACCTTCTGCGTGTTAGGCACGGCGCCTGGGCTCGGCGGCAGCTGCTGCTCTTTCCTTCCTTACGAGATACCGTCGATTCGCGCAGTCGTTATTGCAAAAGATGTCACCAAAGGCAATCGCTTCGTTAGCGGCACGGTGCCTGGGCTCGGCGGCAGCTCTACATGGAGGCACCAGCAGCCCAGCCAGGCCGCCGCCGGCACCGGTGCGCCACAGCCCAAGGAGTCGGCGGCCGCCCTGCAATGCCCCTGTCGTTGCATATTCCACCCGCCTCATATCCTCCCCATGTCTGACTCACTGCCCCAAATGACACTGCAGTGGACGTGTTTATTACTATCGCTTTTGGAAGAACCAAGGCGCAGTATTCTAGTGTCGAACCGGTACTGCAAATTGGGATTAAGCAAAAATTTATTGTGTGGTCGAGCGACAGCTTCGGCTCGCTCTTCCTACATGATCGCTTCTTGTGCGGAATAATTCCTAGCTCGCCGATGGCTTCAGAGTTGGTCTTCTCGAAGTTTTGCTTTCGCACTGCATTCCGCAATCTTTTCGTTATGAGTTGTGTGCTTCGGTTTCCCGACTTTCTTGTGTTTAGTGCGTTTGGCTTCTCTTAACCCTTAGCCACCGCTTGCCGAAATTTCCACACTATCATCTGTCGATCTGCAGAGCTCGATGAAGGCATCGCGGCCGTTCCTGAGCTCGTGGAACGGTCGAATCTGTAGTTGTTTCCAGATCTCTCCCACACAACGGCCTCCCAGAAGCTTGGATTACAGAAGTACGCCACTACTCCCAGCCGGAGATTCACGATTGAAAGCAGAATGACATGAGCTACACGCAGCTCCGATTTTTTTTTTTTGTGTCTGACCTACTTTGAAAGACTTTGTAGTCGATTTACTTACTACTATCGCTGTTGGAAACCAGGTGATAACCGCACAGTATTCTAGAGACGATGAGGTAATGAAAATTTAGAATAAGTAAAACAGTATCAAAAGAAGTTGTGTGGTGGAGCAGCACATGCAATTCACGCTTCCTAGATATTCGTTACTGCATAGAATAATTCTTTTGTCTGCGGCGTCTTCAGTATCCGTCTTCTGGAAATTTTGCTTGCAGTATATTGTGCAATCTTTTCGTTATGAGTTGGTGCTTGGTTTCCCGATGTTCTTTTGTTTAGTGCATTCGCCTTCTCTTAACCCTGAGAAACCACATACCGAAACTGAGGCACTGCCGGCTGTTCATAAGCAGTGCTCGATGCAGTTATTTCGCTTTTTATTCGTTGCCTTTAATATTCTTCTCATCAGTGGTGAGTGCTGCCTGCAGAAAGCGTTTATCTTGCGAATTCACGTGAAAGTTTGTGTTCCCTGTGAGGCGCACTACTTGGGATTAACTTGACTGCTCCAGCCAGGTGGCTCGTTGGTCTAGGGGTATGATTCCTGCTTTGGGTGCAGGAGGTCCCGGGTTCAAATCCCGGACGAGCCCTGCCATTTTGACCGTGCTGAAGAGTAGGTGGAACTCAGCCCCGGTTGCAGCTCCTCAATGAAGAGTAGACGCCTGTTATAGCACGTGGATATAACAAGAATGCGGCACCAGTAAAGTACGTAGGTGGAATTCGGTAGAAAAGCAGACGGTAATTTTGCATGCAACGGAAAACAAGGTTGTCTTTGCGGGATATGTGCACCGTGAGTGGAGATTCAGCTTAATTGTGCGACAGTCTACCCTCATCTTACTAGCGACGGCAACAACCAAGGGGTGGCATGTAAGATTGAGCGTGGCTAAGAGTTTCTCATTATTAGTTAGCATCACACTTTGACAGAGCTGTGACAAGGCGAGTAGGGTGAGCTCAGGAAAGCCAGTAGCAAGCGCACTTGAAGTAGCCCTGAAGAACCGGATTATAAATTTTGCCAGCCATAATGGAACTAGGGGCGTTCTCAGTTACCAAATACCGGTGCAATAAGAGAGCAACAGTATTTGACGGTAAAATGACGCCATATCCGTCTAGCATACGACATTGCTTGTCTCTGCATACGCGGACGTGAGGTCATCTCGGAAATGAAATCCGAAATATAGGTTAAAATTGTTGTGTTCGCGACCGGGATCGAACCGGGGACCTTCTGCGTGTAAAGCAGACGTGATAACCGCTACACCACGGAAACGACGGTTCGTTTCATGTACTACCCGGAGACTCGTAATAGCAACAGTTTGTCTTCTGTGTTAGCAAGGGCATCGGCTACGAGCTCCCTCCGATTCGTGAAGTTCCTGTAGTAAAAGACGTCGATGGAAACAACCCAACCGCGACAGACAGGGAGAACGCTGGCTGAGCTGCAGCCCTACATGGTGAGACCATCAAAGGTGGCGTCATTCACATGCAGTGCGTTTTCGGAACGAATAGGCTCGTTGGTCTAGGGGTATGATTCCTGCTTCGGGTGCAGGAGGTCCCGGGTTCAAATCCCGGGCGAGCCCTTGCGTTTTGTACAACGGTGCGGTAACAAATCGCATGGCGGCGGCTGTTTCGCGCATTTCCAGGCCTCCAAGTCAGCGCTAAAATCCGACAACCAGTTCTGAAACCGTTTCATGTTTCATTTGAGCCATGTGCACCCTGCTGATGGAACGTTTGAAGTTGATTTAAATGGTCACAGTAGAGATCGTAGCAAGTGTCTTGCTGAGTGCGACGAAAACGGGTTTCCGCCCGCAATCGAGCCGGGGACCTTCTGCGTGTTAGGCACGGCGCCTGGGCTCGGCGGCAGCTGCTGCTCTTTCCTTCCTTACGAGATACCGTCGATTCGCGCAGTCGTTATTGCAAAAGATGTCACCAAAGGCAATCGCTTCGTTAGCGGCACGGTGCCTGGGCTCGGCGGCAGCTCTACATGGAGGCACCAGCAGCCCAGCCAGGCCGCCGCCGGCACCGGTGCGCCACAGCCCAAGGAGTCGGCGGCCGCCCTGCAATGCCCCTGTCGTTGCATATTCCACCCGCCTCATATCCTCCCCATGTCTGACTCACTGCCCCAAATGACACTGCGGTGGACGTGTTTATTACTATCGCTTTTGGAAGAACCAAGGCACAGTATTCTAGTGTCGAACCGGTACTGCAAATTGGGATTAAGCAAAAATTTATTGTGTGGTCGAGCGACAGCTTCGGCTCGCTCTTCCTACATGATCGCTTCTTGTGCGGAATAATTCCTAGCTCGCCGATGGCTTCAGAGTTGGTCTTCTCGAAGTTTTGCTTTCGCACTGCATTCCGCAATCTTTTCGTTATGAGTTGTGTGCTTCGGTTTCCCGACTTTCTTGTGTTTAGTGCGTTTGGCTTCTCTTAACCCTTAGCCACCGCTTGCCGAAATTTCCACACTATCATCTGTCGATCTGCAGAGCTCGATGAAGGCATCGCGGCCGTTCCTGAGCTCGTGGAACGGTCGAATCTGTAGTTGTTTCCAGATCTCTCCCACACAACGGCCTCCCAGAAGCTTGGATTACAGAAGTACGCCACTACTCCCAGCCGGAGATTCACGATTGAAAGCAGAATGACATGAGCTACACGCAGCTCCGATTTTTTTTTTTTGTGTCTGACCTACTTTGAAAGACTTTGTAGTCGATTTACTTACTACTATCGCTGTTGGAAACCAGGTGATAACCGCACAGTATTCTAGAGACGATGAGGTAATGAAAATTTAGAATAAGTAAAACAGTATCAAAAGAAGTTGTGTGGTGGAGCAGCACATGCAATTCACGCTTCCTAGATATTCGTTACTGCATAGAATAATTCTTTTGTCTGCGGCGTCTTCAGTATCCGTCTTCTGGAAATTTTGCTTGCAGTATATTGTGCAATCTTTTCGTTATGAGTTGGTGCTTGGTTTCCCGATGTTCTTTTGTTTAGTGCATTCGCCTTCTCTTAACCCTGAGAAACCACATACCGAAACTGAGGCACTGCCGGCTGTTCATAAGCAGTGCTCGATGCAGTTATTTCGCTTTTTATTCGTTGCCTTTAATATTCTTCTCATCAGTGGTGAGTGCTGCCTGCAGAAAGCGTTTATCTTGCGAATTCACGTGAAAGTTTGTGTTCCCTGTGAGGCGCACTACTTGGGATTAACTTGACTGCTCCAGCCAGGTGGCTCGTTGGTCTAGGGGTATGATTCCTGCTTTGGGTGCAGGAGATCCCGGGTTCAAATCCCGGACGAGCCCTGCCATTTTGACCGTGCTGAGGAGTAGGTGGAACTCAGCCCCGGTTGCAGCTCCTCAATGAAGAGTAGACGCCTGTTATAGCACGTGGATATAACAAGAATGCGGCACCAGTAAAGTACGTAGGTGGAATTCGGTAGAAAAGCAGACGGTAATTTTGCATGCAACGGAAAACAAGGTTGTCTTTGCGGGATATGTGCACCGTGAGTGGAGATTCAGCTTAATTGTGCGACAGTCTACCCTCATCTTACTAGCGACGGCAACAACCAAGGGGTGGCATGTAAGATTGAGCGTGGCTAAGAGTTTCTCATTATTAGTTAGCATCACACTTTGACAGAGCTGTGACAAGGCGAGTAGGGTGAGCTCAGGAAAGCCAGTAGCAAGCGCACTTGAAGTAGCCCTGAAGAACCGGATTATAAATTTTGCCAGCCATAATGGAACTAGGGGCGTTCTCAGTTACCAAATACCGGTGCAATAAGAGAGCAACAGTATTTGACGGTAAAATGACGCCATATCCGTCTAGCATACGACATTGCTTGTCTCTGCATACGCGGACGTGAGGTCATCTCGGAAATGAAATCCGAAATATAGGTTAAAATTGTTGTGTTCGCGCCCGGGATCGAACCGGGGACCTTCTGCGTGTAAAGCAGACGTGATAACCGCTACACCACGGAAACGACGGTTCTTTTAATGTACCACCCGGAGACTCGTAATAGCAACAGTTTGTCTTCTGTGTTAGCAAGGGCATCGGCTATGAGCTCCCTCCGATTCGTGAAGTTCCTGTAGTAAAAGACGTCGATGGAAACAACCCAACCGCGACAGACAGGGAGAACGCTGGCTGAGCTGCAGCCCTACATGGTGAGACCATCAAAGGTGGCGTCATTCACATGCAGTGCGTTTTCGGAACGAATAGGCTCGTTGGGCTAGGGGTATGATTCCTGCTTCGGGTGCAGGAGGTCCCGGGTTCAAATCCCGGGCGAGCCCTTGCGTTTTGTACAACGGTGCGGTAACAAATCGCATGGCGGCGGCTGTTTCGCGCATTTCCAGGCCTCCAAGTCAGCGCTAAAATCCGACAACCAGTTCTGAAACCGTTTCATGTTTCATTTGAGCCATGTGCACCCTGCTGATGGAACGTTTGAAGTTGATTTAAATGGTCACAGTAGAGATCGTAGCAAGTGTCTTGCTGAGTGCGACGAAAACGGGTTTCCGCCCGCAATCGAGCCGGGGACCTTCTGCGTGTTAGGCACGGCGCCTGGGCTCGGCGGCAGCTGCTGCTCTTTCCTTCCTTACGAGATACCGTCGATTCGCGCAGTCGTTATTGCAAAAGATGTCACCAAAGGCAATCGCTTCGTTAGCGGCACGGTGCCTGGGCTCGGCGGCAGCTCTACATGGAGGCACCAGCAGCCCAGCCAGGCCGCCGCCGGCACCGGTGCGCCACAGCCCAAGGAGTCGGCGGCCGCCCTGCAATGCCCCTGTCGTTGCATATTCCACCCGCCTCATATCCTCCCCATGTCTGACTCACTGCCCCAAATGACACTGCAGTGGACGTGTTTATTACTATCGCTTTTGGAAGAACCAAGGCGCAGTATTCTAGTGTCGAACCGGTACTGCAAATTGGGATTAAGCAAAAATTTATTGTGTGGTCGAGCGACAGCTTCGGCTCGCTCTTCCTACATGATCGCTTCTTGTGCGGAATAATTCCTAGCTCGCCGATGGCTTCAGAGTTGGTCTTCTCGAAGTTTTGCTTTCGCACTGCATTCCGCAATCTTTTCGTTATGAGTTGTGTGCTTCGGTTTCCCGACTTTCTTGTGTTTAGTGCGTTTGGCTTCTCTTAACCCTTAGCCACCGCTTGCCGAAATTTCCACACTATCATCTGTCGATCTGCAGAGCTCGATGAAGGCATCGCGGCCGTTCCTGAGCTCGTGGAACGGTCGAATCTGTAGTTGTTTCCAGATCTCTCCCACACAACGGCCTCCCAGAAGCTTGGATTACAGAAGTACGCCACTACTCCCAGCCGGAGATTCACGATTGAAAGCAGAATGACATGAGCTACACGCAGCTCCGATTTTTTTTTTTTGTGTCTGACCTACTTTGAAAGACTTTGTAGTCGATTTACTTACTACTATCGCTGTTGGAAACCAGGTGATAACCGCACAGTATTCTAGAGACGATGAGGTAATGAAAATTTAGAATAAGTAAAACAGTATCAAAAGAAGTTGTGTGGTGGAGCAGCACATGCAATTCACGCTTCCTAGATATTCGTTACTGCATAGAATAATTCTTTTGTCTGCGGCGTCTTCAGTATCCGTCTTCTGGAAATTTTGCTTGCAGTATATTGTGCAATCTTTTCGTTATGAGTTGGTGCTTGGTTTCCCGATGTTCTTTTGTTTAGTGCATTCGCCTTCTCTTAACCCTGAGAAACCACATACCGAAACTGAGGCACTGCCGGCTGTTCATAAGCAGTGCTCGATGCAGTTATTTCGCTTTTTATTCGTTGCCTTTAATATTCTTCTCATCAGTGGTGAGTGCTGCCTGCAGAAAGCGTTTATCTTGCGAATTCACGTGAAAGTTTGTGTTCCCTGTGAGGCGCACTACTTGGGATTAACTTGACTGCTCCAGCCAGGTGGCTCGTTGGTCTAGGGGTATGATTCCTGCTTTGGGTGCAGGAGATCCCGGGTTCAAATCCCGGACGAGCCCTGCCATTTTGACCGTGCTGAAGAGTAGGTGGAACTCAGCCCCGGTTGCAGCTCCTCAATGAAGAGTAGACGCCTGTTATAGCACGTGGATATAACAAGAATGCGGCACCAGTAAAGTACGTAGGTGGAATTCGGTAGAAAAGCAGACGGTAATTTTGCATGCAACGGAAAACAAGGTTGTCTTTGCGGGATATGTGCACCGTGAGTGGAGATTCAGCTTAATTGTGCGACAGTCTACCCTCATCTTACTAGCGACGGCAACAACCAAGGGGTGGCATGTAAGATTGAGCGTGGCTAAGAGTTTCTCATTATTAGTTAGCATCACACTTTGACAGAGCTGTGACAAGGCGAGTAGGGTGAGCTCAGGAAAGCCAGTAGCAAGCGCACTTGAAGTAGCCCTGAAGAACCAGATTATAAATTTTGCCAGCCATAATGGAACTAGGGGCGTTCTCAGTTACCAAATACCGGTGCAATAAGAGAGCAACAGTATTTGACGGTAAAATGACGCCATATCCGTCTAGCATACGACATTGCTTGTCTCTGCATACGCGGACGTGAGGTCATCTCGGAAATGAAATCCGAAATATAGGTTAAAATTGTTGTGTTCGCGCCCGGGATCGAACCGGGGACCTTCTGCGTGTAAAGCAGACGTGATAACCGCTACACCACGGAAACGACGGTTCTTTTAATGTACCACCCGGAGACTCGTAATAGCAACAGTTTGTCTTCTGTGTTAGCAAGGGCATCGGCTATGAGCTCCCTCCGATTCGTGAAGTTCCTGTAGTAAAAGACGTCGATGGAAACAACCCAACCGCGACAGACAGGGAGAACGCTGGCTGAGCTGCAGCCCTACATGGTGAGACCATCAAAGGTGGCGTCATTCACATGCAGTGCGTTTTCGGAACGAATAGGCTCGTTGGGCTAGGGGTATGATTCCTGCTTCGGGTGCAGGAGGTCCCGGGTTCAAATCCCGGGCGAGCCCTTGCGTTTTGTACAACGGTGCGGTAACAAATCGCATGGCGGCGGCTGTTTCGCGCATTTCCAGGCCTCCAAGTCAGCGCTAAAATCCGACAACCAGTTCTGAAACCGTTTCATGTTTCATTTGAGCCATGTGCACCCTGCTGATGGAACGTTTGAAGTTGATTTAAATGGTCACAGTAGAGATCGTAGCAAGTGTCTTGCTGAGTGCGACGAAAACGGGTTTCCGCCCGCAATCGAGCCGGGGACCTTCTGCGTGTTAGGCACGGCGCCTGGGCTCGGCGGCAGCTGCTGCTCTTTCCTTCCTTACGAGATACCGTCGATTCGCGCAGTCGTTATTGCAAAAGATGTCACCAAAGGCAATCGCTTCGTTAGCGGCACGGTGCCTGGGCTCGGCGGCAGCTCTACATGGAGGCACCAGCAGCCCAGCCAGGCCGCCGCCGGCACCGGTGCGCCACAGCCCAAGGAGTCGGCGGCCGCCCTGCAATGCCCCTGTCGTTGCATATTCCACCCGCCTCATATCCTCCCCATGTCTGACTCACTGCCCCAAATGACACTGCAGTGGACGTGTTTATTACTATCGCTTTTGGAAGAACCAAGGCGCAGTATTCTAGTGTCGAACCGGTACTGCAAATTGGGATTAAGCAAAAATTTATTGTGTGGTCGAGCGACAGCTTCGGCTCGCTCTTCCTACATGATCGCTTCTTGTGCGGAATAATTCCTAGCTCGCCGATGGCTTCAGAGTTGGTCTTCTCGAAGTTTTGCTTTCGCACTGCATTCCGCAATCTTTTCGTTATGAGTTGTGTGCTTCGGTTTCCCGACTTTCTTGTGTTTAGTGCGTTTGGCTTCTCTTAACCCTTAGCCACCGCTTGCCGAAATTTCCACACTATCATCTGTCGATCTGCAGAGCTCGATGAAGGCATCGCGGCCGTTCCTGAGCTCGTGGAACGGTCGAATCTGTAGTTGTTTCCAGATCTCTCCCACACAACGGCCTCCCAGAAGCTTGGATTACAGAAGTACGCCACTACTCCCAGCCGGAGATTCACGATTGAAAGCAGAATGACATGAGCTACACGCAGCTCCGATTTTTTTTTTTTGTGTCTGACCTACTTTGAAAGACTTTGTAGTCGATTTACTTACTACTATCGCTGTTGGAAACCAGGTGATAACCGCACAGTATTCTAGAGACGATGAGGTAATGAAAATTTAGAATAAGTAAAACAGTATCAAAAGAAGTTGTGTGGTGGAGCAGCACATGCAATTCACGCTTCCTAGATATTCGTTACTGCATAGAATAATTCTTTTGTCTGCGGCGTCTTCAGTATCCGTCTTCTGGAAATTTTGCTTGCAGTATATTGTGCAATCTTTTCGTTATGAGTTGGTGCTTGGTTTCCCGATGTTCTTTTGTTTAGTGCATTCGCCTTCTCTTAACCCTGAGAAACCACATACCGAAACTGAGGCACTGCCGGCTGTTCATAAGCAGTGCTCGATGCAGTTATTTCGCTTTTTATTCGTTGCCTTTAATATTCTTCTCATCAGTGGTGAGTGCTGCCTGCAGAAAGCGTTTATCTTGCGAATTCACGTGAAAGTTTGTGTTCCCTGTGAGGCGCACTACTTGGGATTAACTTGACTGCTCCAGCCAGGTGGCTCGTTGGTCTAGGGGTATGATTCCTGCTTTGGGTGCAGGAGATCCCGGGTTCAAATCCCGGACGAGCCCTGCCATTTTGACCGTGCTGAAGAGTAGGTGGAACTCAGCCCCGGTTGCAGCTCCTCAATGAAGAGTAGACGCCTGTTATAGCACGTGGATATAACAAGAATGCGGCACCAGTAAAGTACGTAGGTGGAATTCGGTAGAAAAGCAGACGGTAATTTTGCATGCAACGGAAAACAAGGTTGTCTTTGCGGGATATGTGCACCGTGAGTGGAGATTCAGCTTAATTGTGCGACAGTCTACCCTCATCTTACTAGCGACGGCAACAACCAAGGGGTGGCATGTAAGATTGAGCGTGGCTAAGAGTTTCTCATTATTAGTTAGCATCACACTTTGACAGAGCTGTGACAAGGCGAGTAGGGTGAGCTCAGGAAAGCCAGTAGCAAGCGCACTTGAAGTAGCCCTGAAGAACCGGATTATAAATTTTGCCAGCCATAATGGAACTAGGGGCGTTCTCAGTTACCAAATACCGGTGCAATAAGAGAGCAACAGTATTTGACGGTAAAATGACGCCATATCCGTCTAGCATACGACATTGCTTGTCTCTGCATACGCGGACGTGAGGTCATCTCGGAAATGAAATCCGAAATATAGGTTAAAATTGTTGTGTTCGCGACCGGGATCGAACCGTGGACCTTCTGCGTGTAAAGCAGACGTGATAACCGCTACACCACGGAAACGACGGTTCGTTTCATGTACTACCCGGAGACTCGTAATAGCAACAGTTTGTCTTCTGTGTTAGCAAGGGCATCGGCTACGAGCTCCCTCCGATTCGTGAAGTTCCTGTAGTAAAAGACGTCGATGGAAACAACCCAACCGCGACAGACAGGGAGAACGCTGGCTGAGCTGCAGCCCTACATGGTGAGACCATCAAAGGTGGCGTCATTCACATGCAGTGCGTTTTCGGAACGAATAGGCTCGTTGGTCTAGGGGTATGATTCCTGCTTCGGGTGCAGGAGGTCCCGGGTTCAAATCCCGGGCGAGCCCTTGCGTTTTGTACAACGGTGCGGTAACAAATCGCATGGCGGCGGCTGTTTCGCGCATTTCCAGGCCTCCAAGTCAGCGCTAAAATCCGACAACCAGTTCTGAAACCGTTTCATGTTTCATTTGAGCCATGTGCACCCTGCTGATGGAACGTTTGAAGTTGATTTAAATGGTCACAGTAGAGATCGTAGCAAGTGTCTTGCTGAGTGCGACGAAAACGGGTTTCCGCCCGCAATCGAGCCGGGGACCTTCTGCGTGTTAGGCACGGCGCCTGGGCTCGGCGGCAGCTGCTGCTCTTTCCTTCCTTACGAGATACCGTCGATTCGCGCAGTCGTTATTGCAAAAGATGTCACCAAAGGCAATCGCTTCGTTAGCGGCACGGTGCCTGGGCTCGGCGGCAGCTCTACATGGAGGCACCAGCAGCCCAGCCAGGCCGCCGCCGGCACCGGTGCGCCACAGCCCAAGGAGTCGGCGGCCGCCCTGCAATGCCCCTGTCGTTGCATATTCCACCCGCCTCATATCCTCCCCATGTCTGACTCACTGCCCCAAATGACACTGCGGTGGACGTGTTTATTACTATCGCTTTTGGAAGAACCAAGGCACAGTATTCTAGTGTCGAACCGGTACTGCAAATTGGGATTAAGCAAAAATTTATTGTGTGGTCGAGCGACAGCTTCGGCTCGCTCTTCCTACATGATCGCTTCTTGTGCGGAATAATTCCTAGCTCGCCGATGGCTTCAGAGTTGGTCTTCTCGAAGTTTTGCTTTCGCACTGCATTCCGCAATCTTTTCGTTATGAGTTGTGTGCTTCGGTTTCCCGACTTTCTTGTGTTTAGTGCGTTTGGCTTCTCTTAACCCTTAGCCACCGCTTGCCGAAATTTCCACACTATCATCTGTCGATCTGCAGAGCTCGATGAAGGCATCGCGGCCGTTCCTGAGCTCGTGGAACGGTCGAATCTGTAGTTGTTTCCAGATCTCTCCCACACAACGGCCTCCCAGAAGCTTGGATTACAGAAGTACGCCACTACTCCCAGCCGGAGATTCACGATTGAAAGCAGAATGACATGAGCTACACGCAGCTCCGATTTTTTTTTTTTGTGTCCGACCTACTTTGAAAGACTTTGTAGTCGATTTACTTACTACTATCGCTGTTGGAAACCAGGTGATAACCGCACAGTATTCTAGAGACGATGAGGTAATGAAAATTTAGAATAAGTAAAACAGTATCAAAAGAAGTTGTGTGGTGGAGCAGCACATGCAATTCACGCTTCCTAGATATTCGTTACTGCATAGAATAATTCTTTTGTCTGCGGCGTCTTCAGTATCCGTCTTCTGGAAATTTTGCTTGCAGTATATTGTGCAATCTTTTCGTTATGAGTTGGTGCTTGGTTTCCCGATGTTCTTTTGTTTAGTGCATTCGCCTTCTCTTAACCCTGAGAAACCACATACCGAAACTGAGGCACTGCCGGCTGTTCATAAGCAGTGCTCGATGCAGTTATTTCGCTTTTTATTCGTTGCCTTTAATATTCTTCTCATCAGTGGTGAGTGCTGCCTGCAGAAAGCGTTTATCTTGCGAATTCACGTGAAAGTTTGTGTTCCCTGTGAGGCGCACTACTTGGGATTAACTTGACTGCTCCAGCCAGGTGGCTCGTTGGTCTAGGGGTATGATTCCTGCTTTGGGTGCAGGAGATCCCGGGTTCAAATCCCGGACGAGCCCTGCCATTTTGACCGTGCTGAGGAGTAGGTGGAACTCAGCCCCGGTTGCAGCTCCTCAATGAAGAGTAGACGCCTGTTATAGCACGTGGATATAACAAGAATGCGGCACCAGTAAAGTACGTAGGTGGAATTCGGTAGAAAAGCAGACGGTAATTTTGCATGCAACGGAAAACAAGGTTGTCTTTGCGGGATATGTGCACCGTGAGTGGAGATTCAGCTTAATTGTGCGACAGTCTACCCTCATCTTACTAGCGACGGCAACAACCAAGGGGTGGCATGTAAGATTGAGCGTGGCTAAGAGTTTCTCATTATTAGTTAGCATCACACTTTGACAGAGCTGTGACAAGGCGAGTAGGGTGAGCTCAGGAAAGCCAGTAGCAAGCGCACTTGAAGTAGCCCTGAAGAACCGGATTATAAATTTTGCCAGCCATAATGGAACTAGGGGCGTTCTCAGTTACCAAATACCGGTGCAATAAGAGAGCAACAGTATTTGACGGTAAAATGACGCCATATCCGTCTAGCATACGACATTGCTTGTCTCTGCATACGCGGACGTGAGGTCATCTCGGAAATGAAATCCGAAATATAGGTTAAAATTGTTGTGTTCGCGCCCGGGATCGAACCGGGGACCTTCTGCGTGTAAAGCAGACGTGATAACCGCTACACCACGGAAACGACGGTTCTTTTAATGTACCACCCGGAGACTCGTAATAGCAACAGTTTGTCTTCTGTGTTAGCAAGGGCATCGGCTATGAGCTCCCTCCGATTCGTGAAGTTCCTGTAGTAAAAGACGTCGATGGAAACAACCCAACCGCGACAGACAGGGAGAACGCTGGCTGAGCTGCAGCCCTACATGGTGAGACCATCAAAGGTGGCGTCATTCACATGCAGTGCGTTTTCGGAACGAATAGGCTCGTTGGGCTAGGGGTATGATTCCTGCTTCGGGTGCAGGAGGTCCCGGGTTCAAATCCCGGGCGAGCCCTTGCGTTTTGTACAACGGTGCGGTAACAAATCGCATGGCGGCGGCTGTTTCGCGCATTTCCAGGCCTCCAAGTCAGCGCTAAAATCCGACAACCAGTTCTGAAACCGTTTCATGTTTCATTTGAGCCATGTGCACCCTGCTGATGGAACGTTTGAAGTTGATTTAAATGGTCACAGTAGAGATCGTAGCAAGTGTCTTGCTGAGTGCGACGAAAACGGGTTTCCGCCCGCAATCGAGCCGGGGACCTTCTGCGTGTTAGGCACGGCGCCTGGGCTCGGCGGCAGCTGCTGCTCTTTCCTTCCTTACGAGATACCGTCGATTCGCGCAGTCGTTATTGCAAAAGATGTCACCAAAGGCAATCGCTTCGTTAGCGGCACGGTGCCTGGGCTCGGCGGCAGCTCTACATGGAGGCACCAGCAGCCCAGCCAGGCCGCCGCCGGCACCGGTGCGCCACAGCCCAAGGAGTCGGCGGCCGCCCTGCAATGCCCCTGTCGTTGCATATTCCACCCGCCTCATATCCTCCCCATGTCTGACTCACTGCCCCAAATGACACTGCAGTGGACGTGTTTATTACTATCGCTTTTGGAAGAACCAAGGCGCAGTATTCTAGTGTCGAACCGGTACTGCAAATTGGGATTAAGCAAAAATTTATTGTGTGGTCGAGCGACAGCTTCGGCTCGCTCTTCCTACATGATCGCTTCTTGTGCGGAATAATTCCTAGCTCGCCGATGGCTTCAGAGTTGGTCTTCTCGAAGTTTTGCTTTCGCACTGCATTCCGCAATCTTTTCGTTATGAGTTGTGTGCTTCGGTTTCCCGACTTTCTTGTGTTTAGTGCGTTTGGCTTCTCTTAACCCTTAGCCACCGCTTGCCGAAATTTCCACACTATCATCTGTCGATCTGCAGAGCTCGATGAAGGCATCGCGGCCGTTCCTGAGCTCGTGGAACGGTCGAATCTGTAGTTGTTTCCAGATCTCTCCCACACAACGGCCTCCCAGAAGCTTGGATTACAGAAGTACGCCACTACTCCCAGCCGGAGATTCACGATTGAAAGCAGAATGACATGAGCTACACGCAGCTCCGATTTTTTTTTTTTGTGTCTGACCTACTTTGAAAGACTTTGTAGTCGATTTACTTACTACTATCGCTGTTGGAAACCAGGTGATAACCGCACAGTATTCTAGAGACGATGAGGTAATGAAAATTTAGAATAAGTAAAACAGTATCAAAAGAAGTTGTGTGGTGGAGCAGCACATGCAATTCACGCTTCCTAGATATTCGTTACTGCATAGAATAATTCTTTTGTCTGCGGCGTCTTCAGTATCCGTCTTCTGGAAATTTTGCTTGCAGTATATTGTGCAATCTTTTCGTTATGAGTTGGTGCTTGGTTTCCCGATGTTCTTTTGTTTAGTGCATTCGCCTTCTCTTAACCCTGAGAAACCACATACCGAAACTGAGGCACTGCCGGCTGTTCATAAGCAGTGCTCGATGCAGTTATTTCGCTTTTTATTCGTTGCCTTTAATATTCTTCTCATCAGTGGTGAGTGCTGCCTGCAGAAAGCGTTTATCTTGCGAATTCACGTGAAAGTTTGTGTTCCCTGTGAGGCGCACTACTTGGGATTAACTTGACTGCTCCAGCCAGGTGGCTCGTTGGTCTAGGGGTATGATTCCTGCTTTGGGTGCAGGAGATCCCGGGTTCAAATCCCGGACGAGCCCTGCCATTTTGACCGTGCTGAAGAGTAGGTGGAACTCAGCCCCGGTTGCAGCTCCTCAATGAAGAGTAGACGCCTGTTATAGCACGTGGATATAACAAGAATGCGGCACCAGTAAAGTACGTAGGTGGAATTCGGTAGAAAAGCAGACGGTAATTTTGCATGCAACGGAAAACAAGGTTGTCTTTGCGGGATATGTGCACCGTGAGTGGAGATTCAGCTTAATTGTGCGACAGTCTACCCTCATCTTACTAGCGACGGCAACAACCAAGGGGTGGCATGTAAGATTGAGCGTGGCTAAGAGTTTCTCATTATTAGTTAGCATCACACTTTGACAGAGCTGTGACAAGGCGAGTAGGGTGAGCTCAGGAAAGCCAGTAGCAAGCGCACTTGAAGTAGCCCTGAAGAACCGGATTATAAATTTTGCCAGCCATAATGGAACTAGGGGCGTTCTCAGTTACCAAATACCGGTGCAATAAGAGAGCAACAGTATTTGACGGTAAAATGACGCCATATCCGTCTAGCATACGACATTGCTTGTCTCTGCATACGCGGACGTGAGGTCATCTCGGAAATGAAATCCGAAATATAGGTTAAAATTGTTGTGTTCGCGCCCGGGATCGAACCGGGGACCTTCTGCGTGTAAAGCAGACGTGATAACCGCTACACCACGGAAACGACGGTTCTTTTCATGTACCACCCGGAGACTCGTAATAGCAACAGTTTGTCTTCTGTGTTAGCAAGGGCATCGGCTATGAGCTCCCTCCGATTCGTGAAGTTCCTGTAGTAAAAGACGTCGATGGAAACAACCCAACCGCGACAGACAGGGAGAACGCTGGCTGAGCTGCAGCCCTACATGGTGAGACCATCAAAGGTGGCGTCATTCACATGCAGTGCGTTTTCGGAACGAATAGGCTCGTTGGTCTAGGGGTATGATTCCTGCTTCGGGTGCAGGAGGTCCCGGGTTCAAATCCCGGGCGAGCCCTTGCGTTTTGTACAACGGTGCGGTAACAAATCGCATGGCGGCGGCTGTTTCGCGCATTTCCAGGCCTCCAAGTCAGCGCTAAAATCCGACAACCAGTTCTGAAACCGTTTCATGTTTCATTTGAGCCATGTGCACCCTGCTGATGGAACGTTTGAAGTTGATTTAAATGGTCACAGTAGAGATCGTAGCAAGTGTCTTGCTGAGTGCGACGAAAACGGGTTTCCGCCCGCAATCGAGCCGGGGACCTTCTGCGTGTTAGGCACGGCGCCTGGGCTCGGCGGCAGCTGCTGCTCTTTCCTTCCTTACGAGATACCGTCGATTCGCGCAGTCGTTATTGCAAAAGATGTCACCAAAGGCAATCGCTTCGTTAGCGGCACGGTGCCTGGGCTCGGCGGCAGCTCTACATGGAGGCACCAGCAGCCCAGCCAGGCCGCCGCCGGCACCGGTGCGCCACAGCCCAAGGAGTCGGCGGCCGCCCTGCAATGCCCCTGTCGTTGCATATTCCACCCGCCTCATATCCTCCCCATGTCTGACTCACTGCCCCAAATGACACTGCAGTGGACGTGTTTATTACTATCGCTTTTGGAAGAACCAAGGCGCAGTATTCTAGTGTCGAACCGGTACTGCAAATTGGGATTAAGCAAAAATTTAT
Source organism: Schistocerca piceifrons (assembly GCF_021461385.2). Classification (NCBI taxonomy): domain Eukaryota; kingdom Metazoa; phylum Arthropoda; class Insecta; order Orthoptera; family Acrididae; genus Schistocerca; species Schistocerca piceifrons. The sequence goes on from NW_025728763.1 coordinate 265,202, forward strand.
TGTGTGGTCGAGCGACAGCTTCGGCTCGCTCTTCCTACATGATCGCTTCTTGTGCGGAATAATTCCTAGCTCGCCGATGGCTTCAGAGTTGGTCTTCTCGAAGTTTTGCTTTCGCACTGCATTCCGCAATCTTTTCGTTATGAGTTGTGTGCTTCGGTTTCCCGACTTTCTTGTGTTTAGTGCGTTTGGCTTCTCTTAACCCTTAGCCACCGCTTGCCGAAATTTCCACACTATCATCTGTCGATCTGCAGAGCTCGATGAAGGCATCGCGGCCGTTCCTGAGCTCGTGGAACGGTCGAATCTGTAGTTGTTTCCAGATCTCTCCCACACAACGGCCTCCCAGAAGCTTGGATTACAGAAGTACGCCACTACTCCCAGCCGGAGATTCACGATTGAAAGCAGAATGACATGAGCTACACGCAGCTCCGATTTTTTTTTTTGTGTCTGACCTACTTTGAAAGACTTTGTAGTCGATTTACTTACTACTATCGCTGTTGGAAACCAGGTGATAACCGCACAGTATTCTAGAGACGATGAGGTAATGAAAATTTAGAATAAGTAAAACAGTATCAAAAGAAGTTGTGTGGTGGAGCAGCACATGCAATTCACGCTTCCTAGATATTCGTTACTGCATAGAATAATTCTTTTGTCTGCGGCGTCTTCAGTATCCGTCTTCTGGAAATTTTGCTTGCAGTATATTGTGCAATCTTTTCGTTATGAGTTGGTGCTTGGTTTCCCGATGTTCTTTTGTTTAGTGCATTCGCCTTCTCTTAACCCTGAGAAACCACATACCGAAACTGAGGCACTGCCGGCTGTTCATAAGCAGTGCTCGATGCAGTTATTTCGCTTTTTATTCGTTGCCTTTAATATTCTTCTCATCAGTGGTGAGTGCTGCCTGCAGAAAGCGTTTATCTTGCGAATTCACGTGAAAGTTTGTGTTCCCTGTGAGGCGCACTACTTGGGATTAACTTGACTGCTCCAGCCAGGTGGCTCGTTGGTCTAGGGGTATGATTCCTGCTTTGGGTGCAGGAGATCCCGGGTTCAAATCCCGGACGAGCCCTGCCATTTTGACCGTGCTGAAGAGTAGGTGGAACTCAGCCCCGGTTGCAGCTCCTCAATGAAGAGTAGACGCCTGTTATAGCACGTGGATATAACAAGAATGCGGCACCAGTAAAGTACGTAGGTGGAATTCGGTAGAAAAGCAGACGGTAATTTTGCATGCAACGGAAAACAAGGTTGTCTTTGCGGGATATGTGCACCGTGAGTGGAGATTCAGCTTAATTGTGCGACAGTCTACCCTCATCTTACTAGCGACGGCAACAACCAAGGGGTGGCATGTAAGATTGAGCGTGGCTAAGAGTTTCTCATTATTAGTTAGCATCACACTTTGACAGAGCTGTGACAAGGCGAGTAGGGTGAGCTCAGGAAAGCCAGTAGCAAGCGCACTTGAAGTAGCCCTGAAGAACCGGATTATAAATTTTGCCAGCCATAATGGAACTAGGGGCGTTCTCAGTTACCAAATACCGGTGCAATAAGAGAGCAACAGTATTTGACGGTAAAATGACGCCATATCCGTCTAGCATACGACATTGCTTGTCTCTGCATACGCGGACGTGAGGTCATCTCGGAAATGAAATCCGAAATATAGGTTAAAATTGTTGTGTTCGCGCCCGGGATCGAACCGGGGACCTTCTGCGTGTAAAGCAGACGTGATAACCGCTACACCACGGAAACGACGGTTCTTTTAATGTACCACCCGGAGACTCGTAATAGCAACAGTTTGTCTTCTGTGTTAGCAAGGGCATCGGCTATGAGCTCCCTCCGATTCGTGAAGTTCCTGTAGTAAAAGACGTCGATGGAAACAACCCAACCGCGACAGACAGGGAGAACGCTGGCTGAGCTGCAGCCCTACATGGTGAGACCATCAAAGGTGGCGTCATTCACATGCAGTGCGTTTTCGGAACGAATAGGCTCGTTGGGCTAGGGGTATGATTCCTGCTTCGGGTGCAGGAGGTCCCGGGTTCAAATCCCGGGCGAGCCCTTGCGTTTTGTACAACGGTGCGGTAACAAATCGCATGGCGGCGGCTGTTTCGCGCATTTCCAGGCCTCCAAGTCAGCGCTAAAATCCGACAACCAGTTCTGAAACCGTTTCATGTTTCATTTGAGCCATGTGCACCCTGCTGATGGAACGTTTGAAGTTGATTTAAATGGTCACAGTAGAGATCGTAGCAAGTGTCTTGCTGAGTGCGACGAAAACGGGTTTCCGCCCGCAATCGAGCCGGGGACCTTCTGCGTGTTAGGCACGGCGCCTGGGCTCGGCGGCAGCTGCTGCTCTTTCCTTCCTTACGAGATACCGTCGATTCGCGCAGTCGTTATTGCAAAAGATGTCACCAAAGGCAATCGCTTCGTTAGCGGCACGGTGCCTGGGCTCGGCGGCAGCTCTACATGGAGGCACCAGCAGCCCAGCCAGGCCGCCGCCGGCACCGGTGCGCCACAGCCCAAGGAGTCGGCGGCCGCCCTGCAATGCCCCTGTCGTTGCATATTCCACCCGCCTCATATCCTCCCCATGTCTGACTCACTGCCCCAAATGACACTGCAGTGGACGTGTTTATTACTATCGCTTTTGGAAGAACCAAGGCGCAGTATTCTAGTGTCGAACCGGTACTGCAAATTGGGATTAAGCAAAAATTTATTGTGTGGTCGAGCGACAGCTTCGGCTCGCTCTTCCTACATGATCGCTTCTTGTGCGGAATAATTCCTAGCTCGCCGATGGCTTCAGAGTTGGTCTTCTCGAAGTTTTGCTTTCGCACTGCATTCCGCAATCTTTTCGTTATGAGTTGTGTGCTTCGGTTTCCCGACTTTCTTGTGTTTAGTGCGTTTGGCTTCTCTTAACCCTTAGCCACCGCTTGCCGAAATTTCCACACTATTATCTGTCGATCTGCAGAGCTCGATGAAGGCATCGCGGCCGTTCCTGAGCTCGTGGAACGGTCGAATCTGTAGTTGTTTCCAGATCTCTCCCACACAACGGCCTCCCAGAAGCTTGGATTACAGAAGTACGCCACTACTCCCAGCCGGAGATTCACGATTGAAAGCAGAATGACATGAGCTACACGCAGCTCCGATTTTTTTTTTTTGTGTCTGACCTACTTTGAAAGACTTTGTAGTCGATTTACTTACTACTATCGCTGTTGGAAACCAGGTGATAACCGCACAGTATTCTAGAGACGATGAGGTAATGAAAATTTAGAATAAGTAAAACAGTATCAAAAGAAGTTGTGTGGTGGAGCAGCACATGCAATTCACGCTTCCTAGATATTCGTTACTGCATAGAATAATTCTTTTGTCTGCGGCGTCTTCAGTATCCGTCTTCTGGAAATTTTGCTTGCAGTATATTGTGCAATCTTTTCGTTATGAGTTGGTGCTTGGTTTCCCGATGTTCTTTTGTTTAGTGCATTCGCCTTCTCTTAACCCTGAGAAACCACATACCGAAACTGAGGCACTGCCGGCTGTTCATAAGCAGTGCTCGATGCAGTTATTTCGCTTTTTATTCGTTGCCTTTAATATTCTTCTCATCAGTGGTGAGTGCTGCCTGCAGAAAGCGTTTATCTTGCGAATTCACGTGAAAGTTTGTGTTCCCTGTGAGGCGCACTACTTGGGATTAACTTGACTGCTCCAGCCAGGTGGCTCGTTGGTCTAGGGGTATGATTCCTGCTTTGGGTGCAGGAGATCCCGGGTTCAAATCCCGGACGAGCCCTGCCATTTTGACCGTGCTGAAGAGTAGGTGGAACTCAGCCCCGGTTGCAGCTCCTCAATGAAGAGTAGACGCCTGTTATAGCACGTGGATATAACAAGAATGCGGCACCAGTAAAGTACGTAGGTGGAATTCGGTAGAAAAGCAGACGGTAATTTTGCATGCAACGGAAAACAAGGTTGTCTTTGCGGGATATGTGCACCGTGAGTGGAGATTCAGCTTAATTGTGCGACAGTCTACCCTCATCTTACTAGCGACGGCAACAACCAAGGGGTGGCATGTAAGATTGAGCGTGGCTAAGAGTTTCTCATTATTAGTTAGCATCACACTTTGACAGAGCTGTGACAAGGCGAGTAGGGTGAGCTCAGGAAAGCCAGTAGCAAGCGCACTTGAAGTAGCCCTGAAGAACCGGATTATAAATTTTGCCAGCCATAATGGAACTAGGGGCGTTCTCAGTTACCAAATACCGGTGCAATAAGAGAGCAACAGTATTTGACGGTAAAATGACGCCATATCCGTCTAGCATACGACATTGCTTGTCTCTGCATACGCGGACGTGAGGTCATCTCGGAAATGAAATCCGAAATATAGGTTAAAATTGTTGTGTTCGCGCCCGGGATCGAACCGGGGACCTTCTGCGTGTAAAGCAGACGTGATAACCGCTACACCACGGAAACGACGGTTCTTTTAATGTACCACCCGGAGACTCGTAATAGCAACAGTTTGTCTTCTGTGTTAGCAAGGGCATCGGCTATGAGCTCCCTCCGATTCGTGAAGTTCCTGTAGTAAAAGACGTCGATGGAAACAACCCAACCGCGACAGACAGGGAGAACGCTGGCTGAGCTGCAGCCCTACATGGTGAGACCATCAAAGGTGGCGTCATTCACATGCAGTGCGTTTTCGGAACGAATAGGCTCGTTGGGCTAGGGGTATGATTCCTGCTTCGGGTGCAGGAGGTCCCGGGTTCAAATCCCGGGCGAGCCCTTGCGTTTTGTACAACGGTGCGGTAACAAATCGCATGGCGGCGGCTGTTTCGCGCATTTCCAGGCCTCCAAGTCAGCGCTAAAATCCGACAACCAGTTCTGAAACCGTTTCATGTTTCATTTGAGCCATGTGCACCCTGCTGATGGAACGTTTGAAGTTGATTTAAATGGTCACAGTAGAGATCGTAGCAAGTGTCTTGCTGAGTGCGACGAAAACGGGTTTCCGCCCGCAATCGAGCCGGGGACCTTCTGCGTGTTAGGCACGGCGCCTGGGCTCGGCGGCAGCTGCTGCTCTTTCCTTCCTTACGAGATACCGTCGATTCGCGCAGTCGTTATTGCAAAAGATGTCACCAAAGGCAATCGCTTCGTTAGCGGCACGGTGCCTGGGCTCGGCGGCAGCTCTACATGGAGGCACCAGCAGCCCAGCCAGGCCGCCGCCGGCACCGGTGCGCCACAGCCCAAGGAGTCGGCGGCCGCCCTGCAATGCCCCTGTCGTTGCATATTCCACCCGCCTCATATCCTCCCCATGTCTGACTCACTGCCCCAAATGACACTGCAGTGGACGTGTTTATTACTATCGCTTTTGGAAGAACCAAGGCGCAGTATTCTAGTGTCGAACCGGTACTGCAAATTGGGATTAAGCAAAAATTTATTGTGTGGTCGAGCGACAGCTTCGGCTCGCTCTTCCTACATGATCGCTTCTTGTGCGGAATAATTCCTAGCTCGCCGATGGCTTCAGAGTTGGTCTTCTCGAAGTTTTGCTTTCGCACTGCATTCCGCAATCTTTTCGTTATGAGTTGTGTGCTTCGGTTTCCCGACTTTCTTGTGTTTAGTGCGTTTGGCTTCTCTTAACCCTTAGCCACCGCTTGCCGAAATTTCCACACTATCATCTGTCGATCTGCAGAGCTCGATGAAGGCATCGCGGCCGTTCCTGAGCTCGTGGAACGGTCGAATCTGTAGTTGTTTCCAGATCTCTCCCACACAACGGCCTCCCAGAAGCTTGGATTACAGAAGTACGCCACTACTCCCAGCCGGAGATTCACGATTGAAAGCAGAATGACATGAGCTACACGCAGCTCCGATTTTTTTTTTTTTGTGTCTGACCTACTTTGAAAGACTTTGTAGTCGATTTACTTACTACTATCGCTGTTGGAAACCAGGTGATAACCGCACAGTATTCTAGAGACGATGAGGTAATGAAAATTTAGAATAAGTAAAACAGTATCAAAAGAAGTTGTGTGGTGGAGCAGCACATGCAATTCACGCTTCCTAGATATTCGTTACTGCATAGAATAATTCTTTTGTCTGCGGCGTCTTCAGTATCCGTCTTCTGGAAATTTTGCTTGCAGTATATTGTGCAATCTTTTCGTTATGAGTTGGTGCTTGGTTTCCCGATGTTCTTTTGTTTAGTGCATTCGCCTTCTCTTAACCCTGAGAAACCACATACCGAAACTGAGGCACTGCCGGCTGTTCATAAGCAGTGCTCGATGCAGTTATTTCGCTTTTTATTCGTTGCCTTTAATATTCTTCTCATCAGTGGTGAGTGCTGCCTGCAGAAAGCGTTTATCTTGCGAATTCACGTGAAAGTTTGTGTTCCCTGTGAGGCGCACTACTTGGGATTAACTTGACTGCTCCAGCCAGGTGGCTCGTTGGTCCAGTTCCTCTTGAGACGCGACAGCGATCGCACGTGCTGTGTATTCGATCCGCCGTTTCCCTCGGGTTGTGACTATTTACTTTCTGTGTGTGACGTTTCTTTGTCTTCTTTTCTTCGTTGTTTCGTCGCCTTAGTGTTTGTGTTGTGTCTTGTGTTGTATAGCGGCTCTTGCCGCATTAATTAAGTGTTATGGCTTCCCGGTTGTTTCCGCGGAAGTGTACTCTCAGTTTTCAGTTTAACAAGGCTACCAGGAATGTTCAACCAACTTCGTTGGAAATTCACGAATGGATTGTGGATACGATTGGCATTACATCGGACCAGGTACATACGGCGTATTTTGACACAGAACTTTACTGCTTTTTTGTGAAATTGCTGAACCCGGTTTTGCTAGATAAGATTTTACTTAAACATGGTGAGCAAGTGTCGTTCCGTCATAGAGATGGTTCTGTTAGCAGTGTTACTGTTTCAAATGCTGAAATTACGTATACCACAGTTCGGGTTTATAATTTACCCCCTGAAGTTGAAAACAGTTACCTCAAGGAAGCTTTGCTTGGTTATGGTACCGTTCGGTCAATTCGAAATGAACGTTGGTCTACACAACATAAGCTGCAATGTTATAATGGTGTCAGATCGGTTGAAATGCATATTAAGTCGAACATACCGTCCCATCTGGTTGTATGTGGTTATCGTGTTCATCTTACTTATGAGGGGCAAGTTGGTACGTGTTTTCTATGTAATGAAAATGGTCATGTTCGTGCTAATTGCCCTAAGCGGGTGTTTGTGCTTAAAAATGGGCTAGCACAACGCCGCAAATTAACGGTTGCCGATCTTGTGCCAGCAGCTTCCTCCACTGTCTCCTGTCAGCCTCCTGCAGTAGATTCTTCACAACGGGTGACACCTTCCTCTGATGCAGGTTTTCCCCCGTTACCCACTCGCCCAGATGTATCGGCTGCTTCTACACCGATCCCGTCTGTTTCCAATAACAAACGCCGTCGTGCTAGTGATACCGGTAGCACTGATGACGAAGCTGCTGTTTCGCAGCCGGTTTGCGGATCTGACGAGAGACTTCCGGAATCTCCCATGCTTGTTTTGGATTCTGTTCCCACTGTGTCTCCTGCTTTGCCTGATGACGTCAAACTTGCTGCCACGCCGTCGGCGCAAGAGCCCCAACATTCGGTCGAGGTGGTGTTGACATCCCCCCCGACACAGGCATCACCACATGTTGACGACACTTCGGTGCAGACAGCTGTTTGTCGGAAAATCGCTTCTAGAACTGCGCGCTCCGCTTCAGCGGATTCCAACCCTATCTCTCCACCTCCTACACTTCCAATACCTACACCTTCTGATGCCGGTGCCGATGTTCCTGATGCAGTTTTCCCCTTGCTTGCTCCTTCTTCTGATTCCTCTCGCCCTGCTAATCCTTCGGATGCCTTGGTTGACGTGCCTGATCTCGAACCCCCCACTCCACCTGCTCTTGAATCTGGTGTGCATCAGATACGCCGTCGGGTGAAAGTGCCCCCCAATCTTCACGCGGTGCGGAAAAAACACAAGCATGCAAAGGATGACTCCGATTCCGTTGATTCCGGGCAATCACCCTCTGCCATGTCTGATGTTGATGATCTGGATGTCGTTGCTTCTAATGTGGTGTAATTAGGGTTCATTTTCCCTTTTGTTTTGTTGATGTTGCAGGCGTACACGTTTATTACCTTAAATATAAATAGCATTCAATCTGCTCTGAAGTTAGCGTCTCTGCAGCAGTTCATTTATGACTCTGCAGCTGATGTTGTTTTCCTGCAGGAAGTCTCCGTTGCACACCTGTTTGTTCCTGGCTTTCGCACTATTATAAATTTTGCGCCTGAGTTTTCCACAGGTACTGCCTTACTAATTCGTGACGGTATCCCCGTTACCGAAATTGAGCTCTTAGACTCGGGAAGGGGTATTGGTTGTCGGTTATTTGACACAACCTTGGTTAATATTTACGCCCCCTCTGGTTCCAGCAAACGGCAGGAAAGGTCTCGTTTTTATAAAGAGGATCTGATTTATCTTTTACGCAAAAATCCTGCGACTTTGATATTGGGGGGTGATTTTAATTGTGTATTACAAGCTAAGGACCAATCGCCTCATTTTAATTATTGTTTCGAGCTACATTCTCTTGTACGTCAACTACGACTACGCGATGCGTGGGAGGTTAAACACCCCACTTTAGTTAAATTTACATTTTTTACTGCCACGTCAAGTAGTCGACTGGACCGATTGTATATTTCTGATCCCCTTAGTGTTTCTGTTTTAAATGTAGATGTTATTCCAGCCAGTTTTACGGATCATTGTGCCCTTGCGGTTATAATTAATTTGGAGCGTCAGCCTCTTAAACTTTATCGGCCGCTGTGGAAATTAAATGTCTCCTTGCTCGATGACCCTGACATCGAACCTCTAATACAGACGGCGTGGGACATGTGTTTACGTTCTCTGCGATACTATCCGTCTAAGCTTCACTGGTGGATCCACTGTGCGAAGCCAAAACTCCGTCGCACTTTAATGTCCTACAGTTATAATAGAGCGCGAGATCTGAAACTGACTTTTGAGTATTATTATTCGGTGCTTCGCGAACTTTATGATACTTCTCGAATGACAGGTGCCCACCTTTCTGAGATTCGGAAAATTAAAGCCAAGCTCCTTAGTATTAAACGGCTTCAGATGGAAGGATTGAAGATTAAATCTAAACCGCCGTCCACCTTAGCACATGAAATGACTTCCATGTACCACCTGTTTCGTCACCACAAGAACCGTCGACGTGTATTGATTGACGGCCTTATGGCAGCTGATGGTTGCCGGCTTACCTTACAGAATCAAATAACCCATGAACTTACCTGCTACTATGAGACCTTATATGCTGTGGCTGATTCTGATCCGCTTGATGTTGATGAGATTTTAACTGCTATCCCATCAGTTTTAACAGAGGACCATAATGTGGAATTTTTAGCTCCTTTTACTGCAGACGAAATTTCAGCTTTCATTGCTTGTTCACCATCTCACAAATCTCCTGGTCCGGATGGCCTTCCTAAGGAATTTTTTGTTCGCTTTTGGACTATTATAGGGCCTGTTTTTACGGATATTGTAAATGAAATCTTGAATGGTGGCACAATTCCAGCCGATTTCAAGAGAGGTACGGTTGTCCTGATACCAAAATCTGCTGGTTTGAAGACAGCTAGTGACTTTCGTCCTTTAACCCTTTTAAATTTTGATTATAAGACGGCTGCTAGGGCTGTTAATGCACGTCTATCCCTCTTGCTTACACCTGTGATAACTCCTTGTCAAAGCTGCTTTCCAGGGCGCTCCATATTGACTCCTCTGGCGGGGTATCGTGATGTCGTGTCGATTGTCGCTGTCACCAATATTTCCTGTGCGCTTTTATTTGTTGATTTTAGTAAGGCTTTTGATCGTGTGTCCCATTCGTTTTTAGAGCTTCTGCTGCGCCGACTCGGTTTTAATGAAAAGGCGCTGCTGGTACTTAAGAATATGACGACTGGTATTTCTGCTAAGATTGACATTAATGGCCAGCTAACGAAGGTCATTGATATTAAACGTGGCGTCCCGCAAGGTAGCCCTTTATCCATGACCCTTTATGCTCTCTCCCTTCAACCACTCCTCTCTCGTCTCAACTCGACACTTCGTGGTCTTACGATTTCTGGGGTTACCCTGACAGCAACAGCTTATGCTGATGATTTGGTTGTTTTGCTTCGTTCCGCCGCCGAAGTGCCGCAGTTGAAAATGGAACTAGATAAATTTTCTGCGGCCTCCGGCTCTCGTCTCAACCCCCGTAAAAGCAAACTTCTGAATTTGCGGGGCTTTGAAAATGTGGTTGTTCCGTGGGTTACGGCTGTTGAACACCATACACATTTAGGCATCTATCTTGAACGGTGTCCTCTTCGTATGGCTGCAAAAAATTGGCAAGTGGCCATTTCCAAGCTTCAAGGTGTTTTATTCGAACACTCATGGCGTTCGATACCGCTACTGCAAAAAAAAGCGTGTATTAGACACTTATGTTTTATGTAAAGTATTTTACGTTGCTCAGTTGTTTCCGCTTCCAAGAATGCAGGGTGCAAAAATGGTCCAGCTTATCAACAGATATATTTGGCGGGGGCACATTTTTAAATTACGTTGTGATGTTCTTACGAAGCCGCGTCTTGCGGGCGGCTTGTCGTTCACCGATGTCCGTGTCAAGGCTGCGGCCCTTTATGTTAAGCGCACCCTCCATCTTTTATTTTCTGAGTCCCCGACTGTTACTTCGCGATTATTCCATGTCGTTCGTCCTGCGAGCTTGTCACCGCCTATTAACGTAGGGCCTCTAAATGCGAAGCTACGGCATGTTCGGGACTTCTACATTGAGATTAGTTATCTGGATCTCCACTTCCAACGTCGTCCTGTTTTTACTATGCGAACACTGCTTGACAAATGGCACAGGTCTTCTTCTTCCATCCCGATTGTTTTGCAATATCCCCGTTTTAATTGGCGTCACATATGGACGAATATTAGCTTACCCGTTCATTCAGCACCTGTTGCCTCCCTATGGTATAAGGTAGTTCCCCAGCTGATTCCTACGAATGAACGACTTCATCGCATAGGTTTAAGTGTCTCTCCGCTTTGTCAAACGTGTGGTTGTGTTGATACACTCCAACACCGATTTACCTGCGCTGACCGTCTTCGCATGTGGTACTGGCTGCGCCGACGATTGGCGTTACTCACCAGGAGCTCGGAATCGGCATTTACAACTGATATTCTCTGCTGGCCGGACACGGTTTTTTATCCCGGGACAAAGAACAATACCATTATGTGGCTTCTTGGCCGTTACATTTTTGCAGTGGTTGATGGTGATGGTATTTCCGATTTTATTTCGTTTATTGGTTACATGCTTCATGAGTACTGGACGCAACAATCTTTCCCACATCTTAAGAGGGACTTTGCGAATATGCTTAGTATTGTCTTCGAAAAGCAGGGGATTGGTTAAGTTTCCACTTCTCTTGATCGCTCCTGCGCCAGTTACATTAATGGCACCGGTATAGGGGCATACTGATCTCACTTCACGATAGGGAAGACATTCTCGCTAGCTCTTACTTATTTTGCTTTCCTGCCAAGCTTTTACCTGTTTGGATAGACACTGCATCACAAGCCCCGTGTCCACATATAAGTATCATAAGACTCTGAACCAAGGGAAATAAAAAAAAAAAAAAAAAAAAAAAAAGGGGTATGATTCCTGCTTTGGGTGCAGGAGGTCCCGGGTTCAAATCCCGGACAGGCCCTACTTTTCATTTTCGCGACAACCCAGCAAAAAAAAAAAAAAAAAAAAAGGGGTATGATTCCTGCTTTGGGTGCAGGAGATCCTGGGTTCAAATCCCGGACGAGCCCTGCCATTTTGACCGTGCTGAAGAGTAGGTGGAACTCAGCCCCGGTTGCAGCTCCTCAATGAAGAGTAGACGCCTGTTATAGCACGTGGATATAACAAGAATGCGGCACCAGTAAAGTACGTAGGTGGAATTCGGTAGAAAAGCAGACGGTAATTTTGCATGCAACGGAAAACAAGGTTGTCTTTGCGGGATATGTGCACCGTGAGTGGAGATTCAGCTTAATTGTGCGACAGTCTACCCTCATCTTACTAGCGACGGCAACAACCAAGGGGTGGCATGTAAGATTGAGCGTGGCTAAGAGTTTCTCATTATTAGTTAGCATCACACTTTGACAGAGCTGTGACAAGGCGAGTAGGGTGAGCTCAGGAAAGCCAGTAGCAAGCGCACTTGAAGTAGCCCTGAAGAACCGGATTATAAATTTTGCCAGCCATAATGGAACTAGGGGCGTTCTCAGTTACCAAATACCGGTGCAATAAGAGAGCAACAGTATTTGACGGTAAAATGACGCCATATCCGTCTAGCATACGACATTGCTTGTCTCTGCATACGCGGACGTGAGGTCATCTCGGAAATGAAATCCGAAATATAGATTAAAATTGTTGTGTTCGCGCCCGGGATCGAACCGGGGACCTTCTGCGTGTAAAGCAGACGTGATAACCGCTACACCACGGAAACGACGGTTCTTTTCATGTACCACCCGGAGACTCGTAATAGCAACAGTTTGTCTTCTGTGTTAGCAAGGGCATCGGCTATGAGCTCCCTCCGATTCGTGAAGTTCCTGTAGTAAAAGACGTCGATGGAAACAACCCAACCGCGACAGACAGGGAGAACGCTGGCTGAGCTGCAGCCCTACATGGTGAGACCATCAAAGGTGGCGTCATTCACATGCAGTGCGTTTTCGGAACGAATAGGCTCGTTGGTCTAGGGGTATGATTCCTGCTTCGGGTGCAGGAGGTCCCGCGTTCAAATCCCGGGCGAGCCCTTGCGTTTTGTACAACGGTGCGGTAACAAATCGCATGGCGGCGGCTGTTTCGCGCATTTCCAGGCCTCCAAGTCAGCGCTAAAATCCGACAACCAGTTCTGAAACCGTTTCATGTTTCATTTGAGCCATGTGCACCCTGCTGATGGAACGTTTGAAGTTGATTTAAATGGTCACAGTAGAGATCGTAGCAAGTGTCTTGCTGAGTGCGACGAAAACGGGTTTCCGCCCGCAATCGAGCCGGGGACCTTCTGCGTGTTAGGCACGGCGCCTGGGCTCGGCGGCAGCTGCTGCTCTTTCCTTCCTTACGAGATACCGTCGATTCGCGCAGTCGTTATTGCAAAAGATGTCACCAAAGGCAATCGCTTCGTTAGCGGCACGGTGCCTGGGCTCGGCGGCAGCTCTACATGGAGGCACCAGCAGCCCAGCCAGGCCGCCGCCGGCACCGGTGCGCCACAGCCCAAGGAGTCGGCGGCCGCCCTGCAATGCCCCTGTCGTTGCATATTCCACCCGCCTCATATCCTCCCCATGTCTGACTCACTGCCCCAAATGACACTGCAGTGGACGTGTTTATTACTATCGCTTTTGGAAGAACCAAGGCGCAGTATTCTAGTGTCGAACCGGTACTGCAAATTGGGATTAAGCAAAAATTTATTGTGTGGTCGAGCGACAGCTTCGGCTCGCTCTTCCTACATGATCGCTTCTTGTGCGGAATAATTCCTAGCTCGCCGATGGCTTCAGAGTTGGTCTTCTCGAAGTTTTGCTTTCGCACTGCATTCCGCAATCTTTTCGTTATGAGTTGTGTGCTTCGGTTTCCCGACTTTCTTGTGTTTAGTGCGTTTGGCTTCTCTTAACCCTTAGCCACCGCTTGCCGAAATTTCCACACTATCATCTGTCGATCTGCAGAGCTCGATGAAGGCATCGCGGCCGTTCCTGAGCTCGTGGAACGGTCGAATCTGTAGTTGTTTCCAGATCTCTCCCACACAACGGCCTCCCAGAAGCTTGGATTACAGAAGTACGCCACTACTCCCAGCCGGAGATTCACGATTGAAAGCAGAATGACATGAGCTACACGCAGCTCCGATTTTTTTTTTTTGTGTCTGACCTACTTTGAAAGACTTTGTAGTCGATTTACTTACTACTATCGCTGTTGGAAACCAGGTGATAACCGCACAGTATTCTAGAGACGATGAGGTAATGAAAATTTAGAATAAGTAAAACAGTATCAAAAGAAGTTGTGTGGTGGAGCAGCACATGCAATTCACGCTTCCTAGATATTCGTTACTGCATAGAATAATTCTTTTGTCTGCGGCGTCTTCAGTATCCGTCTTCTGGAAATTTTGCTTGCAGTATATTGTGCAATCTTTTCGTTATGAGTTGGTGCTTGGTTTCCCGATGTTCTTTTGTTTAGTGCATTCGCCTTCTCTTAACCCTGAGAAACCACATACCGAAACTGAGGCACTGCCGGCTGTTCATAAGCAGTGCTCGATGCAGTTATTTCGCTTTTTATTCGTTGCCTTTAATATTCTTCTCATCAGTGGTGAGTGCTGCCTGCAGAAAGCGTTTATCTTGCGAATTCACGTGAAAGTTTGTGTTCCCTGTGAGGCGCACTACTTGGGATTAACTTGACTGCTCCAGCCAGGTGGCTCGTTGGTCTAGGGGTATGATTCCTGCTTTGGGTGCAGGAGATCCCGGGTTCAAATCCCGGACGAGCCCTGCCATTTTGACCGTGCTGAAGAGTAGGTGGAACTCAGCCCCGGTTGCAGCTCCTCAATGAAGAGTAGACGCCTGTTATAGCACGTGGATATAACAAGAATGCGGCACCAGTAAAGTACGTAGGTGGAATTCGGTAGAAAAGCAGACGGTAATTTTGCATGCAACGGAAAACAAGGTTGTCTTTGCGGGATATGTGCACCGTGAGTGGAGATTCAGCTTAATTGTGCGACAGTCTACCCTCATCTTACTAGCGACGGCAACAACCAAGGGGTGGCATGTAAGATTGAGCGTGGCTAAGAGTTTCTCATTATTAGTTAGCATCACACTTTGACAGAGCTGTGACAAGGCGAGTAGGGTGAGCTCAGGAAAGCCAGTAGCAAGCGCACTTGAAGTAGCCCTGAAGAACCGGATTATAAATTTTGCCAGCCATAATGGAACTAGGGGCGTTCTGAGTTACCAAATACCGGTGCAATAAGAGAGCAACAGTATTTGACCGTAAAATGACGCCATATCCGTCTAGCATACGACATTGCTTGTCTCTGCATACGCGGACGTGAGGTCATCTCGGAAATGAAATCCGAAATATAGGTTAAAATTGTTGTGTTCGCGCCCGGGATCGAACCGGGGACCTTCTGCGTGTAAAGCAGACGTGATAACCGCTACACCACGGAAACGACGGTTCTTTTCATGTACCACCCGGAGACTCGTAATAGCAACAGTTTGTCTTCTGTGTTAGCAAGGGCATCGGCTATGAGCTCCCTCCGATTCGTGAAGTTCCTGTAGTAAAAGACGTCGATGGAAACAACCCAACCGCGACAGACAGGGAGAACGCTGGCTGAGCTGCAGCCCTACATGGTGAGACCATCAAAGGTGGCGTCATTCACATGCAGTGCGTTTTCGGAACGAATAGGCTCGTTGGTCTAGGGGTATGATTCCTGCTTCGGGTGCAGGAGGTCCCGGGTTCAAATCCCGGGCGAGCCCTTGCGTTTTGTACAACGGTGCGGTAACAAATCGCATGGCGGCGGCTGTTTCGCGCATTTCCAGGCCTCCAAGTCAGCGCTAAAATCCGACAACCAGTTCTGAAACCGTTTCATGTTTCATTTGAGCCATGTGCACCCTGCTGATGGAACGTTTGAAGTTGATTTAAATGGTCACAGTAGAGATCGTAGCAAGTGTCTTGCTGAGTGCGACGAAAACGGGTTTCCGCCCGCAATCGAGCCGGGGACCTTCTGCGTGTTAGGCACGGCGCCTGGGCTCGGCGGCAGCTGCTGCTCTTTCCTTCCTTACGAGATACCGTCGATTCGCGCAGTCGTTATTGCAAAAGATGTCACCAAAGGCAATCGCTTCGTTAGCGGCACGGTGCCTGGGCTCGGCGGCAGCTCTACATGGAGGCACCAGCAGCCCAGCCAGGCCGCCGCCGGCACCGGTGCGCCACAGCCCAAGGAGTCGGCGGCCGCCCTGCAATGCCCCTGTCGTTGCATATTCCACCCGCCTCATATCCTCCCCATGTCTGACTCACTGCCCCAAATGACACTGCAGTGGACGTGTTTATTACTATCGCTTTTGGAAGAACCAAGGCGCAGTATTCTAGTGTCGAACCGGTACTGCAAATTGGGATTAAGCAAAAATTTATTGTGTGGTCGAGCGACAGCTTCGGCTCGCTCTTCCTACATGATCGCTTCTTGTGCGGAATAATTCCTAGCTCGCCGATGGCTTCAGAGTTGGTCTTCTCGAAGTTTTGCTTTCGCACTGCATTCCGCAATCTTTTCGTTATGAGTTGTGTGCTTCGGTTTCCCGACTTTCTTGTGTTTAGTGCGTTTGGCTTCTCTTAACCCTTAGCCACCGCTTGCCGAAATTTCCACACTATCATCTGTCGATCTGCAGAGCTCGATGAAGGCATCGCGGCCGTTCCTGAGCTCGTGGAACGGTCGAATCTGTAGTTGTTTCCAGATCTCTCCCACACAACGGCCTCCCAGAAGCTTGGATTACAGAAGTACGCCACTACTCCCAGCCGGAGATTCACGATTGAAAGCAGAATGACATGAGCTACACGCAGCTCCGATTTTTTTTTTTTGTGTCTGACCTACTTTGAAAGACTTTGTAGTCGATTTACTTACTACTATCGCTGTTGGAAACCAGGTGATAACCGCACAGTATTCTAGAGACGATGAGGTAATGAAAATTTAGAATAAGTAAAACAGTATCAAAAGAAGTTGTGTGGTGGAGCAGCACATGCAATTCACGCTTCCTAGATATTCGTTACTGCATAGAATAATTCTTTTGTCTGCGGCGTCTTCAGTATCCGTCTTCTGGAAATTTTGCTTGCAGTATATTGTGCAATCTTTTCGTTATGAGTTGGTGCTTGGTTTCCCGATGTTCTTTTGTTTAGTGCATTCGCCTTCTCTTAACCCTGAGAAACCACATACCGAAACTGAGGCACTGCCGGCTGTTCATAAGCAGTGCTCGATGCAGTTATTTCGCTTTTTATTCGTTGCCTTTAATATTCTTCTCATCAGTGGTGAGTGCTGCCTGCAGAAAGCGTTTATCTTGCGAATTCACGTGAAAGTTTGTGTTCCCTGTGAGGCGCACTACTTGGGATTAACTTGACTGCTCCAGCCAGGTGGCTCGTTGGTCTAGGGGTATGATTCCTGCTTTGGGTGCAGGAGATCCCGGGTTCAAATCCCGGACGAGCCCTGCCATTTTGACCGTGCTGAAGAGTAGGTGGAACTCAGCCCCGGTTGCAGCTCCTCAATGAAGAGTAGACGCCTGTTATAGCACGTGGATATAACAAGAATGCGGCACCAGTAAAGTACGTAGGTGGAATTCGGTAGAAAAGCAGACGGTAATTTTGCATGCAACGGAAAACAAGGTTGTCTTTGCGGGATATGTGCACCGTGAGTGGAGATTCAGCTTAATTGTGCGACAGTCTACCCTCATCTTACTAGCGACGGCAACAACCAAGGGGTGGCATGTAAGATTGAGCGTGGCTAAGAGTTTCTCATTATTAGTTAGCATCACACTTTGACAGAGCTGTGACAAGGCGAGTAGGGTGAGCTCAGGAAAGCCAGTAGCAAGCGCACTTGAAGTAGCCCTGAAGAACCGGATTATAAATTTTGCCAGCCATAATGGAACTAGGGGCGTTCTCAGTTACCAAATACCGGTGCAATAAGAGAGCAACAGTATTTGACCGTAAAATGACGCCATATCCGTCTAGCATACGACATTGCTTGTCTCTGCATACGCGGACGTGAGGTCATCTCGGAAATGAAATCCGAAATATAGGTTAAAATTGTTGTGTTCGCGCCCGGGATCGAACCGGGGACCTTCTGCGTGTAAAGCAGACGTGATAACCGCTACACCACGGAAACGACGGTTCTTTTCATGTACCACCCGGAGACTCGTAATAGCAACAGTTTGTCTTCTGTGTTAGCAAGGGCATCGGCTATGAGCTCCCTCCGATTCGTGAAGTTCCTGTAGTAAAAGACGTCGATGGAAACAACCCAACCGCGACAGACAGGGAGAACGCTGGCTGAGCTGCAGCCCTACATGGTGAGACCATCAAAGGTGGCGTCATTCACATGCAGTGCGTTTTCGGAACGAATAGGCTCGTTGGTCTAGGGGTATGATTCCTGCTTCGGGTGCAGGAGGTCCCGGGTTCAAATCCCGGGCGAGCCCTTGCGTTTTGTACAACGGTGCGGTAACAAATCGCATGGCGGCGGCTGTTTCGCGCATTTCCAGGCCTCCAAGTCAGCGCTAAAATCCGACAACCAGTTCTGAAACCGTTTCATGTTTCATTTGAGCCATGTGCACCCTGCTGATGGAACGTTTGAAGTTGATTTAAATGGTCACAGTAGAGATCGTAGCAAGTGTCTTGCTGAGTGCGACGAAAACGGGTTTCCGCCCGCAATCGAGCCGGGGACCTTCTGCGTGTTAGGCACGGCGCCTGGGCTCGGCGGCAGCTGCTGCTCTTTCCTTCCTTACGAGATACCGTCGATTCGCGCAGTCGTTATTGCAAAAGATGTCACCAAAGGCAATCGCTTCGTTAGCGGCACGGTGCCTGGGCTCGGCGGCAGCTCTACATGGAGGCACCAGCAGCCCAGCCAGGCCGCCGCCGGCACCGGTGCGCCACAGCCCAAGGAGTCGGCGGCCGCCCTGCAATGCCCCTGTCGTTGCATATTCCACCCGCCTCATATCCTCCCCATGTCTGACTCACTGCCCCAAATGACACTGCAGTGGACGTGTTTATTACTATCGCTTTTGGAAGAACCAAGGCGCAGTATTCTAGTGTCGAACCGGTACTGCAAATTGGGATTAAGCAAAAATTTATTGTGTGGTCGAGCGACAGCTTCGGCTCGCTCTTCCTACATGATCGCTTCTTGTGCGGAATAATTCCTAGCTCGCCGATGGCTTCAGAGTTGGTCTTCTCGAAGTTTTGCTTTCGCACTGCATTCCGCAATCTTTTCGTTATGAGTTGTGTGCTTCGGTTTCCCGACTTTCTTGTGTTTAGTGCGTTTGGCTTCTCTTAACCCTTAGCCACCGCTTGCCGAAATTTCCACACTATCATCTGTCGATCTGCAGAGCTCGATGAAGGCATCGCGGCCGTTCCTGAGCTCGTGGAACGGTCGAATCTGTAGTTGTTTCCAGATCTCTCCCACACAACGGCCTCCCAGAAGCTTGGATTACAGAAGTACGCCACTACTCCCAGCCGGAGATTCACGATTGAAAGCAGAATGACATGAGCTACACGCAGCTCCGATTTTTTTTTTTTGTGTCTGACCTACTTTGAAAGACTTTGTAGTCGATTTACTTACTACTATCGCTGTTGGAAACCAGGTGATAACCGCACAGTATTCTAGAGACGATGAGGTAATGAAAATTTAGAATAAGTAAAACAGTATCAAAAGAAGTTGTGTGGTGGAGCAGCACATGCAATTCACGCTTCCTAGATATTCGTTACTGCATAGAATAATTCTTTTGTCTGCGGCGTCTTCAGTATCCGTCTTCTGGAAATTTTGCTTGCAGTATATTGTGCAATCTTTTCGTTATGAGTTGGTGCTTGGTTTCCCGATGTTCTTTTGTTTAGTGCATTCGCCTTCTCTTAACCCTGAGAAACCACATACCGAAACTGAGGCACTGCCGGCTGTTCATAAGCAGTGCTCGATGCAGTTATTTCGCTTTTTATTCGTTGCCTTTAATATTCTTCTCATCAGTGGTGAGTGCTGCCTGCAGAAAGCGTTTATCTTGCGAATTCACGTGAAAGTTTGTGTTCCCTGTGAGGCGCACTACTTGGGATTAACTTGACTGCTCCAGCCAGGTGGCTCGTTGGTCTAGGGGTATGATTCCTGCTTTGGGTGCAGGAGATCCCGGGTTCAAATCCCGGACGAGCCCTGCCATTTTGACCGTGCTGAAGAGTAGGTGGAACTCAGCCCCGGTTGCAGCTCCTCAATGAAGAGTAGACGCCTGTTATAGCACGTGGATATAACAAGAATGCGGCACCAGTAAAGTACGTAGGTGGAATTCGGTAGAAAAGCAGACGGTAATTTTGCATGCAACGGAAAACAAGGTTGTCTTTGCGGGATATGTGCACCGTGAGTGGAGATTCAGCTTAATTGTGCGACAGTCTACCCTCATCTTACTAGCGACGGCAACAACCAAGGGGTGGCATGTAAGATTGAGCGTGGCTAAGAGTTTCTCATTATTAGTTAGCATCACACTTTGACAGAGCTGTGACAAGGCGAGTAGGGTGAGCTCAGGAAAGCCAGTAGCAAGCGCACTTGAAGTAGCCCTGAAGAACCGGATTATAAATTTTGCCAGCCATAATGGAACTAGGGGCGTTCTCAGTTACCAAATACCGGTGCAATAAGAGAGCAACAGTATTTGACGGTAAAATGACGCCATATCCGTCTAGCATACGACATTGCTTGTCTCTGCATACGCGGACGTGAGGTCATCTCGGAAATGAAATCCGAAATATAGGTTAAAATTGTTGTGTTCGCGCCCGGGATCGAACCGGGGACCTTCTGCGTGTAAAGCAGACGTGATAACCGCTACACCACGGAAACGACGGTTCTTTTCATGTACCACCCGGAGACTCGTAATAGCAACAGTTTGTCTTCTGTGTTAGCAAGGGCATCGGCTATGAGCTCCCTCCGATTCGTGAAGTTCCTGTAGTAAAAGACGTCGATGGAAACAACCCAACCG
This sequence comes from Schistocerca piceifrons, assembly GCF_021461385.2. NCBI lineage: Eukaryota > Metazoa > Arthropoda > Insecta > Orthoptera > Acrididae > Schistocerca > Schistocerca piceifrons. The sequence goes on from NW_025728763.1 coordinate 285,888, forward strand.
CGACAGACAGGGAGAACGCTGGCTGAGCTGCAGCCCTACATGGTGAGACCATCAAAGGTGGCGTCATTCACATGCAGTGCGTTTTCGGAACGAATAGGCTCGTTGGTCTAGGGGTATGATTCCTGCTTCGGGTGCAGGAGGCCCCGGGTTCAAATCCCGGGCGAGCCCTTGCGTTTTGTACAACGGTGCGGTAACAAATCGCATGGCGGCGGCTGTTTCGCGCATTTCCAGGCCTCCAAGTCAGCGCTAAAATCCGACAACCAGTTCTGAAACCGTTTCATGTTTCATTTGAGCCATGTGCACCCTGCTGATGGAACGTTTGAAGTTGATTTAAATGGTCACAGTAGAGATCGTAGCAAGTGTCTTGCTGAGTGCGACGAAAACGGGTTTCCGCCCGCAATCGAGCCGGGGACCTTCTGCGTGTTAGGCACGGCGCCTGGGCTCGGCGGCAGCTGCTGCTCTTTCCTTCCTTACGAGATACCGTCGATTCGCGCAGTCGTTATTGCAAAAGATGTCACCAAAGGCAATCGCTTCGTTAGCGGCACGGTGCCTGGGCTCGGCGGCAGCTCTACATGGAGGCACCAGCAGCCCAGCCAGGCCGCCGCCGGCACCGGTGCGCCACAGCCCAAGGAGTCGGCGGCCGCCCTGCAATGCCCCTGTCGTTGCATATTCCACCCGCCTCATATCCTCCCCATGTCTGACTCACTGCCCCAAATGACACTGCAGTGGACGTGTTTATTACTATCGCTTTTGGAAGAACCAAGGCGCAGTATTCTAGTGTCGAACCGGTACTGCAAATTGGGATTAAGCAAAAATTTATTGTGTGGTCGAGCGACAGCTTCGGCTCGCTCTTCCTACATGATCGCTTCTTGTGCGGAATAATTCCTAGCTCGCCGATGGCTTCAGAGTTGGTCTTCTCGAAGTTTTGCTTTCGCACTGCATTCCGCAATCTTTTCGTTATGAGTTGTGTGCTTCGGTTTCCCGACTTTCTTGTGTTTAGTGCGTTTGGCTTATCTTAACCCTTAGCCACCGCTTGCCGAAATTTCCACACTATCATCTGTCGATCTGCAGAGCTCGATGAAGGCATCGCGGCCGTTCCTGAGCTCGTGGAACGGTCGAATCTGTAGTTGTTTCCAGATCTCTCCCACACAACGGCCTCCCAGAAGCTTGGATTACAGAAGTACGCCACTACTCCCAGCCGGAGATTCACGATTGAAAGCAGAATGACATGAGCTACACGCAGCTCCGATTTTTTTTTTTTTGTGTCTGACCTACTTTGAAAGACTTTGTAGTCGATTTACTTACTACTATCGCTGTTGGAAACCAGGTGATAACCGCACAGTATTCTAGAGACGATGAGGTAATGAAAATTTAGAATAAGTAAAACAGTATCAAAAGAAGTTGTGTGGTGGAGCAGCACATGCAATTCACGCTTCCTAGATATTCGTTACTGCATAGAATAATTCTTTTGTCTGCGGCGTCTTCAGTATCCGTCTTCTGGAAATTTTGCTTGCAGTATATTGTGCAATCTTTTCGTTATGAGTTGGTGCTTGGTTTCCCGATGTTCTTTTGTTTAGTGCATTCGCCTTCTCTTAACCCTGAGAAACCACATACCGAAACTGAGGCACTGCCGGCTGTTCATAAGCAGTGCTCGATGCAGTTATTTCGCTTTTTATTCGTTGCCTTTAATATTCTTCTCATCAGTGGTGAGTGCTGCCTGCAGAAAGCGTTTATCTTGCGAATTCACGTGAAAGTTTGTGTTCCCTGTGAGGCGCACTACTTGGGATTAACTTGACTGCTCCAGCCAGGTGGCTCGTTGGTCTAGGGGTATGATTCCTGCTTTGGGTGCAGGAGATCCCGGGTTCAAATCCCGGACGAGCCCTGCCATTTTGACCGTGCTGAAGAGTAGGTGGAACTCAGCCCCGGTTGCAGCTCCTCAATGAAGAGTAGACGCCTGTTATAGCACGTGGATATAACAAGAATGCGGCACCAGTAAAGTACGTAGGTGGAATTCGGTAGAAAAGCAGACGGTAATTTTGCATGCAACGGAAAACAAGGTTGTCTTTGCGGGATATGTGCACCGTGAGTGGAGATTCAGCTTAATTGTGCGACAGTCTACCCTCATCTTACTAGCGACGGCAACAACCAAGGGGTGGCATGTAAGATTGAGCGTGGCTAAGAGTTTCTCATTATTAGTTAGCATCACACTTTGACAGAGCTGTGACAAGGCGAGTAGGGTGAGCTCAGGAAAGCCAGTAGCAAGCGCACTTGAAGTAGCCCTGAAGAACCGGATTATAAATTTTGCCAGCCATAATGGAACTAGGGGCGTTCTCAGTTACCAAATACCGGTGCAATAAGAGAGCAACAGTATTTGACGGTAAAATGACGCCATATCCGTCTAGCATACGACATTGCTTGTCTCTGCATACGCGGACGTGAGGTCATCTCGGAAATGAAATCCGAAATATAGGTTAAAATTGTTGTGTTCGCGCCCGGGATCGAACCGGGGACCTTCTGCGTGTAAAGCAGACGTGATAACCGCTACACCACGGAAACGACGGTTCTTTTCATGTACCACCCGGAGACTCGTAATAGCAACAGTTTGTCTTCTGTGTTAGCAAGGGCATCGGCTATGAGCTCCCTCCGATTCGTGAAGTTCCTGTAGTAAAAGACGTCGATGGAAACAACCCAACCGCGACAGACAGGGAGAACGCTGGCTGAGCTGCAGCCCTACATGGTGAGACCATCAAAGGTGGCGTCATTCACATGCAGTGCGTTTTCGGAACGAATAGGCTCGTTGGTCTAGGGGTATGATTCCTGCTTCGGGTGCAGGAGGTCCCGGGTTCAAATCCCGGGCGAGCCCTTGCGTTTTGTACAACGGTGCGGTAACAAATCGCATGGCGGCGGCTGTTTCGCGCATTTCCAGGCCTCCAAGTCAGCGCTAAAATCCGACAACCAGTTCTGAAACCGTTTCATGTTTCATTTGAGCCATGTGCACCCTGCTGATGGAACGTTTGAAGTTGATTTAAATGGTCACAGTAGAGATCGTAGCAAGTGTCTTGCTGAGTGCGACGAAAACGGGTTTCCGCCCGCAATCGAGCCGGGGACCTTCTGCGTGTTAGGCACGGCGCCTGGGCTCGGCGGCAGCTGCTGCTCTTTCCTTCCTTACGAGATACCGTCGATTCGCGCAGTCGTTATTGCAAAAGATGTCACCAAAGGCAATCGCTTCGTTAGCGGCACGGTGCCTGGGCTCGGCGGCAGCTCTACATGGAGGCACCAGCAGCCCAGCCAGGCCGCCGCCGGCACCGGTGCGCCACAGCCCAAGGAGTCGGCGGCCGCCCTGCAATGCCCCTGTCGTTGCATATTCCACCCGCCTCATATCCTCCCCATGTCTGACTCACTGCCCCAAATGACACTGCAGTGGACGTGTTTATTACTATCGCTTTTGGAAGAACCAAGGCGCAGTATTCTAGTGTCGAACCGGTACTGCAAATTGGGATTAAGCAAAAATTTATTGTGTGGTCGAGCGACAGCTTCGGCTCGCTCTTCCTACATGATCGCTTCTTGTGCGGAATAATTCCTAGCTCGCCGATGGCTTCAGAGTTGGTCTTCTCGAAGTTTTGCTTTCGCACTGCATTCCGCAATCTTTTCGTTATGAGTTGTGTGCTTCGGTTTCCCGACTTTCTTGTGTTTAGTGCGTTTGGCTTCTCTTAACCCTTAGCCACCGCTTGCCGAAATTTCCACACTATCATCTGTCGATCTGCAGAGCTCGATGAAGGCATCGCGGCCGTTCCTGAGCTCGTGGAACGGTCGAATCTGTAGTTGTTTCCAGATCTCTCCCACACAACGGCCTCCCAGAAGCTTGGATTACAGAAGTACGCCACTACTCCCAGCCGGAGATTCACGATTGAAAGCAGAATGACATGAGCTACACGCAGCTCCGATTTTTTTTTTTTGTGTCTGACCTACTTTGAAAGACTTTGTAGTCGATTTACTTACTACTATCGCTGTTGGAAACCAGGTGATAACCGCACAGTATTCTAGAGACGATGAGGTAATGAAAATTTAGAATAAGTAAAACAGTATCAAAAGAAGTTGTGTGGTGGAGCAGCACATGCAATTCACGCTTCCTAGATATTCGTTACTGCATAGAATAATTCTTTTGTCTGCGGCGTCTTCAGTATCCGTCTTCTGGAAATTTTGCTTGCAGTATATTGTGCAATCTTTTCGTTATGAGTTGGTGCTTGGTTTCCCGATGTTCTTTTGTTTAGTGCATTCGCCTTCTCTTAACCCTGAGAAACCACATACCGAAACTGAGGCACTGCCGGCTGTTCATAAGCAGTGCTCGATGCAGTTATTTCGCTTTTTATTCGTTGCCTTTAATATTCTTCTCATCAGTGGTGAGTGCTGCCTGCAGAAAGCGTTTATCTTGCGAATTCACGTGAAAGTTTGTGTTCCCTGTGAGGCGCACTACTTGGGATTAACTTGACTGCTCCAGCCAGGTGGCTCGTTGGTCTAGGGGTATGATTCCTGCTTTGGGTGCAGGAGATCCCGGGTTCAAATCCCGGACGAGCCCTGCCATTTTGACCGTGCTGAAGAGTAGGTGGAACTCAGCCCCGGTTGCAGCTCCTCAATGAAGAGTAGACGCCTGTTATAGCACGTGGATATAACAAGAATGCGGCACCAGTAAAGTACGTAGGTGGAATTCGGTAGAAAAGCAGACGGTAATTTTGCATGCAACGGAAAACAAGGTTGTCTTTGCGGGATATGTGCACCGTGAGTGGAGATTCAGCTTAATTGTGCGACAGTCTACCCTCATCTTACTAGCGACGGCAACAACCAAGGGGTGGCATGTAAGATTGAGCGTGGCTAAGAGTTTCTCATTATTAGTTAGCATCACACTTTGACAGAGCTGTGACAAGGCGAGTAGGGTGAGCTCAGGAAAGCCAGTAGCAAGCGCACTTGAAGTAGCCCTGAAGAACCGGATTATAAATTTTGCCAGCCATAATGGAACTAGGGGCGTTCTCAGTTACCAAATACCGGTGCAATAAGAGAGCAACAGTATTTGACGGTAAAATGACGCCATATCCGTCTAGCATACGACATTGCTTGTCTCTGCATACGCGGACGTGAGGTCATCTCGGAAATGAAATCCGAAATATAGGTTAAAATTGTTGTGTTCGCGCCCGGGATCGAACCGGGGACCTTCTGCGTGTAAAGCAGACGTGATAACCGCTACACCACGGAAACGACGGTTCTTTTCATGTACCACCCGGAGACTCGTAATAGCAACAGTTTGTCTTCTGTGTTAGCAAGGGCATCGGCTATGAGCTCCCTCCGATTCGTGAAGTTCCTGTAGTAAAAGACGTCGATGGAAACAACCCAACCGCGACAGACAGGGAGAACGCTGGCTGAGCTGCAGCCCTACATGGTGAGACCATCAAAGGTGGCGTCATTCACATGCAGTGCGTTTTCGGAACGAATAGGCTCGTTGGTCTAGGGGTATGATTCCTGCTTCGGGTGCAGGAGGTCCCGGGTTCAAATCCCGGGCGAGCCCTTGCGTTTTGTACAACGGTGCGGTAACAAATCGCATGGCGGCGGCTGTTTCGCGCATTTCCAGGCCTCCAAGTCAGCGCTAAAATCCGACAACCAGTTCTGAAACCGTTTCATGTTTCATTTGAGCCATGTGCACCCTGCTGATGGAACGTTTGAAGTTGATTTAAATGGTCACAGTAGAGATCGTAGCAAGTGTCTTGCTGAGTGCGACGAAAACGGGTTTCCGCCCGCAATCGAGCCGGGGACCTTCTGCGTGTTAGGCACGGCGCCTGGGCTCGGCGGCAGCTGCTGCTCTTTCCTTCCTTACGAGATACCGTCGATTCGCGCAGTCGTTATTGCAAAAGATGTCACCAAAGGCAATCGCTTCGTTAGCGGCACGGTGCCTGGGCTCGGCGGCAGCTCTACATGGAGGCACCAGCAGCCCAGCCAGGCCGCCGCCGGCACCGGTGCGCCACAGCCCAAGGAGTCGGCGGCCGCCCTGCAATGCCCCTGTCGTTGCATATTCCACCCGCCTCATATCCTCCCCATGTCTGACTCACTGCCCCAAATGACACTGCAGTGGACGTGTTTATTACTATCGCTTTTGGAAGAACCAAGGCGCAGTATTCTAGTGTCGAACCAGTACTGCAAATTGGGATTAAGCAAAAATTTATTGTGTGGTCGAGCGACAGCTTCGGCTCGCTCTTCCTACATGATCGCTTCTTGTGCGGAATAATTCCTAGCTCGCCGATGGCTTCAGAGTTGGTCTTCTCGAAGTTTTGCTTTCGCACTGCATTCCGCAATCTTTTCGTTATGAGTTGTGTGCTTCGGTTTCCCGACTTTCTTGTGTTTAGTGCGTTTGGCTTCTCTTAACCCTTAGCCACCGCTTGCCGAAATTTCCACACTATCATCTGTCGATCTGCAGAGCTCGATGAAGGCATCGCGGCCGTTCCTGAGCTCGTGGAACGGTCGAATCTGTAGTTGTTTCCAGATCTCTCCCACACAACGGCCTCCCAGAAGCTTGGATTACAGAAGTACGCCACTACTCCCAGCCGGAGATTCACGATTGAAAGCAGAATGACATGAGCTACACGCAGCTCCGATTTTTTTTTTTTGTGTCTGACCTACTTTGAAAGACTTTGTAGTCGATTTACTTACTACTATCGCTGTTGGAAACCAGGTGATAACCGCACAGTATTCTAGAGACGATGAGGTAATGAAAATTTAGAATAAGTAAAACAGTATCAAAAGAAGTTGTGTGGTGGAGCAGCACATGCAATTCACGCTTCCTAGATATTCGTTACTGCATAGAATAATTCTTTTGTCTGCGGCGTCTTCAGTATCCGTCTTCTGGAAATTTTGCTTGCAGTATATTGTGCAATCTTTTCGTTATGAGTTGGTGCTTGGTTTCCCGATGTTCTTTTGTTTAGTGCATTCGCCTTCTCTTAACCCTGAGAAACCACATACCGAAACTGAGGCACTGCCGGCTGTTCATAAGCAGTGCTCGATGCAGTTATTTCGCTTTTTATTCGTTGCCTTTAATATTCTTCTCATCAGTGGTGAGTGCTGCCTGCAGAAAGCGTTTATCTTGCGAATTCACGTGAAAGTTTGTGTTCCCTGTGAGGCGCACTACTTGGGATTAACTTGACTGCTCCAGCCAGGTGGCTCGTTGGTCTAGGGGTATGATTCCTGCTTTGGGTGCAGGAGATCCCGGGTTCAAATCCCGGACGAGCCCTGCCATTTTGACCGTGCTGAAGAGTAGGTGGAACTCAGCCCCGGTTGCAGCTCCTCAATGAAGAGTAGACGCCTGTTATAGCACGTGGATATAACAAGAATGCGGCACCAGTAAAGTACGTAGGTGGAATTCGGTAGAAAAGCAGACGGTAATTTTGCATGCAACGGAAAACAAGGTTGTCTTTGCGGGATATGTGCACCGTGAGTGGAGATTCAGCTTAATTGTGCGACAGTCTACCCTCATCTTACTAGCGACGGCAACAACCAAGGGGTGGCATGTAAGATTGAGCGTGGCTAAGAGTTTCTCATTATTAGTTAGCATCACACTTTGACAGAGCTGTGACAAGGCGAGTAGGGTGAGCTCAGGAAAGCCAGTAGCAAGCGCACTTGAAGTAGCCCTGAAGAACCGGATTATAAATTTTGCCAGCCATAATGGAACTAGGGGCGTTCTCAGTTACCAAATACCGGTGCAATAAGAGAGCAACAGTATTTGACCGTAAAATGACGCCATATCCGTCTAGCATACGACATTGCTTGTCTCTGCATACGCGGACGTGAGGTCATCTCGGAAATGAAATCCGAAATATAGGTTAAAATTGTTGTGTTCGCGCCCGGGATCGAACCGGGGACCTTCTGCGTGTAAAGCAGACGTGATAACCGCTACACCACGGAAACGACGGTTCTTTTAATGTACCACCCGGAGACTCGTAATAGCAACAGTTTGTCTTCTGTGTTAGCAAGGGCATCGGCTATGAGCTCCCTCCGATTCGTGAAGTTCCTGTAGTAAAAGACGTCGATGGAAACAACCCAACCGCGACAGACAGGGAGAACGCTGGCTGAGCTGCAGCCCTACATGGTGAGACCATCAAAGGTGGCGTCATTCACATGCAGTGCGTTTTCGGAACGAATAGGCTCGTTGGTCTAGGGGTATGATTCCTGCTTCGGGTGCAGGAGGTCCCGGGTTCAAATCCCGGGCGAGCCCTTGCGTTTTGTACAACGGTGCGGTAACAAATCGCATGGCGGCGGCTGTTTCGCGCATTTCCAGGCCTCCAAGTCAGCGCTAAAATCCGACAACCAGTTCTGAAACCGTTTCATGTTTCATTTGAGCCATGTGCACCCTGCTGATGGAACGTTTGAAGTTGATTTAAATGGTCACAGTAGAGATCGTAGCAAGTGTCTTGCTGAGTGCGACGAAAACGGGTTTCCGCCCGCAATCGAGCCGGGGACCTTCTGCGTGTTAGGCACGGCGCCTGGGCTCGGCGGCAGCTGCTGCTCTTTCCTTCCTTACGAGATACCGTCGATTCGCGCAGTCGTTATTGCAAAAGATGTCACCAAAGGCAATCGCTTCGTTAGCGGCACGGTGCCTGGGCTCGGCGGCAGCTCTACATGGAGGCACCAGCAGCCCAGCCAGGCCGCCGCCGGCACCGGTGCGCCACAGCCCAAGGAGTCGGCGGCCGCCCTGCAATGCCCCTGTCGTTGCATATTCCACCCGCCTCATATCCTCCCCATGTCTGACTCACTGCCCCAAATGACACTGCAGTGGACGTGTTTATTACTATCGCTTTTGGAAGAACCAAGGCGCAGTATTCTAGTGTCGAACCGGTACTGCAAATTGGGATTAAGCAAAAATTTATTGTGTGGTCGAGCGACAGCTTCGGCTCGCTCTTCCTACATGATCGCTTCTTGTGCGGAATAATTCCTAGCTCGCCGATGGCTTCAGAGTTGGTCTTCTCGAAGTTTTGCTTTCGCACTGCATTCCGCAATCTTTTCGTTATGAGTTGTGTGCTTCGGTTTCCCGACTTTCTTGTGTTTAGTGCGTTTGGCTTCTCTTAACCCTTAGCCACCGCTTGCCGAAATTTCCACACTATCATCTGTCGATCTGCAGAGCTCGATGAAGGCATCGCGGCCGTTCCTGAGCTCGTGGAACGGTCGAATCTGTAGTTGTTTCCAGATCTCTCCCACACAACGGCCTCCCAGAAGCTTGGATTACAGAAGTACGCCACTACTCCCAGCCGGAGATTCACGATTGAAAGCAGAATGACATGAGCTACACGCAGCTCCGATTTTTTTTTTTTGTGTCTGACCTACTTTGAAAGACTTTGTAGTCGATTTACTTACTACTATCGCTGTTGGAAACCAGGTGATAACCGCACAGTATTCTAGAGACGATGAGGTAATGAAAATTTAGAATAAGTAAAACAGTATCAAAAGAAGTTGTGTGGTGGAGCAGCACATGCAATTCACGCTTCCTAGATATTCGTTACTGCATAGAATAATTCTTTTGTCTGCGGCGTCTTCAGTATCCGTCTTCTGGAAATTTTGCTTGCAGTATATTGTGCAATCTTTTCGTTATGAGTTGGTGCTTGGTTTCCCGATGTTCTTTTGTTTAGTGCATTCGCCTTCTCTTAACCCTGAGAAACCACATACCGAAACTGAGGCACTGCCGGCTGTTCATAAGCAGTGCTCGATGCAGTTATTTCGCTTTTTATTCGTTGCCTTTAATATTCTTCTCATCAGTGGTGAGTGCTGCCTGCAGAAAGCGTTTATCTTGCGAATTCACGTGAAAGTTTGTGTTCCCTGTGAGGCGCACTACTTGGGATTAACTTGACTGCTCCAGCCAGGTGGCTCGTTGGTCTAGGGGTATGATTCCTGCTTTGGGTGCAGGAGATCCCGGGTTCAAATCCCGGACGAGCCCTGCCATTTTGACCGTGCTGAAGAGTAGGTGGAACTCAGCCCCGGTTGCAGCTCCTCAATGAAGAGTAGACGCCTGTTATAGCACGTGGATATAACAAGAATGCGGCACCAGTAAAGTACGTAGGTGGAATTCGGTAGAAAAGCAGACGGTAATTTTGCATGCAACGGAAAACAAGGTTGTCTTTGCGGGATATGTGCACCGTGAGTGGAGATTCAGCTTAATTGTGCGACAGTCTACCCTCATCTTACTAGCGACGGCAACAACCAAGGGGTGGCATGTAAGATTGAGCGTGGCTAAGAGTTTCTCATTATTAGTTAGCATCACACTTTGACAGAGCTGTGACAAGGCGAGTAGGGTGAGCTCAGGAAAGCCAGTAGCAAGCGCACTTGAAGTAGCCCTGAAGAACCGGATTATAAATTTTGCCAGCCATAATGGAACTAGGGGCGTTCTCAGTTACCAAATACCGGTGCAATAAGAGAGCAACAGTATTTGACGGTAAAATGACGCCATATCCGTCTAGCATACGACATTGCTTGTCTCTGCATACGCGGACGTGAGGTCATCTCGGAAATGAAATCCGAAATATAGGTTAAAATTGTTGTGTTCGCGCCCGGGATCGAACCGGGGACCTTCTGCGTGTAAAGCAGACGTGATAACCGCTACACCACGGAAACGACGGTTCTTTTCATGTACCACCCGGAGACTCGTAATAGCAACAGTTTGTCTTCTGTGTTAGCAAGGGCATCGGCTATGAGCTCCCTCCGATTCGTGAAGTTCCTGTAGTAAAAGACGTCGATGGAAACAACCCAACCGCGACAGACAGGGAGAACGCTGGCTGAGCTGCAGCCCTACATGGTGAGACCATCAAAGGTGGCGTCATTCACATGCAGTGCGTTTTCGGAACGAATAGGCTCGTTGGTCTAGGGGTATGATTCCTGCTTCGGGTGCAGGAGGTCCCGGGTTCAAATCCCGGGCGAGCCCTTGCGTTTTGTACAACGGTGCGGTAACAAATCGCATGGCGGCGGCTGTTTCGCGCATTTCCAGGCCTCCAAGTCAGCGCTAAAATCCGACAACCAGTTCTGAAACCGTTTCATGTTTCATTTGAGCCATGTGCACCCTGCTGATGGAACGTTTGAAGTTGATTTAAATGGTCACAGTAGAGATCGTAGCAAGTGTCTTGCTGAGTGCGACGAAAACGGGTTTCCGCCCGCAATCGAGCCGGGGACCTTCTGCGTGTTAGGCACGGCGCCTGGGCTCGGCGGCAGCTGCTGCTCTTTCCTTCCTTACGAGATACCGTCGATTCGCGCAGTCGTTATTGCAAAAGATGTCACCAAAGGCAATCGCTTCGTTAGCGGCACGGTGCCTGGGCTCGGCGGCAGCTCTACATGGAGGCACCAGCAGCCCAGCCAGGCCGCCGCCGGCACCGGTGCGCCACAGCCCAAGGAGTCGGCGGCCGCCCTGCAATGCCCCTGTCGTTGCATATTCCACCCGCCTCATATCCTCCCCATGTCTGACTCACTGCCCCAAATGACACTGCAGTGGACGTGTTTATTACTATCGCTTTTGGAAGAACCAAGGCGCAGTATTCTAGTGTCGAACCGGTACTGCAAATTGGGATTAAGCAAAAATTTATTGTGTGGTCGAGCGACAGCTTCGGCTCGCTCTTCCTACATGATCGCTTCTTGTGCGGAATAATTCCTAGCTCGCCGATGGCTTCAGAGTTGGTCTTCTCGAAGTTTTGCTTTCGCACTGCATTCCGCAATCTTTTCGTTATGAGTTGTGTGCTTCGGTTTCCCGACTTTCTTGTGTTTAGTGCGTTTGGCTTCTCTTAACCCTTAGCCACCGCTTGCCGAAATTTCCACACTATCATCTGTCGATCTGCAGAGCTCGATGAAGGCATCGCGGCCGTTCCTGAGCTCGTGGAACGGTCGAATCTGTAGTTGTTTCCAGATCTCTCCCACACAACGGCCTCCCAGAAGCTTGGATTACAGAAGTACGCCACTACTCCCAGCCGGAGATTCACGATTGAAAGCAGAATGACATGAGCTACACGCAGCTCCGATTTTTTTTTTTTGTGTCTGACCTACTTTGAAAGACTTTGTAGTCGATTTACTTACTACTATCGCTGTTGGAAACCAGGTGATAACCGCACAGTATTCTAGAGACGATGAGGTAATGAAAATTTAGAATAAGTAAAACAGTATCAAAAGAAGTTGTGTGGTGGAGCAGCACATGCAATTCACGCTTCCTAGATATTCGTTACTGCATAGAATAATTCTTTTGTCTGCGGCGTCTTCAGTATCCGTCTTCTGGAAATTTTGCTTGCAGTATATTGTGCAATCTTTTCGTTATGAGTTGGTGCTTGGTTTCCCGATGTTCTTTTGTTTAGTGCATTCGCCTTCTCTTAACCCTGAGAAACCACATACCGAAACTGAGGCACTGCCGGCTGTTCATAAGCAGTGCTCGATGCAGTTATTTCGCTTTTTATTCGTTGCCTTTAATATTCTTCTCATCAGTGGTGAGTGCTGCCTGCAGAAAGCGTTTATCTTGCGAATTCACGTGAAAGTTTGTGTTCCCTGTGAGGCGCACTACTTGGGATTAACTTGACTGCTCCAGCCAGGTGGCTCGTTGGTCTAGGGGTATGATTCCTGCTTTGGGTGCAGGAGATCCCGGGTTCAAATCCCGGACGAGCCCTGCCATTTTGACCGTGCTGAAGAGTAGGTGGAACTCAGCCCCGGTTGCAGCTCCTCAATGAAGAGTAGACGCCTGTTATAGCACGTGGATATAACAAGAATGCGGCACCAGTAAAGTACGTAGGTGGAATTCGGTAGAAAAGCAGACGGTAATTTTGCATGCAACGGAAAACAAGGTTGTCTTTGCGGGATATGTGCACCGTGAGTGGAGATTCAGCTTAATTGTGCGACAGTCTACCCTCATCTTACTAGCGACGGCAACAACCAAGGGGTGGCATGTAAGATTGAGCGTGGCTAAGAGTTTCTCATTATTAGTTAGCATCACACTTTGACAGAGCTGTGACAAGGCGAGTAGGGTGAGCTCAGGAAAGCCAGTAGCAAGCGCACTTGAAGTAGCCCTGAAGAACCGGATTATAAATTTTGCCAGCCATAATGGAACTAGGGGCGTTCTCAGTTACCAAATACCGGTGCAATAAGAGAGCAACAGTATTTGACGGTAAAATGACGCCATATCCGTCTAGCATACGACATTGCTTGTCTCTGCATACGCGGACGTGAGGTCATCTCGGAAATGAAATCCGAAATATAGGTTAAAATTGTTGTGTTCGCGCCCGGGATCGAACCGGGGACCTTCTGCGTGTAAAGCAGACGTGATAACCGCTACACCACGGAAACGACGGTTCTTTTCATGTACCACCCGGAGACTCGTAATAGCAACAGTTTGTCTTCTGTGTTAGCAAGGGCATCGGCTATGAGCTCCCTCCGATTCGTGAAGTTCCTGTAGTAAAAGACGTCGATGGAAACAACCCAACCGCGACAGACAGGGAGAACGCTGGCTGAGCTGCAGCCCTACATGGTGAGACCATCAAAGGTGGCGTCATTCACATGCAGTGCGTTTTCGGAACGAATAGGCTCGTTGGTCTAGGGGTATGATTCCTGCTTCGGGTGCAGGAGGTCCCGGGTTCAAATCCCGGGCGAGCCCTTGCGTTTTGTACAACGGTGCGGTAACAAATCGCATGGCGGCGGCTGTTTCGCGCATTTCCAGGCCTCCAAGTCAGCGCTAAAATCCGACAACCAGTTCTGAAACCGTTTCATGTTTCATTTGAGCCATGTGCACCCTGCTGATGGAACGTTTGAAGTTGATTTAAATGGTCACAGTAGAGATCGTAGCAAGTGTCTTGCTGAGTGCGACGAAAACGGGTTTCCGCCCGCAATCGAGCCGGGGACCTTCTGCGTGTTAGGCACGGCGCCTGGGCTCGGCGGCAGCTGCTGCTCTTTCCTTCCTTACGAGATACCGTCGATTCGCGCAGTCGTTATTGCAAAAGATGTCACCAAAGGCAATCGCTTCGTTAGCGGCACGGTGCCTGGGCTCGGCGGCAGCTCTACATGGAGGCACCAGCAGCCCAGCCAGGCCGCCGCCGGCACCGGTGCGCCACAGCCCAAGGAGTCGGCGGCCGCCCTGCAATGCCCCTGTCGTTGCATATTCCACCCGCCTCATATCCTCCCCATGTCTGACTCACTGCCCCAAATGACACTGCAGTGGACGTGTTTATTACTATCGCTTTTGGAAGAACCAAGGCGCAGTATTCTAGTGTCGAACCGGTACTGCAAATTGGGATTAAGCAAAAATTTATTGTGTGGTCGAGCGACAGCTTCGGCTCGCTCTTCCTACATGATCGCTTCTTGTGCGGAATAATTCCTAGCTCGCCGATGGCTTCAGAGTTGGTCTTCTCGAAGTTTTGCTTTCGCACTGCATTCCGCAATCTTTTCGTTATGAGTTGTGTGCTTCGGTTTCCCGACTTTCTTGTGTTTAGTGCGTTTGGCTTCTCTTAACCCTTAGCCACCGCTTGCCGAAATTTCCACACTATCATCTGTCGATCTGCAGAGCTCGATGAAGGCATCGCGGCCGTTCCTGAGCTCGTGGAACGGTCGAATCTGTAGTTGTTTCCAGATCTCTCCCACACAACGGCCTCCCAGAAGCTTGGATTACAGAAGTACGCCACTACTCCCAGCCGGAGATTCACGATTGAAAGCAGAATGACATGAGCTACACGCAGCTCCGATTTTTTTTTTTTGTGTCTGACCTACTTTGAAAGACTTTGTAGTCGATTTACTTACTACTATCGCTGTTGGAAACCAGGTGATAACCGCACAGTATTCTAGAGACGATGAGGTAATGAAAATTTAGAATAAGTAAAACAGTATCAAAAGAAGTTGTGTGGTGGAGCAGCACATGCAATTCACGCTTCCTAGATATTCGTTACTGCATAGAATAATTCTTTTGTCTGCGGCGTCTTCAGTATCCGTCTTCTGGAAATTTTGCTTGCAGTATATTGTGCAATCTTTTCGTTATGAGTTGGTGCTTGGTTTCCCGATGTTCTTTTGTTTAGTGCATTCGCCTTCTCTTAACCCTGAGAAACCACATACCGAAACTGAGGCACTGCCGGCTGTTCATAAGCAGTGCTCGATGCAGTTATTTCGCTTTTTATTCGTTGCCTTTAATATTCTTCTCATCAGTGGTGAGTGCTGCCTGCAGAAAGCGTTTATCTTGCGAATTCACGTGAAAGTTTGTGTTCCCTGTGAGGCGCACTACTTGGGATTAACTTGACTGCTCCAGCCAGGTGGCTCGTTGGTCTAGGGGTATGATTCCTGCTTTGGGTGCAGGAGATCCCGGGTTCAAATCCCGGACGAGCCCTGCCATTTTGACCGTGCTGAAGAGTAGGTGGAACTCAGCCCCGGTTGCAGCTCCTCAATGAAGAGTAGACGCCTGTTATAGCACGTGGATATAACAAGAATGCGGCACCAGTAAAGTACGTAGGTGGAATTCGGTAGAAAAGCAGACGGTAATTTTGCATGCAACGGAAAACAAGGTTGTCTTTGCGGGATATGTGCACCGTGAGTGGAGATTCAGCTTAATTGTGCGACAGTCTACCCTCATCTTACTAGCGACGGCAACAACCAAGGGGTGGCATGTAAGATTGAGCGTGGCTAAGAGTTTCTCATTATTAGTTAGCATCACACTTTGACAGAGCTGTGACAAGGCGAGTAGGGTGAGCTCAGGAAAGCCAGTAGCAAGCGCACTTGAAGTAGCCCTGAAGAACCGGATTATAAATTTTGCCAGCCATAATGGAACTAGGGGCGTTCTCAGTTACCAAATACCGGTGCAATAAGAGAGCAACAGTATTTGACCGTAAAATGACGCCATATCCGTCTAGCATACGACATTGCTTGTCTCTGCATACGCGGACGTGAGGTCATCTCGGAAATGAAATCCGAAATATAGGTTAAAATTGTTGTGTTCGCGCCCGGGATCGAACCGGGGACCTTCTGCGTGTAAAGCAGACGTGATAACCGCTACACCACGGAAACGACGGTTCTTTTAATGTACCACCCGGAGACTCGTAATAGCAACAGTTTGTCTTCTGTGTTAGCAAGGGCATCGGCTATGAGCTCCCTCCGATTCGTGAAGTTCCTGTAGTAAAAGACGTCGATGGAAACAACCCAACCGCGACAGACAGGGAGAACGCTGGCTGAGCTGCAGCCCTACATGGTGAGACCATCAAAGGTGGCGTCATTCACATGCAGTGCGTTTTCGGAACGAATAGGCTCGTTGGTCTAGGGGTATGATTCCTGCTTCGGGTGCAGGAGGTCCCGGGTTCAAATCCCGGGCGAGCCCTTGCGTTTTGTACAACGGTGCGGTAACAAATCGCATGGCGGCGGCTGTTTCGCGCATTTCCAGGCCTCCAAGTCAGCGCTAAAATCCGACAACCAGTTCTGAAACCGTTTCATGTTTCATTTGAGCCATGTGCACCCTGCTGATGGAACGTTTGAAGTTGATTTAAATGGTCACAGTAGAGATCGTAGCAAGTGTCTTGCTGAGTGCGACGAAAACGGGTTTCCGCCCGCAATCGAGCCGGGGACCTTCTGCGTGTTAGGCACGGCGCCTGGGCTCGGCGGCAGCTGCTGCTCTTTCCTTCCTTACGAGATACCGTCGATTCGCGCAGTCGTTATTGCAAAAGATGTCACCAAAGGCAATCGCTTCGTTAGCGGCACGGTGCCTGGGCTCGGCGGCAGCTCTACATGGAGGCACCAGCAGCCCAGCCAGGCCGCCGCCGGCACCGGTGCGCCACAGCCCAAGGAGTCGGCGGCCGCCCTGCAATGCCCCTGTCGTTGCATATTCCACCCGCCTCATATCCTCCCCATGTCTGACTCACTGCCCCAAATGACACTGCAGTGGACGTGTTTATTACTATCGCTTTTGGAAGAACCAAGGCGCAGTATTCTAGTGTCGAACCGGTACTGCAAATTGGGATTAAGCAAAAATTTATTGTGTGGTCGAGCGACAGCTTCGGCTCGCTCTTCCTACATGATCGCTTCTTGTGCGGAATAATTCCTAGCTCGCCGATGGCTTCAGAGTTGGTCTTCTCGAAGTTTTGCTTTCGCACTGCATTCCGCAATCTTTTCGTTATGAGTTGTGTGCTTCGGTTTCCCGACTTTCTTGTGTTTAGTGCGTTTGGCTTCTCTTAACCCTTAGCCACCGCTTGCCGAAATTTCCACACTATCATCTGTCGATCTGCAGAGCTCGATGAAGGCATCGCGGCCGTTCCTGAGCTCGTGGAACGGTCGAATCTGTAGTTGTTTCCAGATCTCTCCCACACAACGGCCTCCCAGAAGCTTGGATTACAGAAGTACGCCACTACTCCCAGCCGGAGATTCACGATTGAAAGCAGAATGACATGAGCTACACGCAGCTCCGATTTTTTTTTTTTGTGTCTGACCTACTTTGAAAGACTTTGTAGTCGATTTACTTACTACTATCGCTGTTGGAAACCAGGTGATAACCGCACAGTATTCTAGAGACGATGAGGTAATGAAAATTTAGAATAAGTAAAACAGTATCAAAAGAAGTTGTGTGGTGGAGCAGCACATGCAATTCACGCTTCCTAGATATTCGTTACTGCATAGAATAATTCTTTTGTCTGCGGCGTCTTCAGTATCCGTCTTCTGGAAATTTTGCTTGCAGTATATTGTGCAATCTTTTCGTTATGAGTTGGTGCTTGGTTTCCCGATGTTCTTTTGTTTAGTGCATTCGCCTTCTCTTAACCCTGAGAAACCACATACCGAAACTGAGGCACTGCCGGCTGTTCATAAGCAGTGCTCGATGCAGTTATTTCGCTTTTTATTCGTTGCCTTTAATATTCTTCTCATCAGTGGTGAGTGCTGCCTGCAGAAAGCGTTTATCTTGCGAATTCACGTGAAAGTTTGTGTTCCCTGTGAGGCGCACTACTTGGGATTAACTTGACTGCTCCAGCCAGGTGGCTCGTTGGTCTAGGGGTATGATTCCTGCTTTGGGTGCAGGAGATCCCGGGTTCAAATCCCGGACGAGCCCTGCCATTTTGACCGTGCTGAAGAGTAGGTGGAACTCAGCCCCGGTTGCAGCTCCTCAATGAAGAGTAGACGCCTGTTATAGCACGTGGATATAACAAGAATGCGGCACCAGTAAAGTACGTAGGTGGAATTCGGTAGAAAAGCAGACGGTAATTTTGCATGCAACGGAAAACAAGGTTGTCTTTGCGGGATATGTGCACCGTGAGTGGAGATTCAGCTTAATTGTGCGACAGTCTACCCTCATCTTACTAGCGACGGCAACAACCAAGGGGTGGCATGTAAGATTGAGCGTGGCTAAGAGTTTCTCATTATTAGTTAGCATCACACTTTGACAGAGCTGTGACAAGGCGAGTAGGGTGAGCTCAGGAAAGCCAGTAGCAAGCGCACTTGAAGTAGCCCTGAAGAACCGGATTATAAATTTTGCCAGCCATAATGGAACTAGGGGCGTTCTCAGTTACCAAATACCGGTGCAATAAGAGAGCAACAGTATTTGACCGTAAAATGACGCCATATCCGTCTAGCATACGACATTGCTTGTCTCTGCATACGCGGACGTGAGGTCATCTCGGAAATGAAATCCGAAATATAGGTTAAAATTGTTGTGTTCGCGCCCGGGATCGAACCGGGGACCTTCTGCGTGTAAAGCAGACGTGATAACCGCTACACCACGGAAACGACGGTTCTTTTCATGTACCACCCGGAGACTCGTAATAGCAACAGTTTGTCTTCTGTGTTAGCAAGGGCATCGGCTATGAGCTCCCTCCGATTCGTGAAGTTCCTGTAGTAAAAGACGTCGATGGAAACAACCCAACCGCGACAGACAGGGAGAACGCTGGCTGAGCTGCAGCCCTACATGGTGAGACCATCAAAGGTGGCGTCATTCACATGCAGTGCGTTTTCGGAACGAATAGGCTCGTTGGTCTAGGGGTATGATTCCTGCTTCGGGTGCAGGAGGCCCCGGGTTCAAATCCCGGGCGAGCCCTTGCGTTTTGTACAACGGTGCGGTAACAAATCGCATGGCGGCGGCTGTTTCGCGCATTTCCAGGCCTCCAAGTCAGCGCTAAAATCCGACAACCAGTTCTGAAACCGTTTCATGTTTCATTTGAGCCATGTGCACCCTGCTGATGGAACGTTTGAAGTTGATTTAAATGGTCACAGTAGAGATCGTAGCAAGTGTCTTGCTGAGTGCGACGAAAACGGGTTTCCGCCCGCAATCGAGCCGGGGACCTTCTGCGTGTTAGGCACGGCGCCTGGGCTCGGCGGCAGCTGCTGCTCTTTCCTTCCTTACGAGATACCGTCGATTCGCGCAGTCGTTATTGCAAAAGATGTCACCAAAGGCAATCGCTTCGTTAGCGGCACGGTGCCTGGGCTCGGCGGCAGCTCTACATGGAGGCACCAGCAGCCCAGCCAGGCCGCCGCCGGCACCGGTGCGCCACAGCCCAAGGAGTCGGCGGCCGCCCTGCAATGCCCCTGTCGTTGCATATTCCACCCGCCTCATATCCTCCCCATGTCTGACTCACTGCCCCAAATGACACTGCAGTGGACGTGTTTATTACTATCGCTTTTGGAAGAACCAAGGCGCAGTATTCTAGTGTCGAACCGGTACTGCAAATTGGGATTAAGCAAAAATTTATTGTGTGGTCGAGCGACAGCTTCGGCTCGCTCTTCCTACATGATCGCTTCTTGTGCGGAATAATTCCTAGCTCGCCGATGGCTTCAGAGTTGGTCTTCTCGAAGTTTTGCTTTCGCACTGCATTCCGCAATCTTTTCGTTATGAGTTGTGTGCTTCGGTTTCCCGACTTTCTTGTGTTTAGTGCGTTTGGCTTCTCTTAACCCTTAGCCACCGCTTGCCGAAATTTCCACACTATCATCTGTCGATCTGCAGAGCTCGATGAAGGCATCGCGGCCGTTCCTGAGCTCGTGGAACGGTCGAATCTGTAGTTGTTTCCAGATCTCTCCCACACAACGGCCTCCCAGAAGCTTGGATTACAGAAGTACGCCACTACTCCCAGCCGGAGATTCACGATTGAAAGCAGAATGACATGAGCTACACGCAGCTCCGATTTTTTTTTTTTGTGTCTGACCTACTTTGAAAGACTTTGTAGTCGATTTACTTACTACTATCGCTGTTGGAAACCAGGTGATAACCGCACAGTATTCTAGAGACGATGAGGTAATGAAAATTTAGAATAAGTAAAACAGTATCAAAAGAAGTTGTGTGGTGGAGCAGCACATGCAATTCACGCTTCCTAGATATTCGTTACTGCATAGAATAATTCTTTTGTCTGCGGCGTCTTCAGTATCCGTCTTCTGGAAATTTTGCTTGCAGTATATTGTGCAATCTTTTCGTTATGAGTTGGTGCTTGGTTTCCCGATGTTCTTTTGTTTAGTGCATTCGCCTTCTCTTAACCCTGAGAAACCACATACCGAAACTGAGGCACTGCCGGCTGTTCATAAGCAGTGCTCGATGCAGTTATTTCGCTTTTTATTCGTTGCCTTTAATATTCTTCTCATCAGTGGTGAGTGCTGCCTGCAGAAAGCGTTTATCTTGCGAATTCACGTGAAAGTTTGTGTTCCCTGTGAGGCGCACTACTTGGGATTAACTTGACTGCTCCAGCCAGGTGGCTCGTTGGTCTAGGGGTATGATTCCTGCTTTGGGTGCAGGAGATCCCGGGTTCAAATCCCGGACGAGCAATGCCATTTTGACCGTGCTGAAGAGTAGGTGGAACTCAGCCCCGGTTGCAGCTCCTCAATGAAGAGTAGACGCCTGTTATAGCACGTGGATATAACAAGAATGCGGCACCAGTAAAGTACGTAGGTGGAATTCGGTAGAAAAGCAGACGGTAATTTTGCATGCAACGGAAAACAAGGTTGTCTTTGCGGGATATGTGCACCGTGAGTGGAGATTCAGCTTAATTGTGCGACAGTCTACCCTCATCTTACTAGCGACGGCAACAACCAAGGGGTGGCATGTAAGATTGAGCGTGGCTAAGAGTTTCTCATTATTAGTTAGCATCACACTTTGACAGAGCTGTGACAAGGCGAGTAGGGTGAGCTCAGGAAAGCCAGTAGCAAGCGCACTTGAAGTAGCCCTGAAGAACCGGATTATAAATTTTGCCAGCCATAATGGAGCTAGGGGCGTTCTCAGTTACCAAATACCGGTGCAATAAGAGAGCAACAGTATTTGACCGTAAAATGACGCCATATCCGTCTAGCATACGACATTGCTTGTCTCTGCATACGCGGACGTGAGGTCATCTCGGAAATGAAATCCGAAATATAGGTTAAAATTGTTGTGTTCGCGACCGGGATCGAACCGGGGACCTTCTGCGTGTAAAGCAGACGTGATAACCGCTACACCACGGAAACGACGGTTCTTTTCATGTACCACCCGGAGACTCGTAATAGCAACAGTTTGTCTTCTGTGTTAGCAAGGGCATCGGCTATGAGCTCCCTCCGATTCGTGAAGTTCCTGTAGTAAAAGACGTCGATGGAAACAACCCAACCGCGACAGACAGGGAGAACGCTGGCTGAGCTGCAGCCCTACATGGTGAGACCATCAAAGGTGGCGTCATTCACATGCAGTGCGTTTTCGGAACGAATAGGCTCGTTGGTCTAGGGGTATGATTCCTGCTTCGGGTGCAGGAGGTCCCGGGTTCAAATCCCGGGCGAGCCCTTGCGTTTTGTACAACGGTGCGGTAACAAATCGCATGGCGGCGGCTGTTTCGCGCATTTCCAGGCCTCCAAGTCAGCGCTAAAATCCGACAACCAGTTCTGAAACCGTTTCATGTTTCATTTGAGCCATGTGCACCCTGCTGATGGAACGTTTGAAGTTGATTTAAATGGTCACAGTAGAGATCGTAGCAAGTGTCTTGCTGAGTGCGACGAAAACGGGTTTCCGCCCGCAATCGAGCCGGGGACCTTCTGCGTGTTAGGCACGGCGCCTGGGCTCGGCGGCAGCTGCTGCTCTTTCCTTCCTTACGAGATACCGTCGATTCGCGCAGTCGTTATTGCAAAAGATGTCACCAAAGGCAATCGCTTCGTTAGCGGCACGGTGCCTGGGCTCGGCGGCAGCTCTACATGGAGGCACCAGCAGCCCAGCCAGGCCGCCGCCGGCACCGGTGCGCCACAGCCCAAGGAGTCGGCGGCCGCCCTGCAATGCCCCTGTCGTTGCATATTCCACCCGCCTCATATCCTCCCCATGTCTGACTCACTGCCCCAAATGACACTGCAGTGGACGTGTTTATTACTATCGCTTTTGGAAGAACCAAGGCGCAGTATTCTAGTGTCGAACCGGTACTGCAAATTGGGATTAAGCAAAAATTTATTGTGTGGTCGAGCGACAGCTTCGGCTCGCTCTTCCTACATGATCGCTTCTTGTGCGGAATAATTCCTAGCTCGCCGATGGCTTCAGAGTTGGTCTTCTCGAAGTTTTGCTTTCGCACTGCATTCCGCAATCTTTTCGTTATGAGTTGTGTGCTTCGGTTTCCCGACTTTCTTGTGTTTAGTGCGTTTGGCTTCTCTTAACCCTTAGCCACCGCTTGCCGAAATTTCCACACTATCATCTGTCGATCTGCAGAGCTCGATGAAGGCATCGCGGCCGTTCCTGAGCTCGTGGAACGGTCGAATCTGTAGTTGTTTCCAGATCTCTCCCACACAACGGCCTCCCAGAAGCTTGGATTACAGAAGTACGCCACTACTCCCAGCCGGAGATTCACGATTGAAAGCAGAATGACATGAGCTACACGCAGCTCCGATTTTTTTTTTGTGTCTGACCTACTTTGAAAGACTTTGTAGTCGATTTACTTACTACTATCGCTGTTGGAAACCAGGTGATAACCGCACAGTATTCTAGAGACGATGAGGTAATGAAAATTTAGAATAAGTAAAACAGTATCAAAAGAAGTTGTGTGGTGGAGCAGCACATGCAATTCACGCTTCCTAGATATTCGTTACTGCATAGAATAATTCTTTTGTCTGCGGCGTCTTCAGTATCCGTCTTCTGGAAATTTTGCTTGCAGTATATTGTGCAATCTTTTCGTTATGAGTTGGTGCTTGGTTTCCCGATGTTCTTTTGTTTAGTGCATTCGCCTTCTCTTAACCCTGAGAAACCACATACCGAAACTGAGGCACTGCCGGCTGTTCATAAGCAGTGCTCGATGCAGTTATTTCGCTTTTTATTCGTTGCCTTTAATATTCTTCTCATCAGTGGTGAGTGCTGCCTGCAGAAAGCGTTTATCTTGCGAATTCACGTGAAAGTTTGTGTTCCCTGTGAGGCGCACTACTTGGGATTAACTTGACTGCTCCAGCCAGGTGGCTCGTTGGTCTAGGGGTATGATTCCTGCTTTGGGTGCAGGAGATCCCGGGTTCAAATCCCGGACGAGCCCTGCCATTTTGACCGTGCTGAAGAGTAGGTGGAACTCAGCCCCGGTTGCAGCTCCTCAATGAAGAGTAGACGCCTGTTATAGCACGTGGATATAACAAGAATGCGGCACCAGTAAAGTACGTAGGTGGAATTCGGTAGAAAAGCAGACGGTAATTTTGCATGCAACGGAAAACAAGGTTGTCTTTGCGGGATATGTGCACCGTGAGTGGAGATTCAGCTTAATTGTGCGACAGTCTACCCTCATCTTACTAGCGACGGCAACAACCAAGGGGTGGCATGTAAGATTGAGCGTGGCTAAGAGTTTCTCATTATTAGTTAGCATCACACTTTGACAGAGCTGTGACAAGGCGAGTAGGGTGAGCTCAGGAAAGCCAGTAGCAAGCGCACTTGAAGTAGCCCTGAAGAACCGGATTATAAATTTTGCCAGCCATAATGGAGCTAGGGGCGTTCTCAGTTACCAAATACCGGTGCAATAAGAGAGCAACAGTATTTGACCGTAAAATGACGCCATATCCGTCTAGCATACGACATTGCTTGTCTCTGCATACGCGGACGTGAGGTCATCTCGGAAATGAAATCCGAAATATAGGTTAAAATTGTTGTGTTCGCGACCGGGATCGAACCGGGGACCTTCTGCGTGTAAAGCAGACGTGATAACCGCTACACCACGGAAACGACGGTTCTTTTCATGTACCACCCGGAGACTCGTAATAGCAACAGTTTGTCTTCTGTGTTAGCAAGGGCATCGGCTATGAGCTCCCTCCGATTCGTGAAGTTCCTGTAGTAAAAGACGTCGATGGAAACAACCCAACCGCGACAGACAGGGAGAACGCTGGCTGAGCTGCAGCCCTACATGGTGAGACCATCAAAGGTGGCGTCATTCACATGCAGTGCGTTGTCGGAACGAATAGGCTCGTTGGTCTAGGGGTATGATTCCTGCTTCGGGTGCAGGAGGTCCCGGGTTCAAATCCCGGGCGAGCCCTTGCGTTTTGTACAACGGTGCGGTAACAAATCGCATGGCGGCGGCTGTTTCGCGCATTTCCAGGCCTCCAAGTCAGCGCTAAAATCCGACAACCAGTTCTGAAACCGTTTCATGTTTCATTTGAGCCATGTGCACCCTGCTGATGGAACGTTTGAAGTTGATTTAAATGGTCACAGTAGAGATCGTAGCAAGTGTCTTGCTGAGTGCGACGAAAACGGGTTTCCGCCCGCAATCGAGCCGGGGACCTTCTGCGTGTTAGGCACGGCGCCTGGGCTCGGCGGCAGCTGCTGCTCTTTCCTTCCTTACGAGATACCGTCGATTCGCGCAGTCGTTATTGCAAAAGATGTCACCAAAGGCAATCGCTTCGTTAGCGGCACGGTGCCTGGGCTCGGCGGCAGCTCTACATGGAGGCACCAGCAGCCCAGCCAGGCCGCCGCCGGCACCGGTGCGCCACAGCCCAAGGAGTCGGCGGCCGCCCTGCAATGCCCCTGTCGTTGCATATTCCACCCGCCTCATATCCTCCCCATGTCTGACTCACTGCCCCAAATGACACTGCAGTGGACGTGTTTATTACTATCGCTTTTGGAAGAACCAAGGCGCAGTATTCTAGTGTCGAACCGGTACTGCAAATTGGGATTAAGCAAAAATTTATTGTGTGGTCGAGCGACAGCTTCGGCTCGCTCTTCCTACATGATCGCTTCTTGTGCGGAATAATTCCTAGCTCGCCGATGGCTTCAGAGTTGGTCTTCTCGAAGTTTTGCTTTCGCACTGCATTCCGCAATCTTTTCGTTATGAGTTGTGTGCTTCGGTTTCCCGACTTTCTTGTGTTTAGTGCGTTTGGCTTCTCTTAACCCTTAGCCACCGCTTGCCGAAATTTCCACACTATCATCTGTCGATCTGCAGAGCTCGATGAAGGCATCGCGGCCGTTCCTGAGCTCGTGGAACGGTCGAATCTGTAGTTGTTTCCAGATCTCTCCCACACAACGGCCTCCCAGAAGCTTGGATTACAGAAGTACGCCACTACTCCCAGCCGGAGATTCACGATTGAAAGCAGAATGACATGAGCTACACGCAGCTCCGATTTTTTTTTTTGTGTCTGACCTACTTTGAAAGACTTTGTAGTCGATTTACTTACTACTATCGCTGTTGGAAACCAGGTGATAACCGCACAGTATTCTAGAGACGATGAGGTAATGAAAATTTAGAATAAGTAAAACAGTATCAAAAGAAGTTGTGTGGTGGAGCAGCACATGCAATTCACGCTTCCTAGATATTCGTTACTGCATAGAATAATTCTTTTGTCTGCGGCGTCTTCAGTATCCGTCTTCTGGAAATTTTGCTTGCAGTATATTGTGCAATCTTTTCGTTATGAGTTGGTGCTTGGTTTCCCGATGTTCTTTTGTTTAGTGCATTCGCCTTCTCTTAACCCTGAGAAACCACATACCGAAACTGAGGCACTGCCGGCTGTTCATAAGCAGTGCTCGATGCAGTTATTTCGCTTTTTATTCGTTGCCTTTAATATTCTTCTCATCAGTGGTGAGTGCTGCCTGCAGAAAGCGTTTATCTTGCGAATTCACGTGAAAGTTTGTGTTCCCTGTGAGGCGCACTACTTGGGATTAACTTGACTGCTCCAGCCAGGTGGCTCGTTGGTCTAGGGGTATGATTCCTGCTTTGGGTGCAGGAGATCCCGGGTTCAAATCCCGGACGAGCCCTGCCATTTTGACCGTGCTGAAGAGTAGGTGGAACTCAGCCCCGGTTGCAGCTCCTCAATGAAGAGTAGACGCCTGTTATAGCACGTGGATATAACAAGAATGCGGCACCAGTAGAGTACGTAGGTGGAATTCGGTAGAAAAGCAGACGGTAATTTTGCATGCAACGGAAAACAAGGTTGTCTTTGCGGGATATGTGCACCGTGAGTGGAGATTCAGCTTAATTGTGCGACAGTCTACCCTCATCTTACTAGCGACGGCAACAACCAAGGGGTGGCATGTAAGATTGAGCGTGGCTAAGAGTTTCTCATTATTAGTTAGCATCACACTTTGACAGAGCTGTGACAAGGCGAGTAGGGTGAGCTCAGGAAAGCCAGTAGCAAGCGCACTTGAAGTAGCCCTGAAGAACCGGATTATAAATTTTGCCAGCCATAATGGAGCTAGGGGCGTTCTCAGTTACCAAATACCGGTGCAATAAGAGAGCAACAGTATTTGACCGTAAAATGACGCCATATCCGTCTAGCATACGACATTGCTTGTCTCTGCATACGCGGACGTGAGGTCATCTCGGAAATGAAATCCGAAATATAGGTTAAAATTGTTGTGTTCGCGACCGGGATCGAACCGGGGACCTTCTGCGTGTAAAGCAGACGTGATAACCGCTACACCACGGAAACGACGGTTCTTTTCATGTACCACCCGGAGACTCGTAATAGCAACAGTTTGTCTTCTGTGTTAGCAAGGGCATCGGCTATGAGCTCCCTCCGATTCGTGAAGTTCCTGTAGTAAAAGACGTCGATGGAAACAACCCAACCGCGACAGACAGGGAGAACGCTGGCTGAGCTGCAGCCCTACATGGTGAGACCATCAAAGGTGGCGTCATTCACATGCAGTGCGTTTTCGGAACGAATAGGCTCGTTGGTCTAGGGGTATGATTCCTGCTTCGGGTGCAGGAGGTCCCGGGTTCAAATCCCGGGCGAGCCCTTGCGTTTTGTACAACGGTGCGGTAACAAATCGCATGGCGGCGGCTGTTTCGCGCATTTCCAGGCCTCCAAGTCAGCGCTAAAATCCGACAACCAGTTCTGAAACCGTTTCATGTTTCATTTGAGCCATGTGCACCCTGCTGATGGAACGTTTGAAGTTGATTTAAATGGTCACAGTAGAGATCGTAGCAAGTGTCTTGCTGAGTGCGACGAAAACGGGTTTCCGCCCGCAATCGAGCCGGGGACCTTCTGCGTGTTAGGCACGGCGCCTGGGCTCGGCGGCAGCTGCTGCTCTTTCCTTCCTTACGAGATACCGTCGATTCGCGCAGTCGTTATTGCAAAAGATGTCACCAAAGGCAATCGCTTCGTTAGCGGCACGGTGCCTGGGCTCGGCGGCAGCTCTACATGGAGGCACCAGCAGCCCAGCCAGGCCGCCGCCGGCACCGGTGCGCCACAGCCCAAGGAGTCGGCGGCCGCCCTGCAATGCCCCTGTCGTTGCATATTCCACCCGCCTCATATCCTCCCCATGTCTGACTCACTGCCCCAAATGACACTGCAGTGGACGTGTTTATTACTATCGCTTTTGGAAGAACCAAGGCGCAGTATTCTAGTGTCGAACCGGTACTGCAAATTGGGATTAAGCAAAAATTTATTGTGTGGTCGAGCGACAGCTTCGGCTCGCTCTTCCTACATGATCGCTTCTTGTGCGGAATAATTCCTAGCTCGCCGATGGCTTCAGAGTTGGTCTTCTCGAAGTTTTGCTTTCGCACTGCATTCCGCAATCTTTTCGTTATGAGTTGTGTGCTTCGGTTTCCCGACTTTCTTGTGTTTAGTGCGTTTGGCTTCTCTTAACCCTTAGCCACCGCTTGCCGAAATTTCCACACTATCATCTGTCGATCTGCAGAGCTCGATGAAGGCATCGCGGCCGTTCCTGAGCTCGTGGAACGGTCGAATCTGTAGTTGTTTCCAGATCTCTCCCACACAACGGCCTCCCAGAAGCTTGGATTACAGAAGTACGCCACTACTCCCAGCCGGAGATTCACGATTGAAAGCAGAATGACATGAGCTACACGCAGCTCCGATTTTTTTTTTTGTGTCTGACCTACTTTGAAAGACTTTGTAGTCGATTTACTTACTACTATCGCTGTTGGAAACCAGGTGATAACCGCACAGTATTCTAGAGACGATGAGGTAATGAAAATTTAGAATAAGTAAAACAGTATCAAAAGAAGTTGTGTGGTGGAGCAGCACATGCAATTCACGCTTCCTAGATATTCGTTACTGCATAGAATAATTCTTTTGTCTGCGGCGTCTTCAGTATCCGTCTTCTGGAAATTTTGCTTGCAGTATATTGTGCAATCTTTTCGTTATGAGTTGGTGCTTGGTTTCCCGATGTTCTTTTGTTTAGTGCATTCGCCTTCTCTTAACCCTGAGAAACCACATACCGAAACTGAGGCACTGCCGGCTGTTCATAAGCAGTGCTCGATGCAGTTATTTCGCTTTTTATTCGTTGCCTTTAATATTCTTCTCATCAGTGGTGAGTGCTGCCTGCAGAAAGCGTTTATCTTGCGAATTCACGTGAAAGTTTGTGTTCCCTGTGAGGCGCACTACTTGGGATTAACTTGACTGCTCCAGCCAGGTGGCTCGTTGGTCTAGGGGTATGATTCCTGCTTTGGGTGCAGGAGATCCCGGGTTCAAATCCCGGACGAGCCCTGCCATTTTGACCGTGCTGAAGAGTAGGTGGAACTCAGCCCCGGTTGCAGCTCCTCAATGAAGAGTAGACGCCTGTTATAGCACGTGGATATAACAAGAATGCGGCACCAGTAAAGTACGTAGGTGGAATTCGGTAGAAAAGCAGACGGTAATTTTGCATGCAACGGAAAACAAGGTTGTCTTTGCGGGATATGTGCACCGTGAGTGGAGATTCAGCTTAATTGTGCGACAGTCTACCCTCATCTTACTAGCGACGGCAACAACCAAGGGGTGGCATGTAAGATTGAGCGTGGCTAAGAGTTTCTCATTATTAGTTAGCATCACACTTTGACAGAGCTGTGACAAGGCGAGTAGGGTGAGCTCAGGAAAGCCAGTAGCAAGCGCACTTGAAGTAGCCCTGAAGAACCGGATTATAAATTTTGCCAGCCATAATGGAGCTAGGGGCGTTCTCAGTTACCAAATACCGGTGCAATAAGAGAGCAACAGTATTTGACCGTAAAATGACGCCATATCCGTCTAGCATACGACATTGCTTGTCTCTGCATACGCGGACGTGAGGTCATCTCGGAAATGAAATCCGAAATATAGGTTAAAATTGTTGTGTTCGCGACCGGGATCGAACCGGGGACCTTCTGCGTGTAAAGCAGACGTGATAACCGCTACACCACGGAAACGACGGTTCTTTTCATGTACCACCCGGAGACTCGTAATAGCAACAGTTTGTCTTCTGTGTTAGCAAGGGCATCGGCTATGAGCTCCCTCCGATTCGTGAAGTTCCTGTAGTAAAAGACGTCGATGGAAACAACCCAACCGCGACAGACAGGGAGAACGCTGGCTGAGCTGCAGCCCTACATGGTGAGACCATCAAAGGTGGCGTCATTCACATGCAGTGCGTTGTCGGAACGAATAGGCTCGTTGGTCTAGGGGTATGATTCCTGCTTCGGGTGCAGGAGGTCCCGGGTTCAAATCCCGGGCGAGCCCTTGCGTTTTGTACAACGGTGCGGTAACAAATTGCATGGCGGCGGCTGTTTCGCGCATTTCCAGGCCTCCAAGTCAGCGCTAAAATCCGACAACCAGTTCTGAAACCGTTTCATGTTTCATTTGAGCCATGTGCACCCTGCTGATGGAACGTTTGAAGTTGATTTAAATGGTCACAGTAGAGATCGTAGCAAGTGTCTTGCTGAGTGCGACGAAAACGGGTTTCCGCCCGCAATCGAGCCGGGGACCTTCTGCGTGTTAGGCACGGCGCCTGGGCTCGGCGGCAGCTGCTGCTCTTTCCTTCCTTACGAGATACCGTCGATTCGCGCAGTCGTTATTGCAAAAGATGTCACCAAAGGCAATCGCTTCGTTAGCGGCACGGTGCCTGGGCTCGGCGGCAGCTCTACATGGAGGCACCAGCAGCCCAGCCAGGCCGCCGCCGGCACCGGTGCGCCACAGCCCAAGGAGTCGGCGGCCGCCCTGCAATGCCCCTGTCGTTGCATATTCCACCCGCCTCATATCCTCCCCATGTCTGACTCACTGCCCCAAATGACACTGCAGTGGACGTGTTTATTACTATCGCTTTTGGAAGAACCAAGGCGCAGTATTCTAGTGTCGAACCGGTACTGCAAATTGGGATTAAGCAAAAATTTATTGTGTGGTCGAGCGACAGCTTCGGCTCGCTCTTCCTACATGATCGCTTCTTGTGCGGAATAATTCCTAGCTCGCCGATGGCTTCAGAGTTGGTCTTCTCGAAGTTTTGCTTTCGCACTGCATTCCGCAATCTTTTCGTTATGAGTTGTGTGCTTCGGTTTCCCGACTTTCTTGTGTTTAGTGCGTTTGGCTTCTCTTAACCCTTAGCCACCGCTTGCCGAAATTTCCACACTATCATCTGTCGATCTGCAGAGCTCGATGAAGGCATCGCGGCCGTTCCTGAGCTCGTGGAACGGTCGAATCTGTAGTTGTTTCCAGATCTCTCCCACACAACGGCCTCCCAGAAGCTTGGATTACAGAAGTACGCCACTACTCCCAGCCGGAGATTCACGATTGAAAGCAGAATGACATGAGCTACACGCAGCTCCGATTTTTTTTTTTGTGTCTGACCTACTTTGAAAGACTTTGTAGTCGATTTACTTACTACTATCGCTGTTGGAAACCAGGTGATAACCGCACAGTATTCTAGAGACGATGAGGTAATGAAAATTTAGAATAAGTAAAACAGTATCAAAAGAAGTTGTGTGGTGGAGCAGCACATGCAATTCACGCTTCCTAGATATTCGTTACTGCATAGAATAATTCTTTTGTCTGCGGCGTCTTCAGTATCCGTCTTCTGGAAATTTTGCTTGCAGTATATTGTGCAATCTTTTCGTTATGAGTTGGTGCTTGGTTTCCCGATGTTCTTTTGTTTAGTGCATTCGCCTTCTCTTAACCCTGAGAAACCACATACCGAAACTGAGGCACTGCCGGCTGTTCATAAGCAGTGCTCGATGCAGTTATTTCGCTTTTTATTCGTTGCCTTTAATATTCTTCTCATCAGTGGTGAGTGCTGCCTGCAGAAAGCGTTTATCTTGCGAATTCACGTGAAAGTTTGTGTTCCCTGTGAGGCGCACTACTTGGGATTAACTTGACTGCTCCAGCCAGGTGGCTCGTTGGTCTAGGGGTATGATTCCTGCTTTGGGTGCAGGAGATCCCGGGTTCAAATCCCGGACGAGCCCTGCCATTTTGACCGTGCTGAAGAGTAGGTGGAACTCAGCCCCGGTTGCAGCTCCTCAATGAAGAGTAGACGCCTGTTATAGCACGTGGATATAACAAGAATGCGGCACCAGTAAAGTACGTAGGTGGAATTCGGTAGAAAAGCAGACGGTAATTTTGCATGCAACGGAAAACAAGGTTGTCTTTGCGGGATATGTGCACCGTGAGTGGAGATTCAGCTTAATTGTGCGACAGTCTACCCTCATCTTACTAGCGACGGCAACAACCAAGGGGTGGCATGTAAGATTGAGCGTGGCTAAGAGTTTCTCATTATTAGTTAGCATCACACTTTGACAGAGCTGTGACAAGGCGAGTAGGGTGAGCTCAGGAAAGCCAGTAGCAAGCGCACTTGAAGTAGCCCTGAAGAACCGGATTATAAATTTTGCCAGCCATAATGGAGCTAGGGGCGTTCTCAGTTACCAAATACCGGTGCAATAAGAGAGCAACAGTATTTGACCGTAAAATGACGCCATATCCGTCTAGCATACGACATTGCTTGTCTCTGCATACGCGGACGTGAGGTCATCTCGGAAATGAAATCCGAAATATAGGTTAAAATTGTTGTGTTCGCGACCGGGATCGAACCGGGGACCTTCTGCGTGTAAAGCAGACGTGATAACCGCTACACCACGGAAACGACGGTTCTTTTCATGTACCACCCGGAGACTCGTAATAGCAACAGTTTGTCTTCTGTGTTAGCAAGGGCATCGGCTATGAGCTCCCTCCGATTCGTGAAGTTCCTGTAGTAAAAGACGTCGATGGAAACAACCCAACCGCGACAGACAGGGAGAACGCTGGCTGAGCTGCAGCCCTACATGGTGAGACCATCAAAGGTGGCGTCATTCACATGCAGTGCGTTGTCGGAACGAATAGGCTCGTTGGTCTAGGGGTATGATTCCTGCTTCGGGTGCAGGAGGTCCCGGGTTCAAATCCCGGGCGAGCCCTTGCGTTTTGTACAACGGTGCGGTAACAAATCGCATGGCGGCGGCTGTTTCGCGCATTTCCAGGCCTCCAAGTCAGCGCTAAAATCCGACAACCAGTTCTGAAACCGTTTCATGTTTCATTTGAGCCATGTGCACCCTGCTGATGGAACGTTTGAAGTTGATTTAAATGGTCACAGTAGAGATCGTAGCAAGTGTCTTGCTGAGTGCGACGAAAACGGGTTTCCGCCCGCAATCGAGCCGGGGACCTTCTGCGTGTTAGGCACGGCGCCTGGGCTCGGCGGCAGCTGCTGCTCTTTCCTTCCTTACGAGATACCGTCGATTCGCGCAGTCGTTATTGCAAAAGATGTCACCAAAGGCAATCGCTTCGTTAGCGGCACGGTGCCTGGGCTCGGCGGCAGCTCTACATGGAGGCACCAGCAGCCCAGCCAGGCCGCCGCCGGCACCGGTGCGCCACAGCCCAAGGAGTCGGCGGCCGCCCTGCAATGCCCCTGTCGTTGCATATTCCACCCGCCTCATATCCTCCCCATGTCTGACTCACTGCCCCAAATGACACTGCAGTGGACGTGTTTATTACTATCGCTTTTGGAAGAACCAAGGCGCAGTATTCTAGTGTCGAACCGGTACTGCAAATTGGGATTAAGCAAAAATTTATTGTGTGGTCGAGCGACAGCTTCGGCTCGCTCTTCCTACATGATCGCTTCTTGTGCGGAATAATTCCTAGCTCGCCGATGGCTTCAGAGTTGGTCTTCTCGAAGTTTTGCTTTCGCACTGCATTCCGCAATCTTTTCGTTATGAGTTGTGTGCTTCGGTTTCCCGACTTTCTTGTGTTTAGTGCGTTTGGCTTCTCTTAACCCTTAGCCACCGCTTGCCGAAATTTCCACACTATCATCTGTCGATCTGCAGAGCTCGATGAAGGCATCGCGGCCGTTCCTGAGCTCGTGGAACGGTCGAATCTGTAGTTGTTTCCAGATCTCTCCCACACAACGGCCTCCCAGAAGCTTGGATTACAGAAGTACGCCACTACTCCCAGCCGGAGATTCACGATTGAAAGCAGAATGACATGAGCTACACGCAGCTCCGATTTTTTTTTTTGTGTCTGACCTACTTTGAAAGACTTTGTAGTCGATTTACTTACTACTATCGCTGTTGGAAACCAGGTGATAACCGCACAGTATTCTAGAGACGATGAGGTAATGAAAATTTAGAATAAGTAAAACAGTATCAAAAGAAGTTGTGTGGTGGAGCAGCACATGCAATTCACGCTTCCTAGATATTCGTTACTGCATAGAATAATTCTTTTGTCTGCGGCGTCTTCAGTATCCGTCTTCTGGAAAGTTTGCTTGCAGTATATTGTGCAATCTTTTCGTTATGAGTTGGTGCTTGGTTTCCCGATGTTCTTTTGTTTAGTGCATTCGCCTTCTCTTAACCCTGAGAAACCACATACCGAAACTGAGGCACTGCCGGCTGTTCATAAGCAGTGCTCGATGCAGTTATTTCGCTTTTTATTCGTTGCCTTTAATATTCTTCTCATCAGTGGTGAGTGCTGCCTGCAGAAAGCGTTTATCTTGCGAATTCACGTGAAAGTTTGTGTTCCCTGTGAGGCGCACTACTTGGGATTAACTTGACTGCTCCAGCCAGGTGGCTCGTTGGTCTAGGGGTATGATTCCTGCTTTGGGTGCAGGAGATCCCGGGTTCAAATCCCGGACGAGCCCTGCCATTTTGACCGTGCTGAAGAGTAGGTGGAACTCAGCCCCGGTTGCAGCTCCTCAATGAAGAGTAGACGCCTGTTATAGCACGTGGATATAACAAGAATGCGGCACCAGTAAAGTACGTAGGTGGAATTCGGTAGAAAAGCAGACGGTAATTTTGCATGCAACGGAAAACAAGGTTGTCTTTGCGGGATATGTGCACCGTGAGTGGAGATTCAGCTTAATTGTGCGACAGTCTACCCTCATCTTACTAGCGACGGCAACAACCAAGGGGTGGCATGTAAGATTGAGCGTGGCTAAGAGTTTCTCATTATTAGTTAGCATCACACTTTGACAGAGCTGTGACAAGGCGAGTAGGGTGAGCTCAGGAAAGCCAGTAGCAAGCGCACTTGAAGTAGCCCTGAAGAACCGGATTATAAATTTTGCCAGCCATAATGGAGCTAGGGGCGTTCTCAGTTACCAAATACCGGTGCAATAAGAGAGCAACAGTATTTGACCGTAAAATGACGCCATATCCGTCTAGCATACGACATTGCTTGTCTCTGCATACGCGGACGTGAGGTCATCTCGGAAATGAAATCCGAAATATAGGTTAAAATTGTTGTGTTCGCGACCGGGATCGAACCGGGGACCTTCTGCGTGTAAAGCAGACGTGATAACCGCTACACCACGGAAACGACGGTTCTTTTCATGTACCACCCGGAGACTCGTAATAGCAACAGTTTGTCTTCTGTGTTAGCAAGGGCATCGGCTATGAGCTCCCTCCGATTCGTGAAGTTCCTGTAGTAAAAGACGTCGATGGAAACAACCCAACCGCGACAGACAGGGAGAACGCTGGCTGAGCTGCAGCCCTACATGGTGAGACCATCAAAGGTGGCGTCATTCACATGCAGTGCGTTGTCGGAACGAATAGGCTCGTTGGTCTAGGGGTATGATTCCTGCTTCGGGTGCAGGAGGTCCCGGGTTCAAATCCCGGGCGAGCCCTTGCGTTTTGTACAACGGTGCGGTAACAAATCGCATGGCGGCGGCTGTTTCGCGCATTTCCAGGCCTCCAAGTCAGCGCTAAAATCCGACAACCAGTTCTGAAACCGTTTCATGTTTCATTTGAGCCATGTGCACCCTGCTGATGGAACGTTTGAAGTTGATTTAAATGGTCACAGTAGAGATCGTAGCAAGTGTCTTGCTGAGTGCGACGAAAACGGGTTTCCGCCCGCAATCGAGCCGGGGACCTTCTGCGTGTTAGGCACGGCGCCTGGGCTCGGCGGCAGCTGCTGCTCTTTCCTTCCTTACGAGATACCGTCGATTCGCGCAGTCGTTATTGCAAAAGATGTCACCAAAGGCAATCGCTTCGTTAGCGGCACGGTGCCTGGGCTCGGCGGCAGCTCTACATGGAGGCACCAGCAGCCCAGCCAGGCCGCCGCCGGCACCGGTGCGCCACAGCCCAAGGAGTCGGCGGCCGCCCTGCAATGCCCCTGTCGTTGCATATTCCACCCGCCTCATATCCTCCCCATGTCTGACTCACTGCCCCAAATGACACTGCAGTGGACGTGTTTATTACTATCGCTTTTGGAAGAACCAAGGCGCAGTATTCTAGTGTCGAACCGGTACTGCAAATTGGGATTAAGCAAAAATTTATTGTGTGGTCGAGCGACAGCTTCGGCTCGCTCTTCCTACATGATCGCTTCTTGTGCGGAATAATTCCTAGCTCGCCGATGGCTTCAGAGTTGGTCTTCTCGAAGTTTTGCTTTCGCACTGCATTCCGCAATCTTTTCGTTATGAGTTGTGTGCTTCGGTTTCCCGACTTTCTTGTGTTTAGTGCGTTTGGCTTCTCTTAACCCTTAGCCACCGCTTGCCGAAATTTCCACACTATCATCTGTCGATCTGCAGAGCTCGATGAAGGCATCGCGGCCGTTCCTGAGCTCGTGGAACGGTCGAATCTGTAGTTGTTTCCAGATCTCTCCCACACAACGGCCTCCCAGAAGCTTGGATTACAGAAGTACGCCACTACTCCCAGCCGGAGATTCACGATTGAAAGCAGAATGACATGAGCTACACGCAGCTCCGATTTTTTTTTTTGTGTCTGACCTACTTTGAAAGACTTTGTAGTCGATTTACTTACTACTATCGCTGTTGGAAACCAGGTGATAACCGCACAGTATTCTAGAGACGATGAGGTAATGAAAATTTAGAATAAGTAAAACAGTATCAAAAGAAGTTGTGTGGTGGAGCAGCACATGCAATTCACGCTTCCTAGATATTCGTTACTGCATAGAATAATTCTTTTGTCTGCGGCGTCTTCAGTATCCGTCTTCTGGAAATTTTGCTTGCAGTATATTGTGCAATCTTTTCGTTATGAGTTGGTGCTTGGTTTCCCGATGTTCTTTTGTTTAGTGCATTCGCCTTCTCTTAACCCTGAGAAACCACATACCGAAACTGAGGCACTGCCGGCTGTTCATAAGCAGTGCTCGATGCAGTTATTTCGCTTTTTATTCGTTGCCTTTAATATTCTTCTCATCAGTGGTGAGTGCTGCCTGCAGAAAGCGTTTATCTTGCGAATTCACGTGAAAGTTTGTGTTCCCTGTGAGGCGCACTACTTGGGATTAACTTGACTGCTCCAGCCAGGTGGCTCGTTGGTCTAGGGGTATGATTCCTGCTTTGGGTGCAGGAGATCCCGGGTTCAAATCCCGGACGAGCCCTGCCATTTTGACCGTGCTGAAGAGTAGGTGGAACTCAGCCCCGGTTGCAGCTCCTCAATGAAGAGTAGACGCCTGTTATAGCACGTGGATATAACAAGAATGCGGCACCAGTAAAGTACGTAGGTGGAATTCGGTAGAAAAGCAGACGGTAATTTTGCATGCAACGGAAAACAAGGTTGTCTTTGCGGGATATGTGCACCGTGAGTGGAGATTCAGCTTAATTGTGCGACAGTCTACCCTCATCTTACTAGCGACGGCAACAACCAAGG
The DNA here is from genome assembly GCF_021461385.2 of Schistocerca piceifrons. Lineage (NCBI taxonomy): Eukaryota > Metazoa > Arthropoda > Insecta > Orthoptera > Acrididae > Schistocerca > Schistocerca piceifrons. The sequence goes on from NW_025728763.1 coordinate 323,054, forward strand.
GGTGGCATGTAAGATTGAGCGTGGCTAAGAGTTTCTCATTATTAGTTAGCATCACACTTTGACAGAGCTGTGACAAGGCGAGTAGGGTGAGCTCAGGAAAGCCAGTAGCAAGCGCACTTGAAGTAGCCCTGAAGAACCGGATTATAAATTTTGCCAGCCATAATGGAGCTAGGGGCGTTCTCAGTTACCAAATACCGGTGCAATAAGAGAGCAACAGTATTTGACCGTAAAATGACGCCATATCCGTCTAGCATACGACATTGCTTGTCTCTGCATACGCGGACGTGAGGTCATCTCGGAAATGAAATCCGAAATATAGGTTAAAATTGTTGTGTTCGCGACCGGGATCGAACCGGGGACCTTCTGCGTGTAAAGCAGACGTGATAACCGCTACACCACGGAAACGACGGTTCTTTTCATGTACCACCCGGAGACTCGTAATAGCAACAGTTTGTCTTCTGTGTTAGCAAGGGCATCGGCTATGAGCTCCCTCCGATTCGTGAAGTTCCTGTAGTAAAAGACGTCGATGGAAACAACCCAACCGCGACAGACAGGGAGAACGCTGGCTGAGCTGCAGCCCTACATGGTGAGACCATCAAAGGTGGCGTCATTCACATGCAGTGCGTTTTCGGAACGAATAGGCTCGTTGGTCTAGGGGTATGATTCCTGCTTCGGGTGCAGGAGGTCCCGGGTTCAAATCCCGGGCGAGCCCTTGCGTTTTGTACAACGGTGCGGTAACAAATCGCATGGCGGCGGCTGTTTCGCGCATTTCCAGGCCTCCAAGTCAGCGCTAAAATCCGACAACCAGTTCTGAAACCGTTTCATGTTTCATTTGAGCCATGTGCACCCTGCTGATGGAACGTTTGAAGTTGATTTAAATGGTCACAGTAGAGATCGTAGCAAGTGTCTTGCTGAGTGCGACGAAAACGGGTTTCCGCCCGCAATCGAGCCGGGGACCTTCTGCGTGTTAGGCACGGCGCCTGGGCTCGGCGGCAGCTGCTGCTCTTTCCTTCCTTACGAGATACCGTCGATTCGCGCAGTCGTTATTGCAAAAGATGTCACCAAAGGCAATCGCTTCGTTAGCGGCACGGTGCCTGGGCTCGGCGGCAGCTCTACATGGAGGCACCAGCAGCCCAGCCAGGCCGCCGCCGGCACCGGTGCGCCACAGCCCAAGGAGTCGGCGGCCGCCCTGCAATGCCCCTGTCGTTGCATATTCCACCCGCCTCATATCCTCCCCATGTCTGACTCACTGCCCCAAATGACACTGCAGTGGACGTGTTTATTACTATCGCTTTTGGAAGAACCAAGGCGCAGTATTCTAGTGTCGAACCGGTACTGCAAATTGGGATTAAGCAAAAATTTATTGTGTGGTCGAGCGACAGCTTCGGCTCGCTCTTCCTACATGATCGCTTCTTGTGCGGAATAATTCCTAGCTCGCCGATGGCTTCAGAGTTGGTCTTCTCGAAGTTTTGCTTTCGCACTGCATTCCGCAATCTTTTCGTTATGAGTTGTGTGCTTCGGTTTCCCGACTTTCTTGTGTTTAGTGCGTTTGGCTTCTCTTAACCCTTAGCCACCGCTTGCCGAAATTTCCACACTATCATCTGTCGATCTGCAGAGCTCGATGAAGGCATCGCGGCCGTTCCTGAGCTCGTGGAACGGTCGAATCTGTAGTTGTTTCCAGATCTCTCCCACACAACGGCCTCCCAGAAGCTTGGATTACAGAAGTACGCCACTACTCCCAGCCGGAGATTCACGATTGAAAGCAGAATGACATGAGCTACACGCAGCTCCGATTTTTTTTTTTGTGTCTGACCTACTTTGAAAGACTTTGTAGTCGATTTACTTACTACTATCGCTGTTGGAAACCAGGTGATAACCGCACAGTATTCTAGAGACGATGAGGTAATGAAAATTTAGAATAAGTAAAACAGTATCAAAAGAAGTTGTGTGGTGGAGCAGCACATGCAATTCACGCTTCCTAGATATTCGTTACTGCATAGAATAATTCTTTTGTCTGCGGCGTCTTCAGTATCCGTCTTCTGGAAATTTTGCTTGCAGTATATTGTGCAATCTTTTCGTTATGAGTTGGTGCTTGGTTTCCCGATGTTCTTTTGTTTAGTGCATTCGCCTTCTCTTAACCCTGAGAAACCACATACCGAAACTGAGGCACTGCCGGCTGTTCATAAGCAGTGCTCGATGCAGTTATTTCGCTTTTTATTCGTTGCCTTTAATATTCTTCTCATCAGTGGTGAGTGCTGCCTGCAGAAAGCGTTTATCTTGCGAATTCACGTGAAAGTTTGTGTTCCCTGTGAGGCGCACTACTTGGGATTAACTTGACTGCTCCAGCCAGGTGGCTCGTTGGTCTAGGGGTATGATTCCTGCTTTGGGTGCAGGAGATCCCGGGTTCAAATCCCGGACGAGCCCTGCCATTTTGACCGTGCTGAAGAGTAGGTGGAACTCAGCCCCGGTTGCAGCTCCTCAATGAAGAGTAGACGCCTGTTATAGCACGTGGATATAACAAGAATGCGGCACCAGTAAAGTACGTAGGTGGAATTCGGTAGAAAAGCAGACGGTAATTTTGCATGCAACGGAAAACAAGGTTGTCTTTGCGGGATATGTGCACCGTGAGTGGAGATTCAGCTTAATTGTGCGACAGTCTACCCTCATCTTACTAGCGACGGCAACAACCAAGGGGTGGCATGTAAGATTGAGCGTGGCTAAGAGTTTCTCATTATTAGTTAGCATCACACTTTGACAGAGCTGTGACAAGGCGAGTAGGGTGAGCTCAGGAAAGCCAGTAGCAAGCGCACTTGAAGTAGCCCTGAAGAACCGGATTATAAATTTTGCCAGCCATAATGGAGCTAGGGGCGTTCTCAGTTACCAAATACCGGTGCAATAAGAGAGCAACAGTATTTGACCGTAAAATGACGCCATATCCGTCTAGCATACGACATTGCTTGTCTCTGCATACGCGGACGTGAGGTCATCTCGGAAATGAAATCCGAAATATAGGTTAAAATTGTTGTGTTCGCGACCGGGATCGAACCGGGGACCTTCTGCGTGTAAAGCAGACGTGATAACCGCTACACCACGGAAACGACGGTTCTTTTCATGTACCACCCGGAGACTCGTAATAGCAACAGTTTGTCTTCTGTGTTAGCAAGGGCATCGGCTATGAGCTCCCTCCGATTCGTGAAGTTCCTGTAGTAAAAGACGTCGATGGAAACAACCCAACCGCGACAGACAGGGAGAACGCTGGCTGAGCTGCAGCCCTACATGGTGAGACCATCAAAGGTGGCGTCATTCACATGCAGTGCGTTGTCGGAACGAATAGGCTCGTTGGTCTAGGGGTATGATTCCTGCTTCGGGTGCAGGAGGTCCCGGGTTCAAATCCCGGGCGAGCCCTTGCGTTTTGTACAACGGTGCGGTAACAAATCGCATGGCGGCGGCTGTTTCGCGCATTTCCAGGCCTCCAAGTCAGCGCTAAAATCCGACAACCAGTTCTGAAACCGTTTCATGTTTCATTTGAGCCATGTGCACCCTGCTGATGGAACGTTTGAAGTTGATTTAAATGGTCACAGTAGAGATCGTAGCAAGTGTCTTGCTGAGTGCGACGAAAACGGGTTTCCGCCCGCAATCGAGCCGGGGACCTTCTGCGTGTTAGGCACGGCGCCTGGGCTCGGCGGCAGCTGCTGCTCTTTCCTTCCTTACGAGATACCGTCGATTCGCGCAGTCGTTATTGCAAAAGATGTCACCAAAGGCAATCGCTTCGTTAGCGGCACGGTGCCTGGGCTCGGCGGCAGCTCTACATGGAGGCACCAGCAGCCCAGCCAGGCCGCCGCCGGCACCGGTGCGCCACAGCCCAAGGAGTCGGCGGCCGCCCTGCAATGCCCCTGTCGTTGCATATTCCACCCGCCTCATATCCTCCCCATGTCTGACTCACTGCCCCAAATGACACTGCAGTGGACGTGTTTATTACTATCGCTTTTGGAAGAACCAAGGCGCAGTATTCTAGTGTCGAACCGGTACTGCAAATTGGGATTAAGCAAAAATTTATTGTGTGGTCGAGCGACAGCTTCGGCTCGCTCTTCCTACATGATCGCTTCTTGTGCGGAATAATTCCTAGCTCGCCGATGGCTTCAGAGTTGGTCTTCTCGAAGTTTTGCTTTCGCACTGCATTCCGCAATCTTTTCGTTATGAGTTGTGTGCTTCGGTTTCCCGACTTTCTTGTGTTTAGTGCGTTTGGCTTCTCTTAACCCTTAGCCACCGCTTGCCGAAATTTCCACACTATCATCTGTCGATCTGCAGAGCTCGATGAAGGCATCGCGGCCGTTCCTGAGCTCGTGGAACGGTCGAATCTGTAGTTGTTTCCAGATCTCTCCCACACAACGGCCTCCCAGAAGCTTGGATTACAGAAGTACGCCACTACTCCCAGCCGGAGATTCACGATTGAAAGCAGAATGACATGAGCTACACGCAGCTCCGATTTTTTTTTTTTGTGTCTGACCTACTTTGAAAGACTTTGTAGTCGATTTACTTACTACTATCGCTGTTGGAAACCAGGTGATAACCGCACAGTATTCTAGAGACGATGAGGTAATGAAAATTTAGAATAAGTAAAACAGTATCAAAAGAAGTTGTGTGGTGGAGCAGCACATGCAATTCACGCTTCCTAGATATTCGTTACTGCATAGAATAATTCTTTTGTCTGCGGCGTCTTCAGTATCCGTCTTCTGGAAATTTTGCTTGCAGTATATTGTGCAATCTTTTCGTTATGAGTTGGTGCTTGGTTTCCCGATGTTCTTTTGTTTAGTGCATTCGCCTTCTCTTAACCCTGAGAAACCACATACCGAAACTGAGGCACTGCCGGCTGTTCATAAGCAGTGCTCGATGCAGTTATTTCGCTTTTTATTCGTTGCCTTTAATATTCTTCTCATCAGTGGTGAGTGCTGCCTGCAGAAAGCGTTTATCTTGCGAATTCACGTGAAAGTTTGTGTTCCCTGTGAGGCGCACTACTTGGGATTAACTTGACTGCTCCAGCCAGGTGGCTCGTTGGTCTAGGGGTATGATTCCTGCTTTGGGTGCAGGAGATCCCGGGTTCAAATCCCGGACGAGCCCTGCCATTTTGACCGTGCTGAAGAGTAGGTGGAACTCAGCCCCGGTTGCAGCTCCTCAATGAAGAGTAGACGCCTGTTATAGCACGTGGATATAACAAGAATGCGGCACCAGTAAAGTACGTAGGTGGAATTCGGTAGAAAAGCAGACGGTAATTTTGCATGCAACGGAAAACAAGGTTGTCTTTGCGGGATATGTGCACCGTGAGTGGAGATTCAGCTTAATTGTGCGACAGTCTACCCTCATCTTACTAGCGACGGCAACAACCAAGGGGTGGCATGTAAGATTGAGCGTGGCTAAGAGTTTCTCATTATTAGTTAGCATCACACTTTGACAGAGCTGTGACAAGGCGAGTAGGGTGAGCTCAGGAAAGCCAGTAGCAAGCGCACTTGAAGTAGCCCTGAAGAACCGGATTATAAATTTTGCCAGCCATAATGGAGCTAGGGGCGTTCTCAGTTACCAAATACCGGTGCAATAAGAGAGCAACAGTATTTGACCGTAAAATGACGCCATATCCGTCTAGCATACGACATTGCTTGTCTCTGCATACGCGGACGTGAGGTCATCTCGGAAATGAAATCCGAAATATAGGTTAAAATTGTTGTGTTCGCGACCGGGATCGAACCGGGGACCTTCTGCGTGTAAAGCAGACGTGATAACCGCTACACCACGGAAACGACGGTTCTTTTCATGTACCACCCGGAGACTCGTAATAGCAACAGTTTGTCTTCTGTGTTAGCAAGGGCATCGGCTATGAGCTCCCTCCGATTCGTGAAGTTCCTGTAGTAAAAGACGTCGATGGAAACAACCCAACCGCGACAGACAGGGAGAACGCTGGCTGAGCTGCAGCCCTACATGGTGAGACCATCAAAGGTGGCGTCATTCACATGCAGTGCGTTTTCGGAACGAATAGGCTCGTTGGTCTAGGGGTATGATTCCTGCTTCGGGTGCAGGAGGTCCCGGGTTCAAATCCCGGGCGAGCCCTTGCGTTTTGTACAACGGTGCGGTAACAAATCGCATGGCGGCGGCTGTTTCGCGCATTTCCAGGCCTCCAAGTCAGCGCTAAAATCCGACAACCAGTTCTGAAACCGTTTCATGTTTCATTTGAGCCATGTGCACCCTGCTGATGGAACGTTTGAAGTTGATTTAAATGGTCACAGTAGAGATCGTAGCAAGTGTCTTGCTGAGTGCGACGAAAACGGGTTTCCGCCCGCAATCGAGCCGGGGACCTTCTGCGTGTTAGGCACGGCGCCTGGGCTCGGCGGCAGCTGCTGCTCTTTCCTTCCTTACGAGATACCGTCGATTCGCGCAGTCGTTATTGCAAAAGATGTCACCAAAGGCAATCGCTTCGTTAGCGGCACGGTGCCTGGGCTCGGCGGCAGCTCTACATGGAGGCACCAGCAGCCCAGCCAGGCCGCCGCCGGCACCGGTGCGCCACAGCCCAAGGAGTCGGCGGCCGCCCTGCAATGCCCCTGTCGTTGCATATTCCACCCGCCTCATATCCTCCCCATGTCTGACTCACTGCCCCAAATGACACTGCAGTGGACGTGTTTATTACTATCGCTTTTGGAAGAACCAAGGCGCAGTATTCTAGTGTCGAACCGGTACTGCAAATTGGGATTAAGCAAAAATTTATTGTGTGGTCGAGCGACAGCTTCGGCTCGCTCTTCCTACATGATCGCTTCTTGTGCGGAATAATTCCTAGCTCGCCGATGGCTTCAGAGTTGGTCTTCTCGAAGTTTTGCTTTCGCACTGCATTCCGCAATCTTTTCGTTATGAGTTGTGTGCTTCGGTTTCCCGACTTTCTTGTGTTTAGTGCGTTTGGCTTCTCTTAACCCTTAGCCACCGCTTGCCGAAATTTCCACACTATCATCTGTCGATCTGCAGAGCTCGATGAAGGCATCGCGGCCGTTCCTGAGCTCGTGGAACGGTCGAATCTGTAGTTGTTTCCAGATCTCTCCCACACAACGGCCTCCCAGAAGCTTGGATTACAGAAGTACGCCACTACTCCCAGCCGGAGATTCACGATTGAAAGCAGAATGACATGAGCTACACGCAGCTCCGATTTTTTTTTTTGTGTCTGACCTACTTTGAAAGACTTTGTAGTCGATTTACTTACTACTATCGCTGTTGGAAACCAGGTGATAACCGCACAGTATTCTAGAGACGATGAGGTAATGAAAATTTAGAATAAGTAAAACAGTATCAAAAGAAGTTGTGTGGTGGAGCAGCACATGCAATTCACGCTTCCTAGATATTCGTTACTGCATAGAATAATTCTTTTGTCTGCGGCGTCTTCAGTATCCGTCTTCTGGAAATTTTGCTTGCAGTATATTGTGCAATCTTTTCGTTATGAGTTGGTGCTTGGTTTCCCGATGTTCTTTTGTTTAGTGCATTCGCCTTCTCTTAACCCTGAGAAACCACATACCGAAACTGAGGCACTGCCGGCTGTTCATAAGCAGTGCTCGATGCAGTTATTTCGCTTTTTATTCGTTGCCTTTAATATTCTTCTCATCAGTGGTGAGTGCTGCCTGCAGAAAGCGTTTATCTTGCGAATTCACGTGAAAGTTTGTGTTCCCTGTGAGGCGCACTACTTGGGATTAACTTGACTGCTCCAGCCAGGTGGCTCGTTGGTCTAGGGGTATGATTCCTGCTTTGGGTGCAGGAGATCCCGGGTTCAAATCCCGGACGAGCCCTGCCATTTTGACCGTGCTGAAGAGTAGGTGGAACTCAGCCCCGGTTGCAGCTCCTCAATGAAGAGTAGACGCCTGTTATAGCACGTGGATATAACAAGAATGCGGCACCAGTAAAGTACGTAGGTGGAATTCGGTAGAAAAGCAGACGGTAATTTTGCATGCAACGGAAAACAAGGTTGTCTTTGCGGGATATGTGCACCGTGAGTGGAGATTCAGCTTAATTGTGCGACAGTCTACCCTCATCTTACTAGCGACGGCAACAACCAAGGGGTGGCATGTAAGATTGAGCGTGGCTAAGAGTTTCTCATTATTAGTTAGCATCACACTTTGACAGAGCTGTGACAAGGCGAGTAGGGTGAGCTCAGGAAAGCCAGTAGCAAGCGCACTTGAAGTAGCCCTGAAGAACCGGATTATAAATTTTGCCAGCCATAATGGAGCTAGGGGCGTTCTCAGTTACCAAATACCGGTGCAATAAGAGAGCAACAGTATTTGACCGTAAAATGACGCCATATCCGTCTAGCATACGACATTGCTTGTCTCTGCATACGCGGACGTGAGGTCATCTCGGAAATGAAATCCGAAATATAGGTTAAAATTGTTGTGTTCGCGACCGGGATCGAACCGGGGACCTTCTGCGTGTAAAGCAGACGTGATAACCGCTACACCACGGAAACGACGGTTCTTTTCATGTACCACCCGGAGACTCGTAATAGCAACAGTTTGTCTTCTGTGTTAGCAAGGGCATCGGCTATGAGCTCCCTCCGATTCGTGAAGTTCCTGTAGTAAAAGACGTCGATGGAAACAACCCAACCGCGACAGACAGGGAGAACGCTGGCTGAGCTGCAGCCCTACATGGTGAGACCATCAAAGGTGGCGTCATTCACATGCAGTGCGTTGTCGGAACGAATAGGCTCGTTGGTCTAGGGGTATGATTCCTGCTTCGGGTGCAGGAGGTCCCGGGTTCAAATCCCGGGCGAGCCCTTGCGTTTTGTACAACGGTGCGGTAACAAATCGCATGGCGGCGGCTGTTTCGCGCATTTCCAGGCCTCCAAGTCAGCGCTAAAATCCGACAACCAGTTCTGAAACCGTTTCATGTTTCATTTGAGCCATGTGCACCCTGCTGATGGAACGTTTGAAGTTGATTTAAATGGTCACAGTAGAGATCGTAGCAAGTGTCTTGCTGAGTGCGACGAAAACGGGTTTCCGCCCGCAATCGAGCCGGGGACCTTCTGCGTGTTAGGCACGGCGCCTGGGCTCGGCGGCAGCTGCTGCTCTTTCCTTCCTTACGAGATACCGTCGATTCGCGCAGTCGTTATTGCAAAAGATGTCACCAAAGGCAATCGCTTCGTTAGCGGCACGGTGCCTGGGCTCGGCGGCAGCTCTACATGGAGGCACCAGCAGCCCAGCCAGGCCGCCGCCGGCACCGGTGCGCCACAGCCCAAGGAGTCGGCGGCCGCCCTGCAATGCCCCTGTCGTTGCATATTCCACCCGCCTCATATCCTCCCCATGTCTGACTCACTGCCCCAAATGACACTGCAGTGGACGTGTTTATTACTATCGCTTTTGGAAGAACCAAGGCGCAGTATTCTAGTGTCGAACCGGTACTGCAAATTGGGATTAAGCAAAAATTTATTGTGTGGTCGAGCGACAGCTTCGGCTCGCTCTTCCTACATGATCGCTTCTTGTGCGGAATAATTCCTAGCTCGCCGATGGCTTCAGAGTTGGTCTTCTCGAAGTTTTGCTTTCGCACTGCATTCCGCAATCTTTTCGTTATGAGTTGTGTGCTTCGGTTTCCCGACTTTCTTGTGTTTAGTGCGTTTGGCTTCTCTTAACCCTTAGCCACCGCTTGCCGAAATTTCCACACTATCATCTGTCGATCTGCAGAGCTCGATGAAGGCATCGCGGCCGTTCCTGAGCTCGTGGAACGGTCGAATCTGTAGTTGTTTCCAGATCTCTCCCACACAACGGCCTCCCAGAAGCTTGGATTACAGAAGTACGCCACTACTCCCAGCCGGAGATTCACGATTGAAAGCAGAATGACATGAGCTACACGCAGCTCCGATTTTTTTTTTTTGTGTCTGACCTACTTTGAAAGACTTTGTAGTCGATTTACTTACTACTATCGCTGTTGGAAACCAGGTGATAACCGCACAGTATTCTAGAGACGATGAGGTAATGAAAATTTAGAATAAGTAAAACAGTATCAAAAGAAGTTGTGTGGTGGAGCAGCACATGCAATTCACGCTTCCTAGATATTCGTTACTGCATAGAATAATTCTTTTGTCTGCGGCGTCTTCAGTATCCGTCTTCTGGAAATTTTGCTTGCAGTATATTGTGCAATCTTTTCGTTATGAGTTGGTGCTTGGTTTCCCGATGTTCTTTTGTTTAGTGCATTCGCCTTCTCTTAACCCTGAGAAACCACATACCGAAACTGAGGCACTGCCGGCTGTTCATAAGCAGTGCTCGATGCAGTTATTTCGCTTTTTATTCGTTGCCTTTAATATTCTTCTCATCAGTGGTGAGTGCTGCCTGCAGAAAGCGTTTATCTTGCGAATTCACGTGAAAGTTTGTGTTCCCTGTGAGGCGCACTACTTGGGATTAACTTGACTGCTCCAGCCAGGTGGCTCGTTGGTCTAGGGGTATGATTCCTGCTTTGGGTGCAGGAGATCCCGGGTTCAAATCCCGGACGAGCCCTGCCATTTTGACCGTGCTGAAGAGTAGGTGGAACTCAGCCCCGGTTGCAGCTCCTCAATGAAGAGTAGACGCCTGTTATAGCACGTGGATATAACAAGAATGCGGCACCAGTAAAGTACGTAGGTGGAATTCGGTAGAAAAGCAGACGGTAATTTTGCATGCAACGGAAAACAAGGTTGTCTTTGCGGGATATGTGCACCGTGAGTGGAGATTCAGCTTAATTGTGCGACAGTCTACCCTCATCTTACTAGCGACGGCAACAACCAAGGGGTGGCATGTAAGATTGAGCGTGGCTAAGAGTTTCTCATTATTAGTTAGCATCACACTTTGACAGAGCTGTGACAAGGCGAGTAGGGTGAGCTCAGGAAAGCCAGTAGCAAGCGCACTTGAAGTAGCCCTGAAGAACCGGATTATAAATTTTGCCAGCCATAATGGAGCTAGGGGCGTTCTCAGTTACCAAATACCGGTGCAATAAGAGAGCAACAGTATTTGACCGTAAAATGACGCCATATCCGTCTAGCATACGACATTGCTTGTCTCTGCATACGCGGACGTGAGGTCATCTCGGAAATGAAATCCGAAATATAGGTTAAAATTGTTGTGTTCGCGACCGGGATCGAACCGGGGACCTTCTGCGTGTAAAGCAGACGTGATAACCGCTACACCACGGAAACGACGGTTCTTTTCATGTACCACCCGGAGACTCGTAATAGCAACAGTTTGTCTTCTGTGTTAGCAAGGGCATCGGCTATGAGCTCCCTCCGATTCGTGAAGTTCCTGTAGTAAAAGACGTCGATGGAAACAACCCAACCGCGACAGACAGGGAGAACGCTGGCTGAGCTGCAGCCCTACATGGTGAGACCATCAAAGGTGGCGTCATTCACATGCAGTGCGTTGTCGGAACGAATAGGCTCGTTGGTCTAGGGGTATGATTCCTGCTTCGGGTGCAGGAGGTCCCGGGTTCAAATCCCGGGCGAGCCCTTGCGTTTTGTACAACGGTGCGGTAACAAATCGCATGGCGGCGGCTGTTTCGCGCATTTCCAGGCCTCCAAGTCAGCGCTAAAATCCGACAACCAGTTCTGAAACCGTTTCATGTTTCATTTGAGCCATGTGCACCCTGCTGATGGAACGTTTGAAGTTGATTTAAATGGTCACAGTAGAGATCGTAGCAAGTGTCTTGCTGAGTGCGACGAAAACGGGTTTCCGCCCGCAATCGAGCCGGGGACCTTCTGCGTGTTAGGCACGGCGCCTGGGCTCGGCGGCAGCTGCTGCTCTTTCCTTCCTTACGAGATACCGTCGATTCGCGCAGTCGTTATTGCAAAAGATGTCACCAAAGGCAATCGCTTCGTTAGCGGCACGGTGCCTGGGCTCGGCGGCAGCTCTACATGGAGGCACCAGCAGCCCAGCCAGGCCGCCGCCGGCACCGGTGCGCCACAGCCCAAGGAGTCGGCGGCCGCCCTGCAATGCCCCTGTCGTTGCATATTCCACCCGCCTCATATCCTCCCCATGTCTGACTCACTGCCCCAAATGACACTGCAGTGGACGTGTTTATTACTATCGCTTTTGGAAGAACCAAGGCGCAGTATTCTAGTGTCGAACCGGTACTGCAAATTGGGATTAAGCAAAAATTTATTGTGTGGTCGAGCGACAGCTTCGGCTCGCTCTTCCTACATGATCGCTTCTTGTGCGGAATAATTCCTAGCTCGCCGATGGCTTCAGAGTTGGTCTTCTCGAAGTTTTGCTTTCGCACTGCATTCCGCAATCTTTTCGTTATGAGTTGTGTGCTTCGGTTTCCCGACTTTCTTGTGTTTAGTGCGTTTGGCTTCTCTTAACCCTTAGCCACCGCTTGCCGAAATTTCCACACTATCATCTGTCGATCTGCAGAGCTCGATGAAGGCATCGCGGCCGTTCCTGAGCTCGTGGAACGGTCGAATCTGTAGTTGTTTCCAGATCTCTCCCACACAACGGCCTCCCAGAAGCTTGGATTACAGAAGTACGCCACTACTCCCAGCCGGAGATTCACGATTGAAAGCAGAATGACATGAGCTACACGCAGCTCCGATTTTTTTTTTTTGTGTCTGACCTACTTTGAAAGACTTTGTAGTCGATTTACTTACTACTATCGCTGTTGGAAACCAGGTGATAACCGCACAGTATTCTAGAGACGATGAGGTAATGAAAATTTAGAATAAGTAAAACAGTATCAAAAGAAGTTGTGTGGTGGAGCAGCACATGCAATTCACGCTTCCTAGATATTCGTTACTGCATAGAATAATTCTTTTGTCTGCGGCGTCTTCAGTATCCGTCTTCTGGAAATTTTGCTTGCAGTATATTGTGCAATCTTTTCGTTATGAGTTGGTGCTTGGTTTCCCGATGTTCTTTTGTTTAGTGCATTCGCCTTCTCTTAACCCTGAGAAACCACATACCGAAACTGAGGCACTGCCGGCTGTTCATAAGCAGTGCTCGATGCAGTTATTTCGCTTTTTATTCGTTGCCTTTAATATTCTTCTCATCAGTGGTGAGTGCTGCCTGCAGAAAGCGTTTATCTTGCGAATTCACGTGAAAGTTTGTGTTCCCTGTGAGGCGCACTACTTGGGATTAACTTGACTGCTCCAGCCAGGTGGCTCGTTGGTCTAGGGGTATGATTCCTGCTTTGGGTGCAGGAGATCCCGGGTTCAAATCCCGGACGAGCCCTGCCATTTTGACCGTGCTGAAGAGTAGGTGGAACTCAGCCCCGGTTGCAGCTCCTCAATGAAGAGTAGACGCCTGTTATAGCACGTGGATATAACAAGAATGCGGCACCAGTAAAGTACGTAGGTGGAATTCGGTAGAAAAGCAGACGGTAATTTTGCATGCAACGGAAAACAAGGTTGTCTTTGCGGGATATGTGCACCGTGAGTGGAGATTCAGCTTAATTGTGCGACAGTCTACCCTCATCTTACTAGCGACGGCAACAACCAAGGGGTGGCATGTAAGATTGAGCGTGGCTAAGAGTTTCTCATTATTAGTTAGCATCACACTTTGACAGAGCTGTGACAAGGCGAGTAGGGTGAGCTCAGGAAAGCCAGTAGCAAGCGCACTTGAAGTAGCCCTGAAGAACCGGATTATAAATTTTGCCAGCCATAATGGAGCTAGGGGCGTTCTCAGTTACCAAATACCGGTGCAATAAGAGAGCAACAGTATTTGACCGTAAAATGACGCCATATCCGTCTAGCATACGACATTGCTTGTCTCTGCATACGCGGACGTGAGGTCATCTCGGAAATGAAATCCGAAATATAGGTTAAAATTGTTGTGTTCGCGACCGGGATCGAACCGGGGACCTTCTGCGTGTAAAGCAGACGTGATAACCGCTACACCACGGAAACGACGGTTCTTTTCATGTACCACCCGGAGACTCGTAATAGCAACAGTTTGTCTTCTGTGTTAGCAAGGGCATCGGCTATGAGCTCCCTCCGATTCGTGAAGTTCCTGTAGTAAAAGACGTCGATGGAAACAACCCAACCGCGACAGACAGGGAGAACGCTGGCTGAGCTGCAGCCCTACATGGTGAGACCATCAAAGGTGGCGTCATTCACATGCAGTGCGTTGTCGGAACGAATAGGCTCGTTGGTCTAGGGGTATGATTCCTGCTTCGGGTGCAGGAGGTCCCGGGTTCAAATCCCGGGCGAGCCCTTGCGTTTTGTACAACGGTGCGGTAACAAATCGCATGGCGGCGGCTGTTTCGCGCATTTCCAGGCCTCCAAGTCAGCGCTAAAATCCGACAACCAGTTCTGAAACCGTTTCATGTTTCATTTGAGCCATGTGCACCCTGCTGATGGAACGTTTGAAGTTGATTTAAATGGTCACAGTAGAGATCGTAGCAAGTGTCTTGCTGAGTGCGACGAAAACGGGTTTCCGCCCGCAATCGAGCCGGGGACCTTCTGCGTGTTAGGCACGGCGCCTGGGCTCGGCGGCAGCTGCTGCTCTTTCCTTCCTTACGAGATACCGTCGATTCGCGCAGTCGTTATTGCAAAAGATGTCACCAAAGGCAATCGCTTCGTTAGCGGCACGGTGCCTGGGCTCGGCGGCAGCTCTACATGGAGGCACCAGCAGCCCAGCCAGGCCGCCGCCGGCACCGGTGCGCCACAGCCCAAGGAGTCGGCGGCCGCCCTGCAATGCCCCTGTCGTTGCATATTCCACCCGCCTCATATCCTCCCCATGTCTGACTCACTGCCCCAAATGACACTGCAGTGGACGTGTTTATTACTATCGCTTTTGGAAGAACCAAGGCGCAGTATTCTAGTGTCGAACCGGTACTGCAAATTGGGATTAAGCAAAAATTTATTGTGTGGTCGAGCGACAGCTTCGGCTCGCTCTTCCTACATGATCGCTTCTTGTGCGGAATAATTCCTAGCTCGCCGATGGCTTCAGAGTTGGTCTTCTCGAAGTTTTGCTTTCGCACTGCATTCCGCAATCTTTTCGTTATGAGTTGTGTGCTTCGGTTTCCCGACTTTCTTGTGTTTAGTGCGTTTGGCTTCTCTTAACCCTTAGCCACCGCTTGCCGAAATTTCCACACTATCATCTGTCGATCTGCAGAGCTCGATGAAGGCATCGCGGCCGTTCCTGAGCTCGTGGAACGGTCGAATCTGTAGTTGTTTCCAGATCTCTCCCACACAACGGCCTCCCAGAAGCTTGGATTACAGAAGTACGCCACTACTCCCAGCCGGAGATTCACGATTGAAAGCAGAATGACATGAGCTACACGCAGCTCCGATTTTTTTTTTTGTGTCTGACCTACTTTGAAAGACTTTGTAGTCGATTTACTTACTACTATCGCTGTTGGAAACCAGGTGATAACCGCACAGTATTCTAGAGACGATGAGGTAATGAAAATTTAGAATAAGTAAAACAGTATCAAAAGAAGTTGTGTGGTGGAGCAGCACATGCAATTCACGCTTCCTAGATATTCGTTACTGCATAGAATAATTCTTTTGTCTGCGGCGTCTTCAGTATCCGTCTTCTGGAAATTTTGCTTGCAGTATATTGTGCAATCTTTTCGTTATGAGTTGGTGCTTGGTTTCCCGATGTTCTTTTGTTTAGTGCATTCGCCTTCTCTTAACCCTGAGAAACCACATACCGAAACTGAGGCACTGCCGGCTGTTCATAAGCAGTGCTCGATGCAGTTATTTCGCTTTTTATTCGTTGCCTTTAATATTCTTCTCATCAGTGGTGAGTGCTGCCTGCAGAAAGCGTTTATCTTGCGAATTCACGTGAAAGTTTGTGTTCCCTGTGAGGCGCACTACTTGGGATTAACTTGACTGCTCCAGCCAGGTGGCTCGTTGGTCTAGGGGTATGATTCCTGCTTTGGGTGCAGGAGATCCCGGGTTCAAATCCCGGACGAGCCCTGCCATTTTGACCGTGCTGAAGAGTAGGTGGAACTCAGCCCCGGTTGCAGCTCCTCAATGAAGAGTAGACGCCTGTTATAGCACGTGGATATAACAAGAATGCGGCACCAGTAAAGTACGTAGGTGGAATTCGGTAGAAAAGCAGACGGTAATTTTGCATGCAACGGAAAACAAGGTTGTCTTTGCGGGATATGTGCACCGTGAGTGGAGATTCAGCTTAATTGTGCGACAGTCTACCCTCATCTTACTAGCGACGGCAACAACCAAGGGGTGGCATGTAAGATTGAGCGTGGCTAAGAGTTTCTCATTATTAGTTAGCATCACACTTTGACAGAGCTGTGACAAGGCGAGTAGGGTGAGCTCAGGAAAGCCAGTAGCAAGCGCACTTGAAGTAGCCCTGAAGAACCGGATTATAAATTTTGCCAGCCATAATGGAGCTAGGGGCGTTCTCAGTTACCAAATACCGGTGCAATAAGAGAGCAACAGTATTTGACCGTAAAATGACGCCATATCCGTCTAGCATACGACATTGCTTGTCTCTGCATACGCGGACGTGAGGTCATCTCGGAAATGAAATCCGAAATATAGGTTAAAATTGTTGTGTTCGCGACCGGGATCGAACCGGGGACCTTCTGCGTGTAAAGCAGACGTGATAACCGCTACACCACGGAAACGACGGTTCTTTTCATGTACCACCCGGAGACTCGTAATAGCAACAGTTTGTCTTCTGTGTTAGCAAGGGCATCGGCTATGAGCTCCCTCCGATTCGTGAAGTTCCTGTAGTAAAAGACGTCGATGGAAACAACCCAACCGCGACAGACAGGGAGAACGCTGGCTGAGCTGCAGCCCTACATGGTGAGACCATCAAAGGTGGCGTCATTCACATGCAGTGCGTTTTCGGAACGAATAGGCTCGTTGGTCTAGGGGTATGATTCCTGCTTCGGGTGCAGGAGGTCCCGGGTTCAAATCCCGGGCGAGCCCTTGCGTTTTGTACAACGGTGCGGTAACAAATCGCATGGCGGCGGCTGTTTCGCGCATTTCCAGGCCTCCAAGTCAGCGCTAAAATCCGACAACCAGTTCTGAAACCGTTTCATGTTTCATTTGAGCCATGTGCACCCTGCTGATGGAACGTTTGAAGTTGATTTAAATGGTCACAGTAGAGATCGTAGCAAGTGTCTTGCTGAGTGCGACGAAAACGGGTTTCCGCCCGCAATCGAGCCGGGGACCTTCTGCGTGTTAGGCACGGCGCCTGGGCTCGGCGGCAGCTGCTGCTCTTTCCTTCCTTACGAGATACCGTCGATTCGCGCAGTCGTTATTGCAAAAGATGTCACCAAAGGCAATCGCTTCGTTAGCGGCACGGTGCCTGGGCTCGGCGGCAGCTCTACATGGAGGCACCAGCAGCCCAGCCAGGCCGCCGCCGGCACCGGTGCGCCACAGCCCAAGGAGTCGGCGGCCGCCCTGCAATGCCCCTGTCGTTGCATATTCCACCCGCCTCATATCCTCCCCATGTCTGACTCACTGCCCCAAATGACACTGCAGTGGACGTGTTTATTACTATCGCTTTTGGAAGAACCAAGGCGCAGTATTCTAGTGTCGAACCGGTACTGCAAATTGGGATTAAGCAAAAATTTATTGTGTGGTCGAGCGACAGCTTCGGCTCGCTCTTCCTACATGATCGCTTCTTGTGCGGAATAATTCCTAGCTCGCCGATGGCTTCAGAGTTGGTCTTCTCGAAGTTTTGCTTTCGCACTGCATTCCGCAATCTTTTCGTTATGAGTTGTGTGCTTCGGTTTCCCGACTTTCTTGTGTTTAGTGCGTTTGGCTTCTCTTAACCCTTAGCCACCGCTTGCCGAAATTTCCACACTATCATCTGTCGATCTGCAGAGCTCGATGAAGGCATCGCGGCCGTTCCTGAGCTCGTGGAACGGTCGAATCTGTAGTTGTTTCCAGATCTCTCCCACACAACGGCCTCCCAGAAGCTTGGATTACAGAAGTACGCCACTACTCCCAGCCGGAGATTCACGATTGAAAGCAGAATGACATGAGCTACACGCAGCTCCGATTTTTTTTTTTGTGTCTGACCTACTTTGAAAGACTTTGTAGTCGATTTACTTACTACTATCGCTGTTGGAAACCAGGTGATAACCGCACAGTATTCTAGAGACGATGAGGTAATGAAAATTTAGAATAAGTAAAACAGTATCAAAAGAAGTTGTGTGGTGGAGCAGCACATGCAATTCACGCTTCCTAGATATTCGTTACTGCATAGAATAATTCTTTTGTCTGCGGCGTCTTCAGTATCCGTCTTCTGGAAATTTTGCTTGCAGTATATTGTGCAATCTTTTCGTTATGAGTTGGTGCTTGGTTTCCCGATGTTCTTTTGTTTAGTGCATTCGCCTTCTCTTAACCCTGAGAAACCACATACCGAAACTGAGGCACTGCCGGCTGTTCATAAGCAGTGCTCGATGCAGTTATTTCGCTTTTTATTCGTTGCCTTTAATATTCTTCTCATCAGTGGTGAGTGCTGCCTGCAGAAAGCGTTTATCTTGCGAATTCACGTGAAAGTTTGTGTTCCCTGTGAGGCGCACTACTTGGGATTAACTTGACTGCTCCAGCCAGGTGGCTCGTTGGTCTAGGGGTATGATTCCTGCTTTGGGTGCAGGAGATCCCGGGTTCAAATCCCGGACGAGCCCTGCCATTTTGACCGTGCTGAAGAGTAGGTGGAACTCAGCCCCGGTTGCAGCTCCTCAATGAAGAGTAGACGCCTGTTATAGCACGTGGATATAACAAGAATGCGGCACCAGTAAAGTACGTAGGTGGAATTCGGTAGAAAAGCAGACGGTAATTTTGCATGCAACGGAAAACAAGGTTGTCTTTGCGGGATATGTGCACCGTGAGTGGAGATTCAGCTTAATTGTGCGACAGTCTACCCTCATCTTACTAGCGACGGCAACAACCAAGGGGTGGCATGTAAGATTGAGCGTGGCTAAGAGTTTCTCATTATTAGTTAGCATCACACTTTGACAGAGCTGTGACAAGGCGAGTAGGGTGAGCTCAGGAAAGCCAGTAGCAAGCGCACTTGAAGTAGCCCTGAAGAACCGGATTATAAATTTTGCCAGCCATAATGGAGCTAGGGGCGTTCTCAGTTACCAAATACCGGTGCAATAAGAGAGCAACAGTATTTGACCGTAAAATGACGCCATATCCGTCTAGCATACGACATTGCTTGTCTCTGCATACGCGGACGTGAGGTCATCTCGGAAATGAAATCCGAAATATAGGTTAAAATTGTTGTGTTCGCGCCCGGGATCGAACCGGGGACCTTCTGCGTGTAAAGCAGACGTGATAACCGCTACACCACGGAAACGACGGTTCTTTTCATGTACCACCCGGAGACTCGTAATAGCAACAGTTTGTCTTCTGTGTTAGCAAGGGCATCGGCTATGAGCTCCCTCCGATTCGTGAAGTTCCTGTAGTAAAAGACGTCGATGGAAACAACCCAACCGCGACAGACAGGGAGAACGCTGGCTGAGCTGCAGCCCTACATGGTGAGACCATCAAAGGTGGCGTCATTCACATGCAGTGCGTTTTCGGAACGAATAGGCTCGTTGGTCTAGGGGTATGATTCCTGCTTCGGGTGCAGGAGGTCCCGGGTTCAAATCCCGGGCGAGCCCTTGCGTTTTGTACAACGGTGCGGTAACAAATCGCATGGCGGCGGCTGTTTCGCGCATTTCCAGGCCTCCAAGTCAGCGCTAAAATCCGACAACCAGTTCTGAAACCGTTTCATGTTTCATTTGAGCCATGTGCACCCTGCTGATGGAACGTTTGAAGTTGATTTAAATGGTCACAGTAGAGATCGTAGCAAGTGTCTTGCTGAGTGCGACGAAAACGGGTTTCCGCCCGCAATCGAGCCGGGGACCTTCTGCGTGTTAGGCACGGCGCCTGGGCTCGGCGGCAGCTGCTGCTCTTTCCTTCCTTACGAGATACCGTCGATTCGCGCAGTCGTTATTGCAAAAGATGTCACCAAAGGCAATCGCTTCGTTAGCGGCACGGTGCCTGGGCTCGGCGGCAGCTCTACATGGAGGCACCAGCAGCCCAGCCAGGCCGCCGCCGGCACCGGTGCGCCACAGCCCAAGGAGTCGGCGGCCGCCCTGCAATGCCCCTGTCGTTGCATATTCCACCCGCCTCATATCCTCCCCATGTCTGACTCACTGCCCCAAATGACACTGCAGTGGACGTGTTTATTACTATCGCTTTTGGAAGAACCAAGGCGCAGTATTCTAGTGTCGAACCGGTACTGCAAATTGGGATTAAGCAAAAATTTATTGTGTGGTCGAGCGACAGCTTCGGCTCGCTCTTCCTACATGATCGCTTCTTGTGCGGAATAATTCCTAGCTCGCCGATGGCTTCAGAGTTGGTCTTCTCGAAGTTTTGCTTTCGCACTGCATTCCGCAATCTTTTCGTTATGAGTTGTGTGCTTCGGTTTCCCGACTTTCTTGTGTTTAGTGCGTTTGGCTTCTCTTAACCCTTAGCCACCGCTTGCCGAAATTTCCACACTATCATCTGTCGATCTGCAGAGCTCGATGAAGGCATCGCGGCCGTTCCTGAGCTCGTGGAACGGTCGAATCTGTAGTTGTTTCCAGATCTCTCCCACACAACGGCCTCCCAGAAGCTTGGATTACAGAAGTACGCCACTACTCCCAGCCGGAGATTCACGATTGAAAGCAGAATGACATGAGCTACACGCAGCTCCGATTTTTTTTTTTTGTGTCTGACCTACTTTGAAAGACTTTGTAGTCGATTTACTTACTACTATCGCTGTTGGAAACCAGGTGATAACCGCACAGTATTCTAGAGACGATGAGGTAATGAAAATTTAGAATAAGTAAAACAGTATCAAAAGAAGTTGTGTGGTGGAGCAGCACATGCAATTCACGCTTCCTAGATATTCGTTACTGCATAGAATAATTCTTTTGTCTGCGGCGTCTTCAGTATCCGTCTTCTGGAAATTTTGCTTGCAGTATATTGTGCAATCTTTTCGTTATGAGTTGGTGCTTGGTTTCCCGATGTTCTTTTGTTTAGTGCATTCGCCTTCTCTTAACCCTGAGAAACCACATACCGAAACTGAGGCACTGCCGGCTGTTCATAAGCAGTGCTCGATGCAGTTATTTCGCTTTTTATTCGTTGCCTTTAATATTCTTCTCATCAGTGGTGAGTGCTGCCTGCAGAAAGCGTTTATCTTGCGAATTCACGTGAAAGTTTGTGTTCCCTGTGAGGCGCACTACTTGGGATTAACTTGACTGCTCCAGCCAGGTGGCTCGTTGGTCTAGGGGTATGATTCCTGCTTTGGGTGCAGGAGGTCCCGGGTTCAAATCCCGGACGAGCCCTGCCATTTTGACCGTGCTGAAGAGTAGGTGGAACTCAGCCCCGGTTGCAGCTCCTCAATGAAGAGTAGACGCCTGTTATAGCACGTGGATATAACAAGAATGCGGCACCAGTAAAGTACGTAGGTGGAATTCGGTAGAAAAGCAGACGGTAATTTTGCATGCAACGGAAAACAAGGTTGTCTTTGCGGGATATGTGCACCGTGAGTGGAGATTCAGCTTAATTGTGCGACAGTCTACCCTCATCTTACTAGCGACGGCAACAACCAAGGGGTGGCATGTAAGATTGAGCGTGGCTAAGAGTTTCTCATTATTAGTTAGCATCACACTTTGACAGAGCTGTGACAAGGCGAGTAGGGTGAGCTCAGGAAAGCCAGTAGCAAGCGCACTTGAAGTAGCCCTGAAGAACCGGATTATAAATTTTGCCAGCCATAATGGAACTAGGGGCGTTCTCAGTTACCAAATACCGGTGCAATAAGAGAGCAACAGTATTTGACGGTAAAATGACGCCATATCCGTCTAGCATACGACATTGCTTGTCTCTGCATACGCGGACGTGAGGTCATCTCGGAAATGAAATCCGAAATATAGATTAAAATTGTTGTGTTAGCGCCCGGGATCGAACCGGGGACCTTCTGCGTGTAAAGCAGACGTGATAACCGCTACACCACGGAAACGACGGTTCTTTTCATGTACCACCCGGAGACTCGTAATAGCAACAGTTTGTCTTCTGTGTTAGCAAGGGCATCGGCTATGAGCTCCCTCCGATTCGTGAAGTTCCTGTAGTAAAAGACGTCGATGGAAACAACCCAACCGCGACAGACAGGGAGAACGCTGGCTGAGCTGCAGCCCTACATGGTGAGACCATCAAAGGTGGCGTCATTCACATGCAGTGCGTTTTCGGAACGAATAGGCTCGTTGGTCTAGGGGTATGATTCCTGCTTCGGGTGCAGGAGGTCCCGGGTTCAAATCCCGGGCGAGCCCTTGCGTTTTGTACAACGGTGCGGTAACAAATCGCATGGCGGCGGCTGTTTCGCGCATTTCCAGGCCTCCAAGTCAGCGCTAAAATCCGACAACCAGTTCTGA